>NC_133449.1:24327757-24635257 GCF_048565385.1 Saimiri boliviensis
CCAGTTTTACAGGAGGGCCACTCACTTCCAGAGGCTTCCGAGCTCAGCAGAAAAGTGCCTCTTACCCGGGGAAAGATGGCAGCCAGAGAGCAGATGGTCAGGATGAGGAGCAGAATCTCCCCCACCACAAAGGTCACATAGTTTGTCATGAGCCTGTGAAAGAGAGAAGACAATTGGGGAGGGGCTGGAGGGAACAGTGAGATGGGGTGAGGGGCTCGGAGAGGAAGGGACAGGAGATGGGGGACGGGGAGGCCTCTCAGCGCAGCACGAGCCTGAACAGCTCCACGTGACACCGGAGAATTGCTGCTGCCTGTCATGCCAAACAGGACAAAGGCCCCGAGGAGGGGGCCACCAGCTGAGCTCTGGCCTGGGAGCGGGCCACTCTCGAGCTGCAGCTGCTGCCTGGGACATTTCCCAGAGAGGGAACAACTCACAGATGGCCTGGGCACAGCCCAGTGTAAACTTGGGCAGGGATCTTAGGAACGCACCCCTGCCATGTGGCTGTGCTGAAAGGACACAGCCCAGAGCAGCGTAGCTTCCTCAGTGCCAGGGGCTAAGAGTCTGTTCGCGACAGCGGCCCCCAGCTTCACAGCAGAGACGCTCGTAACATATCCGCTGTATCCGCCAGCTCCCGGGAACCTGCTTTTCACACCCTCTGCTCACACCCAGGCCCACGTAACCAGAAGGTGCCCTGGCCAAGAGCCCCAGAAGCCTCCAGGTAGTTAAATCCACGTCCCATTCTTGGTCCCCTTCTCTCCTTGAGACACTTTTCTTGCTCGGTTTCTTGAGTCTCTGCCGGTACGCTGCCTGCTGGGGCCAGGTCCCTGAGTGGCTTCTTCCGCAGTCTCCCCTCTCCCTCGAACTCAGCAAGTCTCCTGCTGCAGCGCAGCCTGCGTGCTGGCGACGCCAGGTTCATGTCTCCGACCCCACCCGCCCTCCGCACTCCAGATCATGCACTCTGGCCTCCTCGGCTTGTGCGCACTGCAAACGTCACGCATCCCAAAGCGAACTCCTGACTTGGCCTCTCCACTCTCGTCTTGCCACCTCGTCCCCATCTTGGTTAACGGCACCCCCGTCCTGCCAGTTGCTCACATCAGAAAGCTGGGAGACGTCCTCCATCCTCACACCCCACAACCAGTCTGCCGGCAAATCCCGTCAGCTCTGGCTCCAAAATACATTCGGCATCCATCCGTCAATCCAGAAAACTCAGATTCTAGCCACTGATCCTCCTCTATCCTCGGCCTGGCCAGGCTGCCACGGTGGCTTGTCCAGGTCACTGCCTGGTCTCCTCTGGTCTCACTGTTCCTGCTGTGCTCACTGAGTGCTGTTCTCAGCAGGAGCGAGCCTCTCCGGACATATGTCACAACAGGGGACTCCTCTGCTCCCTCCTTCCAGCGGCCTCCATGTTCAGAGTGGCAGCTGGCACCCTTCAGTGGCGTCTGAGGTCCCGCCATCTGAGCTGGACTCCTGCTACTCTTCCTGTGGCCCCTGTCCCCACTGTGCGTCCTCCTCACCATGCCTCCAGGGGCCAGGCCACTCCAGCCTCTGAACCTCTGTTGGAAGGAGGTGTCCCCCAGATAGCAGAAGGCTATCTGCCTCACCCACTTCTGGGCATTACTGAAACGTTACCCTGCCAGGAAGTCCTGCTCTCATCATCCCACATCAAAATGCAAACAAAACCAAACCAAGCTCCCAGCAGCATACCCACCTCCCTTCCTTGCTTTCCCTGGATCTGCAGTACTTACCCCTGCATGGATCCATATTTTAATGGTTTAATTGCTTATGCCTGTATCGTCCCCTACCAGAACCCAAGTTTCATGACAGCAGGGTTTCTGCATGCCACGTCGCGGCTGTAGCCCCTGCCCTGGATCCCCACGCATGAAGCAGATGACCAGTCGATACTTATGAAATGAGTGAATCTGAGCCTCACCTCGGTCCTGAGTGTCAGCTGGGGCAGGGGTTGTTCTCCTATTTCACAGATGAGGAAACATGCCCAGAGCCCGCAGTGGCCAGCACGTGGTCACACACCCACAACCTAAGATAGTGTGACCGAGCCCAAGGCTCTTGACAAACTGTCATCCCAGCAAGGTTCCAGACCCCTCCTCTGTGACGGGGAATCCCTGATTGGCCGAGGGGGAGAAAGAGAGAGTGGTCATCGCCCTCAGACAGGCTTCACCAGCTGGGGCAAGGACTCCAGGAGGCCCCACCTAGCCCTGGAGGACCTGCTGCCGTGACCAAAGCCCAAAATGTATCTTCACCAAGATGAGCCAATTACGGGGCCAGGTCAGCTTCGGTGACTGAGGCTGATGCAATGTCCCCATCATTGTCCCAAGAACCAGTGAGGGCCCATCCAGCCAAGGTCTCCAGCCTTCTGAATGCCTCTGTCCCTCAGCTCTCTCCATCCTGGCCAGATCCCCATTCTGACGCTAGGACTCCTCTGAAACCCGGGGCTGGGAGAAAGAAGGAAGCCTGGGGCACTACCTGCGGCCAGCAGGGCCCATCCCAGTGGGGGTGAGGGAGCAGAAACAAGGCCTGCTCTCTAAGGTCAGGCTCCCGCTGAGACACCTGCCCCCACCGCACCGCTGCAGCCAAGGAAACTCGTGGCCCTCCCCTACCCCTCCCTCACCAGGGGTCGATGAGTATCTCCACCAGGGCCGTGCAGAGCAGGACGACGCAGGAGCAGCTGAAGGCGGCCCCACTCTGCTTCTCCTTCTCCACCGAGTAACGGGTTTCCATCTCAGGGTCCATGAACCTCATGGACAGGAGAAAGGTGTTTCTCTTCTTTACTCTGCAGCAGGAACAAGCCCCATGAATCCCAAATGCCACATCTGCTGGGCCTCGCAGGGGGGCCGCATTTGGGATGCCTGGTTTCCTGAACCCCTTATCAGGGCCCGAGAGGGGTGGTGGGCCCGGACACCTCCGGGTGGCGCTTACACTTGGGCAGACTCTCGCTCAAGCAGGGCCTCGTTGAGCAGCTGGTTGAGCTCATGCTCATCTTCAGAGGCGTCGACCACCCGGTCAGCCAGGTCCTGCAGGCGCAGCCTCCGGCGCGGATTGGGGAATGAGGGGTTGTCGGCCTGTGAGCCAGGGAGGCAGTGTGAGGGAGGCAGATGGGACAGAGTGGTGGGGAGGAGCTGGGAAAGACAGAGGAGGAAAGAACAAAAGAGCGCATCCTCGGGAAAACCAGTCCGTTAAGCTCTAAAATCGCTTCCAGGAAGTCCCCATGCTCTGCAAGGCTCTGTGCTGCCGAGTCTGCACCCAAAGCTCCAGTCCTTCCTGGCTCCCTGGGCCCCCACCAGAGCTCTGCAGGGAGGGCTTAATGACAGCTTTGTGGGGAGCAGCCCCTGGCTCCTGAGGAGACCTGTCATCAGAGGCAGCTGCTGGGCCGGGCAGTCCTGGAACTTCCTACTGCGTGGATGTGGGGGCCATATATGTCAGCACCCTGGGACATGAATGGCCCCCCAACTCTAGGGCTTCAGGAAACTGTTAAAGGAACTCACATCTGGCTCATCTGGAAAGGAAGATCTGAGGGGTACATGATGGGAGAGAAAAGAATGTCCTCATCACTAGAGGGCTAAGGGCAGGAAGGTGGAGCTGGGGCACCCACCACCATTTTATTCCCAGTTCCAAAGAAAAAGTATCAACTCTAGAAACAGGAATCCTGACTGTGATGGCCCAGCCATCAGTCTAAATAGTCACTGAGACCGGGCACGCTCAATAGCTGAGAGCTGTATGAATGGGTCTAACAGTGCCTCTGGGAGCCAGAGTCAAGGCTCCCAGGGACCGGGCACGGTCACCATGCCTGTCACCCCAGCACGTTGGGAGGCCGAGGTGGGTGGATCACTTGAGGTCAGGTGTTTGAGACCTGCCTGACCAACACAGTGAAATCCCGCCTTTACTAAAAATACAAATATTAGCCAGGCATGGTCACATGTGCCTGTCATCCCAGCTACTTGGGAGGCTGAGGCAGGAGAATCACTTGAACCTGGGAGGCAGAGGTTGTAGTGAGCTGAGATCACGCCACTGCACTCCAGCCTGGGCAGCAGAACAAGATTCCGTCTCAAAAAAAAAAGACTCCCTGGTCTTAAGCACAGGCACAGGTGACAGGTGTGCCGCTGGTTGACAGTGTGATCCTAAACAATCTGTTTCCTACCCCAGCTTCCTCTGCTGTAAAAAATCATGTGCACGGTCTGTGGCAGCACCCGGAACCTGTCCCTGAAGCAGATCTGGGAGCCACATGGCCCTGGCTAAGGGGCCCCAAAAATCACAGGTTGGTAAAGCTGTGTTGCTAGTGAGTGCCCTGAGTCTGTACTTCCACTTTCTATCAAGAAAACTGCAGTAAGGAAAAGTTACTGAATGTTGAGGGGCTTGAGAAAAACCTAACTGCCCCCAAGCCCAGTCTACCTTGTTTTATAGTATCTGCTCTAATGGCAGCAGGCCCAGCTCTCCTGTCCCCTCACACGGCGAGCCTGGCAGACGCACCATCCCAGCTCCGCAGCACTGACCTCCATCAGCGAGCGTGTTCCCGATGCCCTGCAGTCAGGGACCAGTTCCCCAAGAGGCACCCTGCACTCCAGGACAGCTTGCTAATTCCTCGCCTTTGTGGGCTGCAGAAATGTCCCATGTTGCCTGGAACTTTTGGGGTCTGGACCTAGCCAGAGGGGTAAGTCCAGCTCTGAAATCTCACTTCCAAAATGGTCTCAGATGCTATAGAATTTTCCATGGCTGTCCTCACTGATCTCAAATCTACAGGATTCTGGGCTGTCCCCACTACAGGGCCTCAGAGCTAAGCACCTGTTTTGACCTTACTCACCCCAACATAACTGGTAAGGAGGCAGTGGGGTGTTGCGGGGCTGGAGGGGTGACCTGCCCGTGGTTACTGTGCTAAGCCGGAGCAGGTCCTGGGTGGTGGCCAGGTCCCCCTAGCATAGGACTCCTGCTACAGGAACGTACTGCTTCCTGGTGCCCGCCTGCATCTGGCCCTCAGCGGCCCCTGCCCTGAGCCCTGCACACACCTGAGCATCCTGCTCCTCAGGCTTCTCCGACATGGAGCCGCTGCTGTGGACGCTCCCGGTGGGCTCCTTGGTCTCAATGAGGGCAGGGGAGCTGGGCTTTGAGGAAGCTGGCGCTCCATTGGGCAGGGCCTGGAGGAAATGAGAGCTCAGCAACGGCCTAAGCATGGGATGAGTGGGGCACAGGGCGGGAAGTGACAGGAATGTGAGAGACGGTGGGATTAGAGAGCAATCTGAGGCCACGGAACTTGCTTGTGGATTGCACAGTGAGGCGTCAAGGATGACTTCAAAGCTTTCAGTCTGAGCAATTGTTATTACCTATTATTATTATTTTTTGAGACAGGCTTGCTCTGTCACCCAGGCTGGAGTACAATGGCATGATATTGGCTCACTGCAACCTTTACCTCCCGGGTTCAAGCGATTCTCCTGCCTCAGCCTCCCGAGTAGCTGAGACTACAGGCGCACGCCACCACGCCTGGCTACATTTTTGTATTTTAGTAGAGACAGGGTTTCACTGTGTTGCCCGGGCTGGTTTCGAACTCCTGAGCTCAGGCAATCCACCCGCCCTGGCCTCCCAAAGTGCTGGGATTATAGGTGTGAGCCATGACGCCCAGCCAGCAAATATTAATCAAAGGGTGGAACTGCGATTACTTGAGATGGAAAGAGTGAGGGAGAGCAGGTTCTGGAGTGGGGAGGAGAGCAGGCCGTGGTATTTAAGATGCCTATTCTATGTATAAACGGAGACTTGTAAGCGGCTGTATGCTGAGTGCAGGACGCCGCTGGGGCTGGAGATACAAATTTGGGAGTTGTCAGGGATGGCCTTGAAAATGACACTGGATAAGAATGATGTCGAGGTTGGTGTCAATAGGGAGTGTCAGCCACCACTCCTGTAGCCTCGCCAGAGTGGGCTTGGCTTAGCTGCAATCAGGCAAAGCCTCAGCCACAGAGCAGTCTCAAATGACGTGACTTCCCTGACAGCCACCAAGCTCCTCAGTTCCAAGTCTTGTGAGATGGACTCTCATAACTGGAGGGAAGGGTTTCGTATCAGAGATTACAAAGAACGAAACGACCTCCAGATTCAGCAGGGATGGTAAAGGCGTCCACTTCTGCCGCAGCTGCTCTTGGTTTCGAATCAGACTGACAGGAGGTGTCTGGGGACTAGTGAACAGACGTGGGGGTGCTGCTGAATGCCTCAGACCTGCAGATATTCGGGGGACCCCACACAGCGACCAGACCAGAGGGTGGGCCCACAGGATGCTCCATTGCAAGCTTGTTTAACCCGCAGTATTTTATGTTTGGCCCAAAACAATTCTTCAAATGCAGCCCAGGGAAGCCAACAGACCAGGCACCCCTGCTCTACTGCTTCTATCTGATTCCTTCCTCATTTCCGACTCAGGAAACCTTCCTGGCCTTGGTCCTCCTCCTCCCTGACCCATCCACCCCCACCCCACCCTCCTCTCTGAGCCCGTCTCCCTGGGCTTCCGTGTCACTCCTGTGGCTTCACGGCCGCCATGCGGGAGACCCTGATCCCCAGCCCGGTTGCTCTCCTGGGCGCCACCGTCACGTCTCCAGTGGCTCCCTTCTGGATGTGGTCTCAGGACATGCTACAGTCACCTCCCTTGCAACTTGCCATGAATTACACTCACCATCTCCAGAAACCAGCGCCAGCCCGCCGCTCACTGCACACAGCCAGCCACCGCTGGTCCTGCCAACTATTCTGCAAAATTTCCTTCATCTCTCCCTTTCCAACCCCCTAGTCCAAGGGTGGGGTGGGGGACTCACCGAGCCATTGAGGCCATTCTGGGTGGCTGTTTTCTTCACCTCTGGCTTGGAGGCAATGACAAGGTAGGTTTCGATGCCCTTCTCATCTAGGTAATCACAGCGGCTGCCCCCATCGCCTGGCTCCACATCAAACTCTCCTTTCAGGCAGTCCATGGTGCTCTGGGAGATGTGCACACGCCTGGATTGCAGAGAGAGGGGCCCTGAGCGCCGGCCAGAGGCGGCCCTCACACCCCATGTGAGGGGACAGTCCATGGACCACGGTCACACTAGCTGCTGCTCCGCCCTGTGTCTCTCTGGCACGTGGGGCAGAGGCCAAGTGGAGGTAGTTCTGCCACTGACTAGCTGTGTGGGCCATGTGGCACCTACTCCCCTCTCAGCCCCGGTGCTGGAGCCACGACAGAGGAGTGCAGTCTTTCTTCATGGGCTGTGACCCATATCAAATGTGATAAAGGATTTTTTTTTTCCCTCTGAGATAGTGTCTTGCTCTGTCACCCAGGCCCAAGTGCAATCTCAGCTCACTGCAACTTCTGCCTTCCAGGTTCTAAGCAATTCTCCTGCCTCAGCCTCCAGAGTAGCTGGGATTACAAGTGGCCACCATCATGCCCACCTAATTTTGTATTTTTAGTAGAGATGGGGTTTTGCCATGTTGGTCAGGCTAGTCTCAAACTCTTGACCTCAGATGATCCACCCACCTCAGCCTCCCAAAGTGCTGGGATTACAGGTGTGAGCCACGAGATCCAATTATCCCTCACTTTGCATGATTCTCAGTTGCCACCCCTCCTGCCAAGGGATAATAAAACCCGTTTCTGATGAGTCACCACTGAGGGCAAGAATCCTAAATGCCACTGAAGGCGGCTCCCTGGCCCAGTTGGGAAGGCTGGGCTGATCCTCCCTCAGCCTGGCCCTGGTAAAGGCAGGGCCTCCATGACTCACTGAGCCTGTACAGGAGCTCATGTAAGACGTGTAATCGCACTGCGACCTGCAAAGCCCATTAGCTGATGACTGCTCACTACTCTCCCTTTGGGGAGACCGGGGCTCTGGCATCAGGAGAGCTGGGGCAGCCCCCTAAGTGGGTAAAGGGAACAAGAGGACAGGCTAGTGCAGGGTCCAGGCAGGAGACACCACATCAAATATCAGGCCCAAAAAGGCTTCACTCCGGGGCAGGTCAGAATGGCCTCAGCCAGGGCAGCAGCAGGACAGGGGGAACGCTGTCCCCGGGGTGGTGGGAGGACCGTCTCTGAGGCCCCTGTCCCTCATCAGGGCCGCAGCCCTGCAGGGTAAAGGGGATGGTCCCCTCCCCGGTCCTGAGACCTGCCCCCTTGGAAGGGCACTCACCCAGGGATGCCGCCGGCCTCCATCTTGTTGGCTACAGTGACGTCGGTCGACCACACGTCGTACTGCCAGCGCTTCTGGCCCAGGACACCCCCCAGCACAGTGCCCGTGTGTACCCCCACACGCATGTCCACCCCAGTCTTGGTCTTCTCCCGAACATACCTGCCAGGTACACACAGGAAGGAGGGTCAGGGCATGGCCCTCTTGAGGCAGCCTGCTGCCCCTGCCCCTGCAGGAGAAATTCACTGTGGGTCTCTTCCCCTCCATGAGAGGGGGCATGGCGAGCTCCCCACAGCTTTCCTCCTGCACAGAAGCCGAGTAGCCCATGGTTTTGGGAGGGGAGTAAGGCAAGCCGGGACCAGCCCAGAGTCAGGCACCACGGGCCAGCAGGATGGAGGCACCGAGCGACTCTCCTCCCTATCCCCCACTTCCCAAGGGTCCTCCAGTGTCTTTCTGCTGATCACTTTTTTTTTTTTTTTAATTGAGACAGAGTCTCGCTCTGTCACCCAGGCTGGAGTGCAGTGGTGCAACCTCCACCTCCCATGTTCAAGCGATTCTCTTGTCTCAGGCTCCTGAGTAGCTGGGATTACAGGCGCCCACCACCACACCCAGCTAACTTATCTATTTTAGATACGTTTTCACCATGTTGGCCAGGATGGTCTCCATCTCCTGACCCTGACCTGGTTATCCACCCACCTCAGCCTCCCAATGTGCTGGGATTACAGGCGTGAGCCACCACGCCTAGCCCGATCACTCTTGTATTCATTCGTGCGGTTAATATTTCACTGAGCGTCAAGTATGTGCCAGGCACATTCAAGGTGCTGCAGACACAGAGATGGACAAAATAGCTGTGAACAGCCCTTCTCTTAATGTGTCTGCCAGGGCTGGGAGAGGTTAGATTTTCTAATCCTGGACTACTGTCCCTGGGGTAAAGGCCACATTGCTTTCTTTCCAAGGCGATACTAGAGGGGATTTAACCTGGAAGATGGTAAAAATGCAAAGCTGACCCCTCGGAGAAGGTGGCAAAGAGCGTACAACTTCCTGGATTCCATCCCGTGGGTAAGGGGCATCGGCAGGGGCTTCCTTTTCTGCATAGGTGCCTGGTGTCACCCTGGGTCCCCCAGAGGCCGGAAGTCAACCAGAGGGACCACCCATCTGAGAGCTGCAAGCCCACTTGCAGCAAAGCCAAGAGTGGGGACAGTGAGGCAGGAGAGTTTGCCCCTCACAGCCTAGGCTGCAGCAGAGGCTGGGGCGGGGGGCTCCAGCCCCATCCCTGAGCCCCTGTGCCAGGGCTCACAGTCACTGCCTCGTGAAATGGGTGGGCAATGCATCCAGGGGTCATGGTGAGAAAACATGGAGGAGTGATGGAGAGCACCTGTGGGGGTCCCAGCAAGTGTTAGGCATGAGGAATTTCACAACTGCGACTTGCAGCAAAAAGCAAATACGTGTGCTAAGGCTGGAAAATTGAGACCGGCTGGGGAAGCCTCGCAGGTTGCCTGGGCTGTGAGGAGGGTAAGCCCCGTCCCAGCTTCCAGAGCGGGGACCTGCGCCACCCATCAACCAGCACTGTATCCCAGCGGGTGCAGTCTCCGCCGCCAGCAGACCCCCCCGCCCAGGGGCCTCAGCCAACGCAGAAGACCTGCTTCTCCCTGGGCCCAGGGTGGGGGCCCCTTGCTTTGGGAGCCTCCCCACTTACGAGATGGCCTCCACCATGGCGAGCCCCATGAGGATGGAGCAGACGGCGTGGTCCTCCCGGTAGTCAGGCAGGCCGCAGATGCAGTAGTAGCAGTCACCCAGGATCTTAATCCGCAGCTGGTGGTATTTCTGAAAGGGGACGGCCTGGCCTGTGCTAGAGCCCACCTCGGCGATGGGGGAGTGGCCGAGAAAGCAGAAGGCAGCCAGTGGGAGAAAACCATGGGGCTGGGGGTGGGGGCAGGCCCTGCTAGAGCGCCAGGCAGGGCCAGGGACTTACGGCTGCCAGCTTGTCGAAGCGGGCAAAAAGCTCGTTAAGTAGCTTCACGAGCTCCTGGGCACTGCAGGCAGAAGACAGCTGGGTGAAGCCCACAATGTCAGCAAAGAGGATGCTGCAGGAGAAGGGACCGTGGGGTGAGGCTCCAGGCGGCCAGGCGCACCCCACTCCACCATCAGCACCTCCCCAATCCACAGGGCAGCTGGGATCAGGGTGGGAGAAGGTCCTCACTCATCCCCACGCAGTGAGACCCTAGTCCCTCCAGGTAAAATCAGGGCTCTGACACTGCACTTGTCCTAGTGGACATCCCCCTGCAGCCTCCTTCCCCAGGTTGCCTGGGGACTAACCCACACTTTCCCGCTCCTGCCGGGCTGAACCTACCTTCTTCCTCCAATTGCAGGTCAGGGCTTGAGCCCCAGTGCTGGCCCTGAACTGGGTGAGTTCAGGAGTCCCTTCCCTGCTCTGGGTGATGTGTGTTCTATAACGGGGTGGGACCAGGCTGCCTAGAGTACACTGTAGCTAAAACACCTGTGGACTGATGGGTGCCATGGGGAGCCTCACTTCCGGTCCCTGGAACCCTCTCAAAGCCCACAGCACCCCATGGGTCCCGCAAAGAGGCATCCCTGTGCAGCCTGCTCTGCCGTAGGGCCTGCGCCCTGGGCCGGCTCACCTGACGTTCTCGTGGCGGTACATGTACATGGTGTTGAACTGCTGTTGGTCCTTCTGGCTCTCATCCTTCTTCATGTCTTTCAGCATCTCGTCGGCCACGTGCTTGGGCAGGATGGAAAGCATGAGGTTCTCCTGTGAGGGGCAGCAGAGGGTCAGAGGCAAAGGCAGGGCCTGTCAGGGGAAAGTTCAGATACTTCTGGGAAGAAACACCCCGATCCTGATGAGAAACGTGAGCCAGGAACCACACTGCCCTCCAGAGGGACCTCACAGTCCTGCCTTGGGAGCAGCACGGGGTCTGGGACAGGCAGCTTCTAGCCCTGACAAGCCTTAGGGAAGTGACGGAGGGGAGTCAGAAGTGCAGTGAAGCCACACACACGTGGCTCTGTGCTCAGCATCCTTGTGCCACAAGAAGCTGAGCACAGAGCCACGCGTGGGTTGAGCCCTAGTTCCGCGTGGGCTGCAGCTCCGTGAGCCCTCCTGGCAGGAGCCCTGCTGAGCTGCCTCAGCCACCCGCCATGGCCACAGGTCCATCGCTCACGAAACCCCACTTTGACCTGATTGAAGGCTGACTGCAGACCAGGTACCACACGAGGCGCCAGTGACACAAACCCAGCAAGAGTGTCCACCCTGGAGAGCGGAGGGCCTCATGGGACACACGTAAGTACACCCAGCGCAGCGCAGCGTGGTCTACAATTTCCGTGCCCAGAAAGAAGAGAGCAGAGGACTGTGCAAGAGAGAAGCAGGACCGAGGTCGGCCGGGGAGGAGGCATCAAGGAGGCCTTCCTAAAGGAGCCTTGGCCCAGCCGAAGACGCGAAGCCGAGAGCACTCCCATCGGAGGCAGCCATGTACACAAGGCCCAGATGCATACAAAGCACACCAGGGACCCGCAGGGATTTCATGGAGGTAAAAACAAAAACATGGCTTGAAAGCTGGGCATGTTTAGATCAGGGTCAGCAAACTGTGGCCTGAGGGTCCAATGTACTGCTGCTGCTGTTTGTTTGTTTGTTTGTTTGTTTGTTTGTTTTTAAGACAGGGTCTCGCTCTGTTGCCCAGGCTGGAGTGCAGTGGTGCAAACATGGCTCATGGCAACCTCAACCGATCCTCCCACCTCAGCCTCTGGAGTAGCTGGGAATACAGGCACGCATCACCACACTTGGCTAATTTTTACATTTTTTTGTAGAGACAGGGTCTTGCCCTGTTGCCCAAGCTGGTCTTGAACTCCTGTGCACAAGCCATCCTATTTTCATCAAGTTTTCCCAGCACCCAGCCATGACCATTTGTTGATATATTGTCTCTGGCTCTTAACGCTCAAATGGCAGAGCAGGGTAGATGCAACGGAGACTGTGTGGTCCACGGAGCCAAAAATATTTACTCTGTGGCTCTCGTCAGATCGGTCTATAGCTTGGGCCTCTGGAGGGACAGTGCCCGTCTCTGGAACAGGGAACAGAGGAGGAGCGACAGATGTGAGGGCAAAGGGTCTGGTTCTGAGGCGCTGTGGGGCCTCTGTGCGGGCTCCTGCAGGCAGCGCTCGGGAGAGGCAGAGGCTAAACCATCCTCCCCGGAAGCCACGGGTTAGATGAGGGCAGGGAAAGCAGCAAGAGGAGACCGGGGACAGAACATGGTGATGCGGAGGCAAAGCCAGGGGCAGGAGGCCCAGCAGGGAGCCGGTCAAGAGGGGAGCACTGCCCCCATCCCCCACGGAGGGGAGGAGGGTGAGGATGGTCTGATGAAGGACGGTGCGGGCACTTGGGGGAGAGCCTCCAGTTGAGGTTCTGCAGGATGGAAAGTGTAAGAGGCCAGGGGGCAGGAGGACAGTGGCCCATGGCGAGGACGTGACTAGAGAAAGCATGTCCAGCGCAGGGCCACGATACAAATGAAACTGCAGCCGGCACAGGGGGAGGCTGGGGAAGCAGAGGGCTGGAGGACAGGTGGCTGCGGACCCTCAGGGTGGCGTGCTTCTGGGCGGCCAGGCCAGTGCTGCCGTGGGGTCGGCTGCTGAAAGGTGAGGAGTGCGTGGGCCGGGTCTCGGGACCCCCAGGAGCTCTGTGACTAGAGTACAGGCCCCGGACATTGCCACGCTGCAGGCAGGGTGGCCAGAAAACCAAGAACTAGTGGCTTGGTCCTCAGCACCTAGCCTGACTGGACAGCTGCAGGCCCCAGGCCACAGGGGCAGGAGCCAGGGACCTCGCCTCTTGCTGAGGCCTGGGCGGGAGAGTGGGCCCCACCGCTCCGACTTTGCTGTGTTCAGGGTCCCTGAGGCCGAGAGAGGCCAGCTCATCCCGCATGTCAGGTGCACGTGCTGCGCAGCAGGAGAAGGGGCTCAACTCCTCTTCTCTGGATGGGGCTGCCAAGAGGTCCCCAGAGCCTGCTGTCCTACTCAGGCCAGCAGCACCTGGTAAACCAAAGGCCTCCCCTGGGACAATCAGCTCTGCTGCCGGGGGAGGCCCCCTGTTCCCCTGTCACACCACATGGGGGTCCCCGACTTCTGCACTCTGTGGCTTCATGAGGAGAATGTATCACCTTGGAGGGAATCACGCCATGAGGACAAGGTGAAGATGCCTGGCACTGGCCGTTGCCTGAAGTGGTTACAGCGGTTTTGCTCTTTGATATGGTTTGGCTGTGTCTCCACCCAAATCTCAACTTGAACTGTATCTCCCAGAATTCCCCCATGTTGTAGGAGGGACCCAGGGGAAGGTAACTGAATCATGGGGTTCGGTCTTCCCTGTGCTATTCTCGTGATAGTAAGTCTCACGAGATCTGATGGGTTTATCAGGGGTTTCCACTTTCACTTCTTGCTCATTTTCTCTTGCTCCCACCATGATTCCGAGGCCTCCCCAGCCGTGTGGAACTGTAAGTCCAATTAAACCTCTTTTTCTTCGCAGTCTCGGGTATGTCTTTATCAGCAGCATGAATACAAACGAATACGGTAAATTGGTACCAGTAGAGTGGCACATGGCTAAAAAGATAACTAAAAATGCGGAAGTGACTTTGGAACTGGGTAACAGGGAGAGGTTGAAACACTTTGGAGGGCTCCGAAGAAGACAGGAAACTGTGGATAAGTCTGAAACCTCCTAGTGACTTGTTGAATGGCTTTGACAAAAATGGTGATAGTGCTATGAACAGTAAGGTCCAGGCTGAGGTGGTCCCTTACTTGCCTTGTTGGGAGCTGGAGCAAAGGTGACTGTTGACATTTCAGCAAAGAGACTGGTGGCATTTTGCCCCTGCCTTAGAGATTTGTGGAACTTTGAACTTGAGAGATGATTTACAGTATCTGGTGAAAGAAATTTCTAAGCAGCAAAACATTCAAGACATGACTTGGGTGCTGTTAAAGGCATTCAGTTTTAAAAGGGAAACAGCATAAAAATTTGGAAAATTTGCAGCCTGACTATGCGAGAGAAAAGAATATCCCATTTTCTGAGAATTCAAGCTGGCTGCAGAAATTTGCATAAGTCACGGTCAACAGAATGTTAATCACCAAGACATGGTGAAAATGTCTCCAGGGCATGTCAGAGATTTCACAGCAGACCCTCCCAGCACAGGACCCGAGGTTTAGGAGGGAAATGTGGCTTCATGGGCTGGGCCAGGGTGCCTGTGCTGTGTGCAGCCTAGGGACTTGGTGCCCTGTGTCACAGCCACTCTAGCCGTGGCTGAAAGGGGCCAATGTAGAGCTTGGGCTGTGTGGCTTCAGAGGGTGGAAGCCTCAAACCTTGGCAGCTTCCACGTGGTGTTGAGCCTGTGAGTTCGCAGAAGCCAAGAACTGGGGTTTGGAAACCTCTGCCTAGATTTCAGAAGATGTATGGAAATGCCTGGATGCCCAGGCAAAAGTTTGCTGCAGAGGCGGGGCCCTCATGGAGAGCCTCTGCTAGGGCAGTGCAGAAGGGAAATGTGGGGTTGGAGCTCCCACACAGGAGTCCCTCCTAGGGCACTGCCTAGTGGAGCTGTGAGAAGAGGGCCACCATCCTCCAGACCCCAGAATGGTAGATCCACTGACAGCTTGCACTGTGCACCTGGAAAAGTCGCAGACACTCAACGCCAGCCCATGAAAGCTTCCAGAAGGGAGGCTGTACCCTGCAAAGCCACAGGGGTGGAGCTGCCCAAGACCATGGGAACCCACCTCTTGCATCAGTGGGACGTGGATGTGAGACCTGGAGTCAAAGGAGATCATTTTGGAGCTTTAAAATTTGACTACCCTGCTGGATTTCAAACTTGTATGGGGCCTGTAACCCCTTGGTTTTGGCCAATTTCTTCCATTTGGAATGGCTGTATTTACCCAATCCCTGTACCCTCCATTGTTTCTAGGCAGTAACTAGTTTGCTTTTGATTTTACAGGCTCATAGGCAGAAGGGACTTGCCTTGTCTCAGATGAGACTTTAGACTATGGATTTTTGCATTAATGCTGAACTAAGACTTTGGGGGACTATTGAGAGGGTGTGGTTGGTTTTGAAATGTGAGGACATAGATTTGGATGGGCCAGGGATGGAATTATATGGTTTGGCTGGTGTCTCCACTCAAAGTCTCAATTTGAATTGTATCTCCCAGAATTCTCATGTGTTGTGGGAGGGACTCAGGAGGAGGTAATTGAATCCTGGGGGCCAATTTTCCTGTGCTATTCTCATGATAGAAGTCTCATGAGATCTGGTGGGTTTATCAGGGCTTTCCGCTTTTGCTCCTTGCTCATTTTCTCTTGCCATCACCATGTAAGAAGTGCCTTTCACTTCCTGCCGTGATTCGGAGGCCTCCCTAGCCATATGGAACTGTAAGTCCAATTAAACCTCTTTTTCTTCCCAATGTTGCGTATGTATTTAGCAGAAGGGTGAAAATGAACTAACATACTCTTATTCTTCCATTTCCACAGTGATGTCTCTTTACCGTTAAGAACCATAAGCATGGCATTACAGCACAGTAATGAGAAACCAAAGTAACCCCACTGTGTGCCCTGCCCTGGCTCGACCTAAGCCTGGGAAGTAGCACCCGGTTCTCCCAGGCCCTGAGCCCAGGAAGAGCAACTTGGGCAACCTTGGTGTTTGGCAGTTTCCCTCTCTGCCAGTCGGGTGTGGCAAGAGATGCCCAATGCAAAGAAACAGGTGGAGGCGTGCTGGGCGGGACCTGAGGACCCCTCTTGGAACCTAACTAACCAGATATGGTAGAAAAAGCTCTTGGCTTGCAGAAGAGATGAGCCTCTGGGAGGTTTTCAAGAAAAGCCAGTGATGGGGCCCCATCAACTCTTGAGGACAGCCTCTTAAAGGAGACAGCTGCTAGAGTACTGAGAGGCAGGCTGAGCTGAGCAGACTGGAGGAGGTGGGTGGGAGGCAGTGTCCACTGGGCTGGGTTTCTCTGCTCAGTAATCCCGGGGGTCCCACCGTACTGGAGTGTGCTGCTCAGGTGTGCTTGAGGCTCGCGGGGCAGGAGGATGCTGCTGTCAGGATTATGGGTACTGGCCTGGCTCAGCCCCAGCCCTGCCAGTACTCACTGTGGCCATCAGGCAGGTCACTAAACCTCCCAGTGCCTTGGTTTCCTGGGCAGGAAAGCAGGGGGGCTACGTGATTCATTGCTGGCAAGCACTGAGAACAGCGCTG
This sequence comes from Saimiri boliviensis, assembly GCF_048565385.1. NCBI lineage: Eukaryota > Metazoa > Chordata > Mammalia > Primates > Cebidae > Saimiri > Saimiri boliviensis. The sequence goes on from NC_133449.1 coordinate 24,344,099, forward strand.
GTCCGCAGGAAGTGCTCAGCATAGTCTAGTTGTTCCTACTGTCACGTGCTATGAAGTGTGATTGAGGGTGTGGAGACAGCAGGTGGCTCAGAAGGATAGAGCCTAGCATTCCTCTGGGCTTCGAAGTTGGCCAGAGTGTTTAGGTTGAGTTCCAGTGAGATGTGCCAGGATCGGCACAAACCCTCTGGGTCACTCAGCCTGACCTCGTGAGCTCAACTTACTGTAGGCGGGACAGTGAAGGGGACACAAGGAAGAGTCCTTCCATTTGACTCTCAGCACCCCCGGCCACGTATGCATTCAGGCTGCTGCTTGGGGAAGGAGCGCGCAGATGTGTGAGGGGCGTGGGGCGGCCGGGTCAGGTATGCAGGCAGGAGGGGCGTGGCACGTGAGGTTTAGGAATGTCACAGCACCATGCTGGCCTCCCTCCCACCTGCATGCAATGGTTCCAGGAGCCACAGCCCACACAGGCTTTTTCTGCCCTCCCAGCTCTACCACAGAGCCCTGTCCCTTCAGAAAAGCTTCTTCAGGCTCCCTTGGAACGTTGGGGACCCCAGAGTGCAACCCAGTCGGCAGCTCCATGCCCCTGACCACAATCCTGGTTCCCTCCAGACCCTGCTGGGCCTCCTACCGGCAAGGCTCAGGTCTCTGAGACTGTCTACCAACACAGAACAAAGGGACAGCAGAGGCACAAAACCAGGGCAGCCCTGGAGCCCAAAAGCCTCAGAAGGGCCACATCAACGAAATGGCCATGAGCTTCTCCCTGGGGGTGGGACGGGGGGAATTTCCATGTTTTCCATTACGTATTTCTATTACCTTTGCTAAGAGCACATACGAATTCTGAAAGCAGAAAATCAATGGCCGTCAATCTTAAAAATAACAAGAAGGGAGCTATGGCTGTAAATTAAGGCTGCCAATTCCCGGTGTGGTTTGTGGAAACCTTAGAGTCAACCTCGAAAAGTGAAGCAGGTGGACAGTCCGCCTGGAGTCATTCTGTAACAAGACGGGTCTTAAACAAGATGCAGCACGTGCAGAAGAAAGGAGACGTGGACGCTCCAGCGGGGAGAGGAGGAGGAGGGTACCGGAGGCGAAGGCCCATGGGAGGGCGGGTCCCCTCCGCAGCTGCCATCCCCCAAGCCTCGGAGCCTCTGGCGACCGCCTCTGAACGTGTCTCCCAGGCACTAGCCGGCTCCTCTGATTCAGTCTGCCTTCAGCACAGTGTCCGAACGTCCTCCAGGCTGTGCGACACCGGCACCCAGCACCCTCAGTGGAGCCCCGGCCCCCCTCACCATGCCACTGACCTGTCTTTCTAATGCTATCCCCCACTGCTCTCCTTGTGGCCCTTCGGGGTAGACGAGCTAGACTATTTTCTTGGTACCCGCCCCCCACCCCCCATCCCCTGCTTCTGACATCACTCTCTGTGGAATGTCCCTCCCTCCCCACACCTTCGACACCTAACTCACGTCACCTCTCCGGAAAGGCCCTGGCCCCTGCCCAGGGGTGCCTCTTCCTCCTTCCTCACTGACACCCACTTTGTTGGTGCCTCTCTATTGGTGCTGACTTTGTTTGCCCTTCAAGTTTCAGGGGTTCTAAACCCATTCCCAGATCCTGGCCCCCTTCATGACTGTGTGGTGCTAGCTTTGGACCTTCTAGAATGCTCACACACACAGAGAAGATCCCCCATTACCATTCCAGGGCCTGGCTAAAGACTCCAACACCCCTTCATTTGTGTTCCTGGGGAAGGAAGGAGGCTGACATCCCAGTGACTTGTCAAATGTGTCCCACGGCAGGGGGCAGGGGTGCAGGGGAGAGGCCGTCCACAGCAGCCCAGGACTGCCCAGGATCCCAGGGCTGATCGATGTGCTTTGGTCTCCCCAGCATGGAGGCAGAGCCTGCTCTTCCAAAGACAGCAGATGCTATATGTTTTGAGAGTCATAAAAATGTTCCAAGCCTTTGACCCATTAAAAGCTCTTCTGAGAATTTATCCTTCAAAATCCAACAGAAGTAAAAAAGATATACATAGAAGATGATCTGCATTGCAGTGTGACTTAACACGTGTAGAAAAACTGCAAGTAGCCCAAATGCCCAGCAAATGGCCGATTAAACAGACACATCCTCTGGATGGAAGATTCTACAACCTTAAGAATGACCGTAACGAAACAGCAGTATAGTTTATCATTGCAACAATGAAGTGACAGAGAGAAGAGCAGGATAAAATTGTATTCCATGAAGGTGATGCTGGGATCCCTGTGTGCATATAAATAAAGACCAAGGGATAAATGCAAAGAGAAAAGGCTCATTTAACTGGGGGGACCAAATTCAGGGAAAACCTTAAATGTTTTTCAAAGTTGCTCTATAGTGCTGGTGGTTGTTTTTAAAACACTTTTTAAACTGAAAAATAAACATGGAACTTCCTGTTGCCTCCAGCTGTGATCCTAGCCCTGACCTCGGCTTCTCTGGAAGGACCACAGTTTTCTTAGAAAGGGAATACCCGTCAAGGCCTTTGGGCTTGGCTCCCGACTTCCTGGTCAGACTGGAGATTACCTGAAAAGGCAGAACCTATGGCCAGGCACGAAGCAAGGAGACACACAGCCAAAACTGGGTTGGGGGAAGGCAGTGGCCCTCCTGGGAAGCCACGTGACAGAATGGGGCTGGCTTAACTCTGTAGCTCTCATGAACACGGCACCCACAATGTGACAGACACTGTCCATCCACAGTCAAAATTGTTCCTCTTCTTTGCTAAAACTGCATCAACCCTATATTATCATATATGTACAATACTGTCTCAATATTGCAGGTGACAAAACCTAGGAATGGAGAGATGAAGTTGTTGCATGTCCCAAAGGGTTAGTACCAGGCCTTGAACCCTGAAACCAAGGCTCTAAGACCCCTGGGATGGATTTTTGTGTTCTTCCCACCCCAGTTCTCTCACTTGCATTCATGTTGTTCTGCTACAGATGTGACGGTCCTCCCAGTGCCTCGGAACATCGGTTGAAACCTTTCTAATAGGTCCCATATACTGTTCTTTAAAATAAACATGGAATTTGATTCCTCTGTCTCAAAGCTTGAAACTTATATTTGTTTTATCTGAGTTCCTTCCTCAGGAAAGGAACTTCAGGCCTCTCAAAAAGAAGTATTGAATAACTGAAACTTACCAACCAGATCACCACAACCAGCCAATGAGACTCAGGACTTCTCATTCCTGTTCTCTTACACATTGTTCCATTTCTTCCCTGCTTTATAAACCCCAGATTTAGGATAGGGAGATGGATTCGAGACTGAGTACCCATCTCCTCTAATGCAGCACCCAATTAAAGCCTTCTTCCTCGGCAATACTTGCTGTCACAGTGATTGGCTTTCTGTGCAAGCAGCTGGACCCCGACTGAACCCCTGGTGTTTTGTAACATAGTGAGGCCCTGAGCATGCAGCTCTGGCCCTGTCTCTCGACACCCTCCTCAGGGCTCCATGCTGCCCCAGCTTGGGAATAAGGCAGCCCCTCCAGGTTGGTTCTCCTCACAGAAATGGACTAGCGGCTGCCTCAGTAAAGAATTACAACTGCCCCTGATATCTCTCCCAGCATCCCGGTCTGCTCCTCCTCTGCAATCCACTGTCCTTGTGGCATCTGAGGTCCTCAAAGACATCCAGTAGCTGCCACTGCCAGGCACCAGGCAGGGATGGGGAGTGCAGGGATGGTGGTGGCAGCAGCTACTGGAGTCCTCCCTGGAACCCACATTGAGCAGAGAAGAGGAGGAGGAGAAGGGTGCTGCCTCCGTGGCTCCATCCCCACCCTGTGGCCTATGGACACTGGTGGGTCACCTGTCCTCCCCAGCCTCACTGTCCGGTGCTCCTCCTCACAGGCTGAGGAGGGAAGGGGCCCATGTGGCAAAGGCCCACCTCAGAACAGGCATGAGTGGGTACCGTGTACTCAAAGTATTCAACTGCGCTGAACATGTGGGGCCTGATGGCAGGACAGCCCCAGATCCCGACAGAGGCCTGCTGCTCCCTAACACCAACAGCAGGTGCCTGCCTGCCTCCCCATGCACTGGGAACTGCTGCCTGAGGACCTGAGCTGCCAACGCCGCCTGTGGAAACTCAGGTCACCCTCGTCACTACCACATGGAGTAGTCGAGCCTGTGCTGGGGGTGCAGCCCTGGTTCAGCTGAGCCCACTCCCAGGAAGGACTTCAGGCTGCCCAGACAGTGGCCAGTGGGGCTGTGGCTTCAGCGTCACCTGTGCTCATCAGGGTGGGGAACCATGGACCTTGAGGCACCAACATGCACTTGAGGTTTGAGACGTGTCTCTTGAGGAGCAAGATTTGAAGGAAAAGAAACTTGGAGGAAACAGCTTGAGGGTGTGTGTGTGGGTGGGTGGGTGGGTGGGTGCATGTGAGTGATCTGTACAACATTCTGGAAGATTCTATCTACCAAGAGCATTGCCTCCAGCCATATCAAACTAGGAGGCAAAACCTGCAACCAAGGACTTGGGGGTAAGGAAGAAGCTGAAAACGTGACCCTCAAAGCCAGTGCGAAGCGCTTCAAGGTGGAAATGGCTGCACACCCCAGGACACAGCATGCGGCAACCTCACCCTGTTCCCAAAGCCCAAGGATGGCACAGGACCTTGCTGTGAGGAGCTGCTGCAGGGGAAGGTGCAGCAGGGAAGCGCCTGGGGGCCAGGAATCACTTGGCAACTTCCAAATTCTTTGTATTTTTTTCCTCCTTAATCTTTTTTTACTGTTACAATTGTTTCATAGTGTGATTTTGAGAACTTTATTGAAACACATCCCATCTTTTTTTTTTTTTGGAGATGGAGTCACTCTGTCACCCAGGCTGGAGTACAGTCCTCTATCTTGGCTCACTGCAACCTCCACCTCCCTGGTTCAAGCAATTCTCCCGCCCCAGCCTCCCGAGTAGGTAGGACTCACATGCACACCACCGTGCCTGGCTGATTTTTGTATTTTTAGTAGAGATGGAGTTTCACCATGCCGCCCAGGCTGGTCTCAAATTCGTGACCACAGGTGATCCACCCATTTTGGCCACCCAAAGTGCTGAAATTACAGGTGTGAGCCACCACGCCTGGCCAGTGCACCCCATCTCTTTAAAGCTCCTGGCATTGTGGATTTCATTGCTATTCAATGTCCACCACTGAATTATTATTCATACATACTGATTCATATACACTGATTCTGTATATACAATGAATAAATCCATTAAATAAGCATCTGTAATAATCAGTACACAACTGAATGGTGATACTTATCATCATGTGAATTATTGTGATCAACTTTGGGTCTCTTTGGTATTGTTTCTCCTTTATAAAAATTGCTTGAGGGCAAAAAGGCCACCTCTCTTCCAGGACTGCACCTGTTCAAGCGTGGCTTCTTGAAGCTGTGGCCTGAGGTGGCTTTGCGCTGGGACTGTGACTTTTGGCAGAGGGTGGCAGGGTTCCAGAGAACTGGACTGTGGAAAAAGGACCCTTCCTTCACTCGAAGCTACTTTTTTTTTTTTTTTTTTTTTTTTTGAGACGGAGTTTCGCTCTTGTTGCCCAGGCTGGAGTGCAATGGCGCGATCTCGGCTCACCGCAACCTCCGCCTCCTGGGTTCAGGCAATTCTCCTGCCTCAGCCTCCTGAGTAGCTGGGATTACAGGCACGAGCCACCATGCCCAGCTAATTTTTTGTATTTTTAGTAGAGACGGGGTTTCACCATGTTGACCAGGATGGTCTCGATCTCTTGACCTTGTGATCCACCCGCCTCGGCCTCCCAAAGTGCTGGGATTACAGGCGTGAGCCACAGCGCCCGGCCGAAGCTACTTTTTATCTGATGACCTGGAATAAGACCTGGACTAAACAGAGGAGTGTCCATTGAGGTTGAGGCAACAGATGTGAAGATAGTAATGACTTCTTCAGCAAATGCCAAAGGTGGCTTTGCCAAAGAAACAAAGCATGTTTAAAATCATAACATCTGTCAGAGGAGCAGCCACATCACCCAGGGGTTTTTGGGGGTAAAGCAAAACTCACTGATCTGGGGTTACGCTGCAAAGGCCCCCAGGCCTAAGCAAGCACTTCACCCCAGGGTCTTGGTTTCTCACCTACAAAATGGGTATCTCTTAGGCCTCTTTCTTTGTTTAAAGTGTAAATCATTCCAGAAGGAGAACTTCTCTGAAGACATGGAGGCTGTATTTAGAAATGTGTGGCCAGCATGTCATGGGACAAGTGGCTCATGTGGCTTTAGCTCTGCAGTGATCTGGTGAATTGTACAGGATGAATGAAATTCAGAAGGGACAGAGGTCAGAGTCTCTACTTCAATCCCCAAAACGAAAAACAACTGCAGGAGAACAGAGTGGGAGGGGCACAGTGTACCAATATTGCCAGGGGTAGAAGGGGGACAGCTACCATTTGAGATGCTGTCAGATTTTAAATGAATTCTCAGGCCGGGCATGGTGGCTCATGCCTGTAATCCCAGCACTTTGGGAAGCCAAGGCAGACAGATCGCTTGAGGTCAGGAGTTCAAGATCAGCCTGGCCAACATGGTGAAACCCCATCCCTAATAAAAACACAAAAATTAGCCAAGCATGTTTGGCAGGCACCTGTAGTACCAGCCACTTGAGAGGCTGAAGCATGAGAATCGCCTGAACCAGGGAGGGAGAGGTTGCAGTGAGCTGAGATCATGCCACAGCACTCCAGCCTGGGCAATAGAGCAAGACTGTCCCCACCAAAAAATTAAAATGAATTCCCAGCATAAAGTAGCTGCCTGAACAAGCCCCGTGGCTCTGTGCTGTGTGACAGAAAATAAGGGCCCTGGTCTAGCTCAACCAGGCTGGTCCTTAGCCCCAGGACTCCTGCCCCAACCTTAGGAATAAACCAATCACCTAGGCCTTCATCAGGGAATGACCACGGGGTGAGGGAGCCTGAGTCCCAGCATCTGAGGATGGGACGATGCTGAGGGGCTGGGAATCAGCCCGGAGGAGAGGGGGTTCTGTGTGATCACGGAGCAGTCTTTAAGTCTGAGGAAAGCTGCTGTGTGGAAAACGGACAAGACTTGCTTTGGAGGCCCCAGGAGAGAAAGCTAATGAGGAAAAGCTGCTGGGAAACAGAGTGTTGCTTTCAGAGATGGGAGAATTTTTAAAGAGTCAAACAGTTCAAGAGTCAAGCACTTCAAAGAATGTGCTGCCCTGAGAGCTGGTGAACTCCCATTCCCAGAAACTGAGAGAAGAGACCGTGGGAGGAGCTGAGCACGGGTGGAAGGTTGGCCCCGAGGAGCGGGACATGGCCAAAACCTGGGTGCCGAGGCGCAGCTCTACAGAGAGGAAGGAGGGTAAAGTCTCTCCGTCTCCTCAGCCCTGCAAGTCCTTAATGGTTGTCCTAAAAATACAACATGGTAATACAAGTCAAGGCCCTAACCCTCTCTGGGAAAAGAATCAAAGTCCAGAAGAAAACAACAAGCCCTAGAAGTTCCTAGTAGGTTTCCCGGGTAAAGCAAGAGCCTGCCCAGATCCTGGGGAGAAGCACCCAGGCCTGCCCCGGGCAACGTGCAGGCCCGCAGTGGGGTGGAGGGCTGGGAGGGGCCTGGGGAGATACTGGACTCCAGGGCTGGGATCTCGGCTGAGAGCAGATTTGTTGAGCTGCTCAGGCGGGCTGTGAGCCCCCTGCCTCCCCGGCCAGGGCAGTCTGTCAGCATGGCCTCCACGAAGGAACCAGCCAAGCCCCCTTCTACTCAGGGGCGAGTCATGCCAGGCCTTGCTTTGCACTGGCTCAGGACTGAGATGGAAAGAGCCAGCCAGCACTGCTCCCAGGGGCCTCCGAGCTGTTACAGCTGAGGCTCTGATGAGGCAGTCAGGAGTTAATTACAGCAAGGAGGCCAGGAGGGATTTGGATAAATGAGGTTGGCTGGTGAGACGCTAAGTTTCTCCAGCATCCTTATAAGAGGGAGACAGTGAAGTGGAAAGAGACCAACAGTGCCCAGGTGGCTGGGAGTGCGTGTCTGTGTGTGTCCACATGCGAGCACTTGCACATGTACATACATGCATCTGGATGTACACGTCCACTGCCTACAGTGTCTGCATGAGGTATGTGCAGGAAGTCTGCTTGTCTGTGGGGGGGGGGGTGTGTCCATGTGTGTCCTAAGTGCCATGTGCTTAAGTACACACAACAAATACATGTCACTGTAACCCATCATAGGCTGTGAGCATACCTACAGATACTTCATAAACCAGTCTGTTCTGGTCCTAATTCATCCAGATTCTTAGAGTGTCCACTTTGGAAGCTGGATCCCACCAGAGTGTCCATCATGGCCTGACTACCTGAGCAGAGGTGGCTGTGGGAGGCAGGGAATGAAGAAGGACCAGGCCTAGTAACCTTGGGAGGCCAGAGCCCAAACAGCCCACCTCTCCCTGACAAGGGGACGAAGGACCACAATGTGTGAAATCTGGGAACTCCAATGCTGCCGCCATTTAGACTAGGGGAACCACCTGTGCTGTCCCTACCCAAGAGACCTGTTCACAACCTCAGTGACTCGAAGAACAGTCACTCCTTATCTATGCATGTCCCCGAGCTAAACGCTGGGCAGGCCAAAGGCAAACAGTACTCCAAAGAGCTTGGACAGGTGGGCGATGGTCATGCATGGGAGTGACTTGCCTCCCAGAGCAGGAGCGCTTCGCATCTTCAGCCAAATGCTGTGGGAATTTAGAGGAGGGAGGAGCAGCATTAACTTTAAAAGTCAGCATATTTGGAAACAAGACCTCCAGCATGAGAACAGGCACCAGGCCAGTGTCCCCAGATCGACAGGCCCCAAGAGAAGCAGGGCCACATTTAATCTCAGTGTTGGTGGAGCCAGACTAACGAGCCACAAGCCATGTCATCTGGAACAGTGCAGAAATCACACGGACCCAGGGTCAGCCCAGAGCTCTCACCCTGCCAGGGCAGGAGAGGGGACAATTAACGTGTGGGACTTCTGGTCACTGGCCTGGCCTCGGGTGCAGTCCTCTGAGACAGGGGCCACCGTGTGGGCCAAGGTAACTTCAGTCTCGGGAGATAGCACACTGGCCCCAAAGATGGTCACGTGTGTGGTACCTGGAGCCCTCACCATGAATATCTGACAAAGAGCTGGTACTCCTTAGAGGTTTGGTGAGTTAATGAGCTGTCAACTAGGAGACCTGGCCCAAGGGGCAAGCCACCATCCTCTAGAATAGTGCTAACAGAACTTCCTGCACTCACAGAAATGCTTTGTATCTTTGCGGTCCAGTATGGTAGCCACCAGCCACATTTAGCTATTGGGCGCATGAAATATGGCCAGTGCTACTGAAAGACTGACTTCATGTATTTTTATTTTAATCAAATTTAATAGCTACACATGACAAGTGGCTACCATATTGAACGGCGCAGCTCTAGGACTCTGTAGTAACAAGTGCTGTGCCAACTCTGACAGGCAGAGAGCAGCTGCTTGGAGCCCGGTGTCGAGAAGGATGCTGAAGGCTCGTATCCGTGATTGGTGGAAACTGCGCTTGCAATGTCTGCGGCAGAAGCAAACACCACCTGCTTCTGTCCTTGACCCAGATGCAGCAGCTCAGTACCACCCTGGGCATAAAGGCTCAAGAAAATTAAATAGACAAAATTTCCACCTTTACCCGCAGCACTCCCTAAACTCCTTCCTCTGCTTTGTTTCTCTCCACAGCCCTTCCTAGCTCCTGACATAGCATGTCTGTTCAGTGTGTCACCTGTACCAGAATCTGTTCTGCTCACAACTATATATATCCCCAGTGCCTGAAATGATCTTTTTTTTTTTTTTTTTTTTTTTTTTTTTTTTAAGAGACAGGGTCTCACTGTCTCCCAGGCTGGAGTGCTGAAGTGCAATCACGACTCACTGCACCTTAACCTCCTGGCCTCCAGTGATCCTCCTGCCTCAGCCTCCCAAGTAGCTGGAACTATAGGTACATGCCACCATGCCTGGATATATATTTTTTAAATTTTTTGTAGAGATAAGGTCTTGCCATGTCTGGTCTTGAACTCCCGGGCTCAAGAGGGGATAAGTACTTAGCTAAGCAACCTAGCTAGAATGTGAATGCAAGTCTTACTCACAGCCTTCGTTACCAGATCTTTCCAATTTCTATGCAAGTCAGAAATCCAGGCTTTACTGTAGAGTGCACAAATTTTTAAATCTTAGAAAATGTTAACACTCTGGGAAGGTCAAACAAAACAGATACCCGCAGGTCAGCTGTGGTCCAAGGACTACCTAACTGATTCTTCATGTTAACACAGCTCCCAAATAGAGCTGGCAGGAAGTGCCAGCTAGTAAAAGATACCTCATTAAATGAAATAATCCAATAAAACATTATCCAGGGCCTAGCACAAAGTAAACGCTCAATAAAACTACACTTATTATTACTAACAAAACTTCATTCTTACAGCCAAATAAACATAGAATGCACCACAACACTGGCCACAGTGGACAATTCTACAATTCTCCAGCAATTCTACAACTGTTTGGAGAAAGATTCTCCTGGAGGATGTGGCAAAGGCTTAAGACTTCCCGGAGCTCAACAGAGCCCAGGTCAGAGGCCACACAGCCACGCACGAGCCATCAACAGTGCTGTCCTCACCAGCTCTGCTTGGGTCCATCCTGACAAGGCCAGCGTCCTCCCACTGCCACCAGGAACCCAGCACTGCTTTAGGACAACCTGTTTTCTGTGGGTTCATCATCTGCATTATCTAAAATACGGATCTGTTTTGCTAAGCCCTGGAATGTTGAAAAACATTCTGTGACCTCCAAGAGGTAGGAGTTGAAACTGACAGAAGCACCAGTGCCCACTCCGCATCACGGGGGATGCACCTGGCTTTTCTCACACCGAGAGGCACTCAAGGCTGAAAGAAAAACTAAAAGTATTTAGATATCTCCATGGGTGGTTCTGTGAAGAAGTTATGATAGTGAGTACAATGCAGGGCTAGTGTTGGGAGTGGGACATGTCTGTGTCTCCTGTGAAATAGACGATGGGTTTGATCCATTACATTACATGCTGAGAATATCATGACGAAGATCGTCTATGGAGAGGGAGAGGCACAACCCTCCCCCTTGACACCAGCCTCGTCTTCTCTTCCCACTTATTTGTCCCCCAGCCCCGACCTCACTGTTACCAGGATAACAGTGGCACGATAGGGCTTGGCACTAAAAGCCCAACCCCAGGCCAAGAGGTGACTGGCCTCTGGCCCCGATTCCCCTCTCCCCTACCAAGCGCCTAACAGAACAGGGCTCAGGGTTGATGACTCCTCGTCCTCATAGCAAAAGGTCTTGAGGGGAACAGTGACCAGGCTTGGGGAAAGGTCACAGAGGAGGGACATTCAGAAAAGCAAGAGATCAAATCCGAGCTTAGGAAATGGCAGCCTCCCAGCGTCCCAAGCTCCACGGCTCCCGAGAGGGGAGTCTGATGCTTCTGGTCAGTGGGAAGTTCTTCCTTGTAAGACCGGCACAAAGGAAAAACACCATCCCTAGTCACAGGTAACCCTGTGCATGGGTAACAGCAGAAGGAGAGGTGGAGAGAGGCAGCTGTGCTGTCTGTGCAGTCCCCAAGAGTTGAATGGAAGCCCACCCAGTGACCACCTCAGCCGGCTCCCCAGGGGTCCATGGGTGAAGACAGGGATGGCTTTCCACCCTAGACCCCGCGCAGTCTGCCCTGGCTTCTCCCTCTACGTGCCCCGGCTGCAGCCTCCTGTCTGAGGGTGGGCACTGTGGACAATCCTCTCCTCCCTGAGGGAGGCCCAGGCACAGGGCCAGCTGACCACACAGGCCATGTCTGAAGGAAGCACAAGCCTGTCCCTGTCCTCCCTCCAATCCCCCACCCCACACCCTCCCTCAGCCATGTTCTGATCCCTGGGAAGTGATTCCGAGTACAAGTCAGAGGGGCTCAGTTCTACAGCTCCACCTGGCAGCAGGTGTGGGCTGAGTGGGTTTTCTGGGTGCTGCCTGTTGCCAGGTGGCAGCTGGGGTGCTTAGCAACCCTCAAGGTCCCCAACTAGCCCCTGGAGTGTGGTCACAAGGGAATAAAGACAAACAACTCCAGTTCTTTCCTCTGGGCCTCCCGCTCTCCGCTCACATGCCCACAGAGCAGGGAGGCTGGACCAAGACCAGCGTGCATCCTGGCGGCCCCACGCCACAGGGACACGCCATGGCACAGCCTACCAAGTCAGATACGTGCTCGGCAGACGCAAAGAGCATGCTTCACATGCCAGGGCTGCAGCCAGAGAACTCCAAATCCACAAGGCAGGGCAGGCCCCACTACCTCTGTGCAGGAGGCTGGAGCCAGGGAGGTTAAAGCAGAAAAGTCATTGGAATCTGAGATCCTCACATTACTCGAATGCTCTGTTGCCTCAATCCACCCATTGACACTTGGACATGCGCACCCGGTGAGGAGGCAGAAAGGGATGCCTATGCTTGAGGGGCTGTGCCGGCTCGCCCTCCTGGATGGTGGCTGGCTGCCCACCCATCCGGGAGTTGACTGTCATTAGCAGGAGCCTGGTCATCTTCATAACAGAAGGTATAACTTCCCAGGGGACAGCCACAGAGAGAGTGGGCTCAGGTCACTGGCACATCCCTCCGCCTCACTTCACAGCAGCAGAGGAAGATGAGGCCCGGCAAGGAGACCCCTGCTAGGACAGCCACATGGCCAGTGCTTCCCTTTGGCCACACACTCTTAAGGCAGCTTAGAAAACAAGATAAATGGCTGGGCACAGTGGCTCATGCCTGTAAACCCAGCACTTGGGGAGGCTGAGGTGGGCAGATCACTTGATGTCAGAAGTTCAAGACCAGCCTAGCCAACGTGGAGAAACCCCATCGACACAAGCCTATAGTCCCAGCTACTCTGGGGGCTGAGGCAGGAGAATTGCTTGAACCTGTGAGGTAGAGGTTGCAGTGAGCCGAGATCGTGCCATGCACTCCAGCCTCGGTGACAGAGTGAGACTCCATCTCAAGAAAACCAAAACAAACAACAATGAAAAACAAGATAAAAGTACCTGACCCTGAGCACTCGATTCTGGATAGAGGCCCCTTTTTTGCAGAGGGTAGAATAACAATTTTTTTTGTAGTGGACACTCAGTTTTTTTAAATAGAGAATTTTCTCAAAGACATTAAGCACACGTGTAAGTAAGGGATGGCCTGCTGTGACATTGACCTCAAATGGCTCTTTGGAGCCACATTCAAACCAGGTTCTGTTTCCTTTCCTACCAGGACTGTCTGCGGCCCTTTCCAAAGTATTTTTCCATCCGTTAACTCATTTTTATTCTCATGAGGGGCTTTCACAGGAGGAAAGAGAGACGGGGTCATGCCGCCTCTGCCCTGGCCTGCACTCAGCTCCGAAGACCGGTCAGCTGATGTTCCTGAAACGTCAAATCAGCCCAGAGCCCACACCACTCTCAACGTCAGCCCCAGTGCCTCGGGAGGGAGTGACCTCTGTCCTGGCTGGAACAGAGAAGGGGATGGGCCCCATCCAGCTCCCATCCCACCTGACAACCCCAACTCCAGCCGGTGCCTCCCTGGGGGCTGGGGGCCAGCATGACGGCAGCTCGGAGCCCCAAAGGGCTTCATGGATTTTAGAGAACGTTTTTAGGCTACGTAATTACATTTCACGTGATTCCCAAACTAGCCCCTGACAATGGTATTATTTTTAATCCCATATTTTCAGAAAATTAAACTGAAAGCTAGAGAGGGGAAATGTTAACACCACATAGAGAAAGCCAGGGTGGCAGAGGCGGTGGATGCAAATCCAGGTCCAAAATGGCCAGCAGCAGCATCCTCCCCCACCCCACCAACCCCCAGTACAGACTCTGGTGTCCCTCACAAGGTGAGGACGAGCATAGGACAGTGGGAGTGTGCTAGGGTCTGGGTCCCGTGTCCTCAGGTGCAAGGCCTGTCCCAGAGCTCACCAGGTCCCTTTCTATCTGGTTTTAAAAATTAAGTTCAGGGCCCGGCATGGTGGCTCATGCCTGTAATCCTAACACAACACTTTGGAAGGCCGAGATAGGTAGATCATCTGAGGTCAGGAGTTTGAGACCAGCCTGGCCAACAAAACCCTGTCTCTAAACACAAAAATTAGCCAGGCACAGTGGCCAGCACCTGTAATCCCAGCTACTCAGGAGGCTGACGAAGGAGAACTGCTTGAACCTGGGAGGTAGAGGTTGTAGTGAGCTGAGATTGTGCTACTGTACTCCAGCCTGGGCAACAGAGTGAGACTCCATCTCAAAAACAAACAAAAAAAAAACAAAAAACAAGTATCAAAGTCAGGTCCCAGGTTTTCTTTCAGGTAAAGATGTTGTGAACTAGCTAGAGGTGGTGGTGGCACAACATCGTGAGTGCACTAAATCACTTTTAAGGGATTTTAGTTTATGTGCATTTTACCTCTATAAAAAAGAAAAAAAAAATCAAGCAAACCTGAGTTTTTCTAGCTACAAACCTAATTTATAATACCATAATAGTTTTTAATAATTGTTTTTCAAAGAGACTCCCAGATTAAGGGAGTTTTGCTGGTGTCTTCTACTTTCCTATACCTTCAAAATTTTATCCAACAATCCTATGATGGTAGACAGTCCGCGTGGCTACTATGTCCAGATGCTGTGCTAATAACTACTGAACATCCACCTCCCCTCATGCCACAGGAAACAGGCAGAGACTCGGGTACTTGGTTCTTAGCTGCTATGCTATACGAGATGAAAGGGTTATAATCTTTTAATCAGGATAAAACATGGCTAGGACACTCTCAAATACTGGGACCAAAAAAAAAAGGGGGGGGGGTCTGAAGGAATAGGCCTCTGAGATGGTTAATACTGAGTGTCAACTTGACTGGACTGAAGGATACACAGTATTGATCCCGGATGTATCTGTGGGGGTGTTGCTAAGGGAGATTAACATTTGAGTGAGTGGGCTGGGAAAGGCAGACCCACCCTCAATCTGGGTGGTCACAATCTAATCAGTGGCCAGTTCGCTAGAATATAAACAGGCAGAAAAATGTGAAAAGAGACTGGCCTAGTCTCCCCGCCTGTATCTTTCTCCTGTGCTGGATGCTTCTCCAAGTTCTTCAGTTTTGAAACTCAGACTGGCTCTACTTGCTCTTCAGCCTGCAGGCAGCCTACTATGGGACCTTGTGATTGTGTGCATTAATACTTAGTAATCTCCCCTTTACATATACATACATATATATGTGTATGTATATGGAATATGTATCTATTCCATTTTTTCTGTCCTTCTAGAGAACGCTGACTAATAAAGAAAAAAGACTAACAGATTCTGTATTTTAGAGACGGAGTCTCACCATGTTGGCCAGGTTGGTCTCGAACTCTTGGCCTCAAGCAGTCCTTCTGCTTCAGCCTCCCAAAGTGCTAGGATTACAGGCGTGAGGCACTGTGCCGGCCTCTTTTTAATTTTCTTTATAATTGTATATTCTTGCCAAATATTATACAACGTAGGCCAAGAAAGCAAAGAAACTCTTGCAAACTTCAGTTTACCAGGCTGTGGCTTGAGCCAAATGAGGTGAAGGCAGGGAACAGCTCAGAGGATGTCACTCCTGCCTCGAAGCCAGTTCCCTGGGGCTGGGGTTTTCGAACAGGAATCCTTCAGGGAGGGTTTCCAAAAGCAAGGAAGTATTTTCTAGATAAACAAGGAAAACCTAAGTGCCTAAGTGTACTCTCACTTATTGCTGGTGGAGTATAAATTATTTGAAACTCTATGAGGCTGGGCGCAGTGGCTCACACCTGTAATCCCAGCACTTTGGGAGGCCGAGGTGGGCAGATCACCTGAGGTCAGGAGTTCAAGACCAGCCTAACCAACACTGTGAAATCCCATATTTACTAAAAATACCAAAAATTAGCCAGGTGTAGTGGCGGGCACCTGCAATCCCAGCTACTCAGGAGGCTGAGACAGGAGAATCGCTTCAACCTGGAAGGCGGAGGTTGCAGTGAGCCGAGATTGTATCACTGCACTCCAGCCTAGGCAACAAGAGCAAAACTCCATCTCAAAAAAAAAAAAAAAAAAGATTTAGTACAAGAGCATGAATAGGCTACCATCTGTGTGTGTGAGAAAATTCTATAAACCTCTGAAAGGGTACATTAAAAAGATAACAGTGATTGGTATTGTCTGATGTTCAGGGCTGGATGGTTAAGGGAAATGTAGGCAGGATGACTTACTTTTCTTAGTATACCCTTTTTCTCATACTTTTATAATTTTATACATGTATACTTTTGCTATAGAGGATCTTATGGCAGGTCAACACTTCAGACAAGAACAACTATAAAAGCCGGATAAAATACATAAAAACCCAGCTCTTTAAAGGCTATGGAAACAAACAAAGCAGCCAGGACTCGAGGGGCCAAGATCTCAGGGGAAGGGAAACACACTTAAGTGAGCTCCACACACTCTGCCGTTTTTCCCCTGCAATCAGGGTCGAGAGGCTGGAGAGAGCAATGACGAGGGCTTTCACGGGGCTGGAGAAACGAAAACTGTGAGCAAATTCCAAGGCAGAGAGAGTAGAGGCGCTAAGACCCCTGGGAAAGAGAACCACACGACAGCGAGCCCAACTTTCTGTACACTCTTACCCTTTAGTATTTGCATGCGGCGAGAGACCAAGAATCCAAGCAGCAAGTCAGAGCTAAGAGGCTAAGGACAGAGGATGGCTTCTGCAGTCACACTGCTGAGGAGTTCAAGACACCATGAGAAAAGGACCTGCCTTTCAGTTAAGATCCCTGAAAAGCTATTTCCTATCTGCCCCTGCTCTAACCATCTTTCACGAGAAGAGTAAATCCTCTCTGGAGAGACACAACATTATTCAGAGCCACTACTATTTCCCATCCACAACATCTAGTCTTTAATTTTTAAAATGCCAAAAGGCTAAAGTGGGAAGATTGCTCGAGGCCAAGAGTTTAAGACCAGTTTGGGCAACATAGCAAGCCTCCATCTCTACAAAATTTTTATTAGCTGGGCATGGTGGCATACACCTGCAGTCCTAGATACTCAGAAGGCTGAGGTGGGAATTTTGCTTGAGCTCAGGAGTTCGAAGATGCAGTAAGCCACCTGTACTTCCAGCCTGGGTGACAAAGCAACACCTTGTCTCAAAAAAAAAAAAAAAAAAAAGCCACCAAGATGCCAGGAGACAGGACCAAATTTCAGTAACAACAACAAAATGCATACCCATTGGTATTCCAGATAATATGGTTGTTAGTTAGGGACTTTAAAATCAATGTAATATATTTCAAAAAATAGATGTCAACATGGGAATACATAGCCAGGAAACTGAAGTCCAGTTTTTAAAATCTAATGGAAACCCCAGAACAGAAAAGTATATCATAATTGAAACTGATGACTCAATAAACCACTGATCTGACAAAGCAGAGAAGACAGGATTAGTAAACTGTAGGTTAGGTCCATAAAAATATTCAGTCTGAAGTGCAGAAAGAAAAAAAGATTCAAAACAAGAAGAGATGCTTCTGGAACACAGTAAAAATGTCTAACAGGGATATTGAGTCATAGAGGAAAGCAGCGAATGGGAAGAAGTGATAAAAAGATACTGGCTGAAAATGCTCAAACTGACGAGGGACATCAAACCAACATTCAGTAAGCTCTTTGAATACCAAGCAGAGCAACTGCAAAGAAAACTCCCAGGTGCAGCATTGTAAAACTACCGAGACCAAAAACAAAGAGCACTGGAAAAGCAACCAGAGGAAGTAGTATGCATTAAATGTAACAGGAACAACAGTCTATCTGATGACTGGTATTTCAACAGGAATGATGGAAGCTGAAGGAGAGTGGAATGATGCCTATAATGGGCTAGAAATAAAAAATGGCAGCCTATTTTTTTTTTTTTTTTTGAGACAGAGTCTTGCTCTGTAGACAGATGCCAGGCTGGAGTACAGTGGCACAATCTTGGCTCACTGCAACCTCCGCCTCCCAGGTTCAAGCAATTCTCCTGCCTCAGCCTCCCCAGTAGCTGGGACTATAAGTGTGCGCCACCATGCCCAGCTAATTTTTGGTATTTTAGTAGAGATGGGGTTTCACCATGTTGGCCAAGATGGTCTCGATTTCTTGACCACGTGATCCACCCACCACAGCCTCCCAGTGTGCTGGGATTACAGGTATGAGCCACCACACCCGGCCAGCCTAGAATTCTTAATCTGCAAAAAATGTTGGTATGGTTTGAATGTGTCCATTCAAAATTCAAGTGTTGCCAATGTAATAGTATTAAGAGATGGGGCCTTTAAGAAGGGATCAGGCCACCCCTCTTTTGTAGGATTAAGGCCCTTTTAAAAGGGGCATCACACAACATTCAGCTAGCCTGCCCTTCTGCCATGTATGGACACCAGAACAAACGTTGATGCCTTGATCTTGGACTTCCCAGCCTCTAGAACTGTAAGAAGTAAATTTCTGTTCTTTATAAATTACCCAGTTTCAGGTATTCTGTTGTAGCAGCACAAAACAAAGACAGGTGTCTTTCAAAAATGAAAGCAAAATAAACACAACTCCAAGGTAATCAGAAATGGAGAGAATTTGGTACCAAGAGATCAGCATAAAAGGTAATACTAAAGGAAATTCTTCAAGAAAATGAAGCAAAGAAATGAAGAAATACAGAGCAATTGAGAGGGAAAACTATGGGTAAATATAAGAATATTAATAAATAATCATAATAAGGGCTTATGGGGTTTAAAATAGGTTGAACTAAAACACATTACAATAATAGCCAGAAAGTTGGGGGCAGAGGCTTGTTAAATGAAGTTAAAATGCTGTGAGATCTGACCAGGTGTGGTGGCTCATATCTGTAATCCCAGCACTTTGGAAAGCTGAGGCAGGAGGATCATGAGGTCAAGAGTTCGAGACCAGCCTGGACAGCATGGTGAAAGCCTGTCTCTACTTAAAAAAAAAATAATAATTAGCCTGGCATGATGGCGCACACCTGGAATCCCAGCTACTCGGGAGGCTGAGGCAGGAGAATTGCTTGAACCCAGGAATTGCAGTGAGCCAAGATTGTGCCACTGTACTCTAGCCTGGGTGACATACAGAGACTCCGTCTCAAAAGAAAAAAAAAAAAAAGGTGAGTACTAATTTGAGGCAGATGCAAATGTTGACATTATTTCATTTTTAAAAGATTTGACACATTTTGTAGAATATACATTATTCTCAAGTGCATCAAAACTGATCACATGGTAGGCCAAAATCAATTCCAACGAATTTCAAAGGCTTGAAATCAGAGTATGTTCTCTAACCAGAATAAAGCTACAAATCAACATAATTGTGAACAAATCCTCAAATGTTTAGAACTTAGTGCACTTCTACATCACCCACAGATCAAAGACACTTCCATGAAAATTAGTAAATATTTTTAATTAAATGACATTGAAAATAGGGCATATTCAAACTTGTGAAATAAAGCTCAAACAATGTAATGAGTGAAATCTGTAGTATTAAATACATGGTTTAGGAAAAGAAAGGCTGAAAATTGGTCATCTAAAGTTCTATTTGGCTGTGCTCACATCTGTACTCCCAACACATTGGGAGGCCAAGGCATTCGAGACCAGCCTAGCCAACATGGTGAAACCCTGTCTCTACTACAAACACAAAAAATTAGCCAGGGTGGTGGTGTGTGCCTATAATCCCAGCTATTTGGAGACTGAGACAGGAGAATCCCTTCACCCCAAGAGGTGGAGATTGCAATGAGCCTAGACTGCGCCATTGAACTACAGCTTGGAAGACAGAGTGAGATTCTCTCTCTCAAAAAAAAAAAAAAAGAAAGAAAAAAAGAAAACAAACAAACAAACAAAAACAATAAAACTCCATTTTAAGGTAAAAAAGGACACAAATTAAGACCAAAGGAAAAAAAGGACGACAAAGTTAAAAGCATAAATAAATTAGGAATAAGAAATGTACAAAGAAAGCAACAAAGATTAAAGGTAATCTGCTGAAGAGGCTAAGACATTAATAAGCCTTAGCGAGATTAAGAAAAATTTAAAAAGTCACAAATTATCTTTGGTAATGAAAAGGAACACCACTACGCATTTCAGACAAAAGACAAAAAGAAAATATTATGAATGTTATGCCAAAATTTTGAAAGTTTGAATGGACACGTTTCTGGGGGAAAAACCTCTTAAAACCTGTACAAAAGGAAATATAAAAACTGAACCACCTTATATCTATGAGGGAAACAGAATCTTCCCCTAAAGAATACTCCAGGCCCATAGGACTTCATTAGTGCTTTTTTCTAAGACAGGTCTCACTTTGTCACCCAGGCTGGAGTGCAGTGGCACAATCATGGCTCACTGCAGCCTTAACCTCCTGGCCTCAAGCGATCCTTTCACCCCAGCCTCCCAAGTAGCTGGAACTACAGGCATGCACCATGATGCTCAGTTAATTTTTTAATTTATTGTAGAGGTGGGGTCTTGCTTTATTGCCTAGGCTAGGCTTGAACTCCTGGACTCAAGTGATCCTCCTGTCACAGACTCCTAAAGTGCTGGGATTACAGGCATAGCCACCATGCCTGGCCGTGACTTCTAAATTTAAGGAATAACCCAAATTATTTTCAAACTATCAGGGATTAGACAGAGGGAACACTCCTCAAATTATTTAATGAGTTGGGCATAACCGTGATACCAAAACCTGTCAAGCACATGGAAAGGAAGGAAAATGGCAGGCAGGTTTCTCTCGAACGGTCACGGAAGACGCAAGGAGAATGTGAGTAAATGGAAACTTACAAGGGCCAGGATTCTAACCTTCCCAATGGTAACGGTGCTTTCGCAGTCCCAGTAGGATTCACACAGATTCCTTCTCACCCTGAAAACAATCTTCAAAGGTGGTTTTACATATGGGGATACTGAAGTCCAAAGAGGGGCAGCAATGAGCCCAAGGCCACATTCAGGACAGAGCCTGGCTAGACAAATTGATCCCACCTGATGGACATTCATAGGCCCTGGCTATGCACCCAGCTAGGTGGGAGGATGCACCCTCCCCCTCCCCCTCCTCCCCCCACACCTCTGCACCTCCCTTCCACCTAACCTGGACCTCCCTGTCCTGGGGCCAATGTCTGCTCTGCCGCTGCAGAGTGGGTAGGCAATGCAGAGAAGCACTGGTGTTGCCCAGGCAAGCTGCTAGCACCCTTAGGAGCCCTGGGGCACCCAGGGATGACCCTCTCTGCTGGTTCCCAGGCTCCGTAAGCTGACCCTGCCCAGAGGGAGCATATGGCCCTGTGTGTTAGAAAGGCCCTGTGCACCTCAAAGGCTCCCCATGGCCCTGTGCACCTCAGCCTACCTCTAACCATTTTCCAGCTCTATGGGTTACAGAGTACTTCTGTGTTTCTCATCTGACCCTCAAGAAACCTGCCAGACAAATGTCAGTGCCTCCACTTTGCAGATGAGGAAAAGTGAGGCTCTGTAGGGTGGATAACTTATCTAAATTATCCACAAGGAGAACAACAGCCCCAGGGTGAAACACAGGGCCTTCCTCATCACACCGGGGGCCCCGTTCAGTGCGAGTTAAGATGTCCTAGATTGTACAGTATGAGACAGACAAGATCGATGCAGATAGACATGCCGAAAACTGCACAAATGCTATATAAAAAGAATGCTTGGCCTAGCTAAGTGGTGACACATGCTTTTTTTTTTTTTTTAAGTGTAGAGAACCCAGAGGGATGCCACCACAGTGAGAGATCAGACACAAATAAGAAATGAGACAGTATAAAAGAAACAGAAATTGAAGAATGCCTTTCAAGAGGCTTTATAAGCCAGGAAAGGAGAATTCTTTAAACACACACAGGCCACGGCAGCTCTTTAATAACTTTAGGTCCCAGGGCCCCAGGGAGGGGTAAATACAATGGGCCACTAAGCCTGGGCCTTTGTCACTATAGCGGCCAGGGAAAATCTCATCCCAGAGGGGCCTTCCAAAAGGAATGACACTGGTAAATGGGGAGGAAAAACATCCCCAGGACAGTGGAATGAGGGACCTATCAGCTAAATGACTTAGAACGTGAGTGATGTCCGATGGTGGAGCCCCTGCAGGCCAAGAGCTCCAGAGTGAGCCCCAAAACCAAAGCCCTGTCCATCTGAGTGGCAGCATCTATGAAAACAGCAATTTCAGTGAATCAGGAACACAGAGAACCTCCTGAACAAAAATGACATTGTTCCCAGAGCAGAGAATCGTAGCATCAACCTACCGAGTTTGTTTTTGAAGGTGAAATAAACCTATGGATAACAAGAAATTGGTGGATGTAATTACTGGAGACCTTCAAAAAGCATGTGAGATGAATCCAGGCCAAAGCTATGTAAAAGCCTGAGTGACATGGGAACTGGGAGGACGGTCCTGCCATGGAGGAGCCTGGAGGAAAGCCAGGACACCGAGGTAGGGACGGCCAGGCCTCTCTCCAGATGGAGAATGTCAACAGGGGCATCCCTGGGGAATGGGCTGGTTTTCCTTCTTTAGCAGTGACCTAGGGTGGGAAGGTAAGGGAGGGAGGAGCTCCCTGACGGTTGGGGTGTGAGGCTGACGAACTTCACCCAGCAGGACCCTGAGGCCGCAGGATGAGTCAAGGCCCCACCTGTGGCATGAGCAGGTGCACAGGGTGGATCTGCAGTGGGACCAGCAAGAGCAGCGGGGGAGGCATGACGTGAAGGGATGCCTGTGACGCCCCTGACCTTGGCCCCAAGAAGGTCATCTGAGAAAGGAATGCAGGAAGTCATGGCTGGTTGCTTGGGCAATGCATTTCTTTAAAGGGAAAAGTTCTACATTACAGAAACAAAACAAAACAAAACAGAGCAGGAAGGCAGAAAAGGAGAGATCTGGGTCAAGCAGAAGCAGATTTAGGAGTGAGAGGTGGGAGAGAGATCCAAGATGGCTGATCACTAGCAGCTCAGGATTGTAGCTCCCAGTGAAAGCACAGAGAACGAGAGGACGCCACACCTTCACATGAATTCTTGCTGCTCACGCACCAGGAGATTCCCAGCGGAGGAGCCCCACGGGTCACCAGCACGACTCTTGTGACCAGCGAGGTGGTTTTGCCAGCGCCTTGGAGCATCGGTTCTTGGTGCAGAGTCAGAAAAGCACCATCAATCTTAATGCTGCTGTTTTAGTCGGCGAGGTGGGTTGCTCAGATTTCAATGCTGAGAATCAATAAGTTGGACGTCCACTCAGAAACCCAATTACAAAGATGGTAAATACAAAGACCACAGATGGATAAATTTATAACGAAGGGAAGAAAACAGCCAAAAAAGGCTCAGAATACCCAAGATCAGAACGCCTCTCCCTCAGCAGGGGATCACAGTTCCTCATCAGCAATGGAACAAGGCTTGATGGAGAACGAGTGTGTTCCAATTACAGAAGCAGGCTTCAAAATGTGGATAATGAGAAACTTCTGTGAATTAAAAGAACTTGTTCTAACCCAATCCAAAGAAACTAAGAACTTTGAAAAAAGGTTTGACAAAATGTTAACAAGAATACACAAATTAGAGAGGAATATAAGTGAATTGATGGAGCTGAAAAAACACAATACGAGAACTACGTGAAGTATGCACAAGTTTTAACAGCCGAATTGATCAAGCAGAAGAAAGGATATCAGAGGTCGAAGACCAACTCAATGAAATAAAACAAGAAGACAAGATTAGAGAAAAAAGGATAAAAAGGAACGAGCAAAGTCTCCAAGAAATATGGGACTATGTGAAAAGACCTAATCTACGCTTGATAGGTGTACCTGAATGTGACGAAGAGAATGAATCCAAGCTGGAAAATACGCTTCAGGACATTATTCAGGAAAATTTTCCCAGCCTAGTAAGGCAGGATAATATTCAACTCCAGGTAATACAGAGAACACCACAGAGATATTCCTCAAGAAGAGCAACTCCAAGGCACATAATCGTCAGATTCACCAGGGTTGAAATGAAGGAGAAAATACTAAGGGCAGCCAGAGAGAAAGGTCAGGTTACCCACAAAGGGAAGCCTATCAGACTTACAGCAGATCTCTCAGCAGAAACCCTACAAGCCAGAAGAGAGTGGGGACCAATATTCAACATCCTTAAAGAAAAAGAACTTTTCAACCAAGAATTTCACATCCAGCCAAACTAAGCTTCGTAAGTGAAGGAAAAATAAAGTTTTTTGTGAATAAGCAAGTACTCAGAGATTTCATCACCACCAGGCCTGCTTTACAAGAGCTTCTGAAAGAACCATTACACATAGAAGGGAACAAACAGTATCAGCTTTCTAAAAAAATACCAAAAGTAAACAGCATCAATATAATGAAGAACTTACATCAACTAACGGGCAAAACAGCCAGCAAATATTAAATGGCAGTATTAAACTCACATATATCATTATTAATTCTAAATTTAAATTGACTAAATCCCCCAATCCAAAAATAGATAGGCAATTTGGATAAAAAAACTAAAACCCACTGGTATGCTGCATTCAGCCCCATCTCACATTCAAGGATACACAAAGACTCAAAACAAAGGGATGGAGAAAGATTTACCAACCAAACGGAGAGCAAAAATAAATAAATAAAATGCAGAAGTTACAATTTTTGCCTCTGATAAAACAGTCGTTAAAGCAACAAAGATCAAAAGAAGCAAAGAAGGACATTACATAATGATAAAAGGATCAATGCAACAACAAGAAGAGCTAAAGATCCTAAACATATACGCATCCAATACAGGAATACCCAGACATACAAGACTAATTAAGAGACTTAGACTCCCACACAATAATAGTGGGAGACTTCAAATTAATATTTGACAGATTAATGAGACAGAAAATTTTCAACGATATCCAGAACTTGAACTCAGATCTGGAACAAGTAAACTTAATTAACATTTACAGAACTCTCCACTTTAAATACACAAAATATACACTCTTATTAATACCACATCAACTTAGAAGTTTAAACGAAATGTTGGTTGGCTCCTCGTTTGTTATTCTCTTCCCTCATTTTCCTTCATGTCTCCATTATTAAGGACAATTATAGGCGTAACCATATTTAGACTGCATTCTAGCCCGGGCAAATAAAGCAATACCCCCATCCTCTCTCCCTCTTCCTCTTTCTCTTTCTTTCTCTTCTTTATTCTTTTTCTTATTATTCTTTTTTCTTTCTCTCTAAAAAAAAAAAAAAGAGTGAGAGGCTCCTTGAAGCTCAGAAGCTGCCCTCTGATGGCAGAGGAACCCAGATGGCCAAGTTCAAAGGCAAACACCTGAACTGGGCAGATAAACGCCAAGCTCCCCAGTCAGGGGCTGTGGCTCTGGCTCCTCTCCCTCTGACACAAGCTCCAGGCCCGTGGCCTCCCGAGAGCCTCACCTGCTGCTGGCTTTGCTCCTCCAGGTTCAGCTTCACCTCCAGCGACTGGCGGGCCTCCAGGAAGGCCTTGCGGTGCTTGCGGTCGGCCATGTAGTAGGACATGATGCCCACAGTGATGGCGCACAGGTAGAGGAAGACATTGGCCAGGATCTGTACCCCAAAGAAGAGAGAAAAGGCCAGTGGTGAAGGCATGTTTTCAGAAAAGGGGATGGAGGCAGTGGGGTGTGCGGGGACCAAAATCAAGCCTCAAGTTGCCTGAAGTCCAGGGAGGGGCCCAGCAGGGCCTGGGACCTCAGAACCTCATGGATAGTGGCCCACCAAGGGGCATGGCTCGAGAGCCTCAGACACCACTGCACGCACCATGGATGGGTGGCCCACCCAGGGCCACGGCTCGAGAGCCTGAAAGGCTCAAGGGTTCCATGAGCGGCAGGGTGCAGGCCTGCAAAGCTGGCTGAGGGGCTCTGGTTCCCCCTCCAGCTTCCCAACAAAGCAAGGCTGGCCAGTCCCTCCACGGATGGGGCCCGAGTAGACCCTCTGCCACCCATTCATTCCTTCACACATCTGCTCAGGCAGCACTCGCTCAGGTGCTCCCATGTGCTGTGCGGACTCACTGAGGAGGAGGGTGCACAAATCCCAGGTCCCACTGGGCAGGACAATGTAATTCTAAAAAGCTCAGATGGTTTGGGTTGCCACAGAAGCCCTGAAGAGGTCCCAGGCTGATTCAGTAGCCAGTGGTTGACCTTACACATGCGGCACAGGTTTCTAGTTTTCTGGGATTCACAGGTATCCCCTTAGCTAACCCCACCTGCCAGTGGGTGAGGGGTGCCCAGTACCAATACTCAGGTTTCAAGCTATTGGGGGGGGAGTTCCCGGGACCTGAGGTCTCCCCCACTGCCTGCAAGGTCATTGTACTAGCTCAAAGGGGTTCTGGGGCATCAAGTGCTCGTTCCCCATGCCTGGAACGCTGAAGACCCCCCAGGTGTCCCCACCCACTTCCACAGGCTGTAGAGACTGCAGATCTGATGGTCTCCTGCTGGGATCACCTTGGATATAGACCTGAACATCCCAACCATGCCTGACATCCAGGCCTGGCTGCTGCTACTCCAACCTCTGGCCATGACTGGGCCCCCACATGGCTGGACTGAGTGCTACTCCCTCCTACTTCTTCAAGACTCCTGGGCTCAGTAAGCCTTTTCAAGCGAGGCCCCTTTCCTGGTCCGGCTCCTCCAGCTTCCCTGGCGCCAGCTCCATGCCCTTCCCCCAAGGCTATGCCCACCCTCCCAGCCCCAGTTCCCTGATGCCCTGCCTGCTAGGTGTGGTTTCTCGGAACTGAGTCTGGAGTTGAGAAATGGGATGAGAAGAGAAGTGGAAGAATTTCTCAGTTTCTGGACCTCAGGGGAGGAAAGATTGGCCTCAGAGTAGAATGGATTCTGGGATAGGTGAAAACTGCAGGGAAATCAATTTCAGATTTTAAACAAGATGGTCTAATAATAGACGAGGGAGGCTGGTTCTGACATGAGTTTTCTGAGTTCTCTTGTTTATGCCATATCCCCTCTGAACTGTCTTATGTTTCATCAGAGCTGATCAGTACTTGCTCTGAGGACCCACCACTACCACACCCTGCAGAATGTTCCTGCAGCCTCTGTGGCCCTCAACAAGGGCCCGGGCCCACCACATCATGAATCCTGGAAAGTCTCAGTGCTGGTCAGCAAGTGTAGATTTCCAAGCTCTGCTGGCCTCTGGTTCCAGCCTGTAATGACCCGTTGACCTCCTGGGTCTGGGCAGCCCTAGTCACCTACCTCATCTGTGGGGCAAGTCTGCAGGAGCAGGACAAACCCCTGTCTGAGTGGTTGGTACCAGTATGGCCTCAGGCCACTCAGTCAACACCTGATTGGCCAAAAAGCTGCCAGCATGTGTTGAGGGAGTCAAAGCAAAACCCACAGACCACGCTGGGCTCAAGAGCACCTCCAGCAGCCCAGAGGTCACTCTCCTATGGAAGCTGTGTGGCCTTGGAAGTCTGCTTGTCCCCAAGCTCATGATGCCAGAAGCCAGGAGAGCTGGGTGACAAGGTCAGGCTTCCTTACCAAGCCATATATCAGCGCCCAGGGCCAAGAGTCTCCAAGACTCAGCGCTCTGGGTCCTGGAGGCAAAGGGAGAAGATACACGTGGAGGTGGAGGCCAATTGAGAACCAAGTACTACCTGGGCCCCGCACTGCTAGGGTCAGTGACCCTATATCGAGACTGCCCCCCCGCCACCACCCCACATACACACACAAGGCAGGCTGCCCTGGGGCCACAACCATTTGAGTATCTCACTGGGCTGAGGAAAGAGCTCTCCATTCTGGGTCTTCCTGCTTCCAATGGACATGCCCTGCCTGGCTATCTCATGAGGACAGATGGGACAAGCTCTATCAAGTGAGCAGTGCTGGAGTTGCTGACATTACCCCTTGGTTGTCTACCCAAGACCTGCTGTGCAGACCATCAGAACAACAGTCTCAGAAAAACTTCACACTAGTCACCAAAGATCACAACCCAAGGCTGGAAGTGGGGCTCAGGTCTGGTTGGTGCCTGGTGCCCCTCTATGCAGGACAGTATTTCTTTCATTGCTCTGCAAGTTTTAAAAAATAATATCTGCTTTCTCACTCAACTTGTAGGTACATACAGTAGGGAACATAAATTCGGGGGAACCCTGGACTCTGATCCTGCCCCTCACCAGCTGGCAACTTTCCAGGTCCAACCACCACTCTGAGCTCCAGTTTCAGCATTAAGCTGAGAATCGACTCCCCTCAAGGCTCCCCACAGCCCCAACACTGTCTGGTCTTCATCCACCTCACTTCTTTTTTTTTTTTTTTTTTTTTTTTTTACGGTTTTCAATCCTTTATTTCAGAAAGGAGAGCCAGGAGAACTGGGGACTTAGAAAACAGATTCTAAACTCAAAAGTCCTTGGCCCAGAGCCAGGGTCTGGGGGTTTTGTGCTGGGCAGGGGCTGCCCTGGGAGGGTCAGAAAAGGGGAGGCACTTTTGGACACCCCTTAGGCTGTGGAGGATGTCAGCTGGGCCTTTGAAGCCACTAACCTCTACTTCCAATCCTGGAGAGCCCTGAGTGGAGGACCCAAGGGGGTTTCTTCCTGGAAAAGCCCCCACCCCAAGTGTCAGAGAAGCCGGCAGGAGCTGAGGGAGGGAGGTGCTGTAACGGCAGCTACAGCCTCCAGGGACTCAGGCAGGCCCAGCTTCCTGCCTGGCACTGAACATGCCATCTGCTTTAGGCCCCGGCTGGTAGGCAGGTGGGCAGCTTGCTCCCTCAGCACAGGGGCCGGGGGCACAGATGCAGGCCCAGCACTCCAAACTCAAACCCCACCCCGAGAGGCCTCAGTCTTACGGGAAATGCCTCCAGCCAAACCCCTCTGCCCCAATGCACTCTTCATCTGCCTACTGAAGAAACTTCTGGAAATACAGAGACTTTGAGGAACCCCTTCCTGGGGTGTGTGTATTTGTATTTTTCTGTTTGGGTGTTTCATCCACCTCACTTCTAAGGGCAAAGGCAAGGCCAGGAGAAGACCTGCCCACAGAGAAGCGCATGCCGTCCTAGACACCGGCACACACTTTATCAGCCTCGTCTCCTCTAGCTTTGCAGCCAGTGCTGAGGTGGATGAAGTCATTCTGGTTTTATGAAAGGAATTGAAATTAAACAATGTGTTACAACTAGAGGGTGAGAACTCCTCCCACACTGCAATCTCAGGCTGGGCGCGGTGGCTCACGCCTGTAATCCCAGCACTTTGGGAGGCTGAGGCAGGTGGATTACCTGAGGTCGGGAGTTTGAGACCAGCCTGGCCAACATGGTGAAACCCCGTCTCTACTAAAAATACAAAAATTAGCCAGGCGTGGTGTCATGTGCCTGTAATCCCAGCTACTCAGGAGGCTGAGGCAGGAGAATCGCTTGAACCCGGGAGGCTGAATTTGCAGTGAGCCAAGATTGCACCACTGCGTTCCAGCCTGGTGGCAGAGCAAGACTGTCTCAAACAAAACAAAACAAAAAAACTAGAGGGCAAGAACGCCTCCGCATTCAAATCTCATTCTATGGTTCAAAACCCTGCCCTAAAGCACTCCTCACCTTATTTACATATTTCACAACCCCATCTTTGGCGCAATCATGGCTCATCACAGCCTCAAACTCTTGAGCTCAAGGGATCCTCCCCCTCAGCCTCTCGAGTAGCTGGGATTACAGGCACACACTACTAGTCCCTGCTAATTTTATTCTTTGTAGAGATAGGGTCTTGCTATACTGCCCAGGCTGGTCTTAAACTCCTGGGCTCAGGTGATCCTCCTGCTTCAGTCGCCCAAAATGGCAGGACTACAGGTGTGAGCCACTGTACCTGGCCTACAGATTTTTTAAACTAAAATTTTAGATGGTCACAAAGATGCCAGCCCTACAGCACTTAGGTGTGAGCTGCACACATTTTAAATCTGAAACAAACAAGAAAGCTTTCAGACTTTCCACAGCTGCCACACACAGCAGGGGTCATTATCTCTAAGCTATTAAGGTTCAGAAATTTCCTGCTTCATATTTATAAATGTGTATCTCACTTAGCAAAATGAATGTGCCCCTCAAAATATGTCTGCAAAAAGTGAGTTTCACTCCTTCAGCAGTGAGCCGGGCACTGAGCTGGCCCTGGGAAGGGCAGTGGCATGACGCTGTCCCTGTCCGCAGGGGAGGCAGGTGTGGCCACAGGAAGGACCTGATGGTGGGTAGGCGGGCAGCTGCCGACCCTCTAAAACCCATCCCTCAGGACTGCCTCTCATCACAGCTTAGGAACTGGAGACCCAGGAAAAAATTCGGCCTCTGGAGAAAACCTGAACCCTAGTGAGACTCTGAAATAGGTCTTTCATGTCACCATGACACATGGGTTTCTCTGCACCAGGCCTTGAGCTCTGCTGATCTGGGATTAATTTTCCGGTGCTCCCACTCCCAGGCAAGGGTGAGAAGAGATCCTCCTTTTTAGAACTCTTCTCCCTCCAGGGCTGCCACACCCGCACCCTGTACTTTGCAAACCCCTCGCCCCGCCCCACTCCACTCCACCCCACCTGGCCCACTTGGCAGGCTCTGTCACCTGAGAGCCCTGCAGAGACCTCCCATCTGCTCTGACACCCGCACTGCTGCACCCCAGGCAGCCCCTCCTGCTCCCTGTGCCCTGCCACTGTGTGCTGACAGACCCATCTACTCTTCCCAGATGGGGCATCTGGGAAGCCGGGCACTGTCCTCACGCCTGTGTCCTCAGCCCATACTGGCTCCATTCGGCCCCAGGTGCCCAGGAAGCCTTACGCTGTCAGGCGGCACAGATGTGGATTATGACTCACCCACCACCCACCCCTCACCCCTTCAGCCTGTGGTCAGCAGGCGAACAGAGCAGAAACCATCTGTAAACAGGAGCTTCCGGCCCCGAGTCCTTCCCAGGGTCCAGCTTTGCTGCTTCTGGCCTTTCAATGAGCATCCCCTACCTACCCCGACGAACCCCAGCCCCAGAGGAACAAGGCTCAGTCACTCCTCTAAGGACAGCAGACGGGGTAGGTACATTTTGGAAGCAATCTAGAGCAGGCGTCCCCAAACTTTTTACACAGGGGGCCAGTTCACTGTCCCTCAGACTGTTGGAGGGCCGCCACATACTGTGCTCCTCTCACTGACCACCAATGAAAGAGGTGCCCCTTCCTGAAGTGTGGCGGTTGTGGGGGGGGGGGGCGGATAAATGGCCTCAGGGGGCCGCATGCAGCCCGCGGGCCATAGTTTGGGGACGCCTGATCTAGAGCATCAGACAGAGCAGACAGAGGCAGGAAGAGAGGTGTGAAGAGTTGGGGAGATCACATCCAATCAGGGTGATGCTGAGGACGGCTTCATAAAGACAGGGGCATTAAAGAAAGATGCGGGGTGTTTCTGAAACACAAAGACCAGCTCCGACACCATACTGGGTGAGCAGCACACAGGAGACTTCTCCCTCTCTGGAATCATGGAGAACAACATATCCCGAGGGCTCCCACTCTGAGTGCTCTGCACACACAGGCACCATCTGAGCACCAGACACAGACGAAGACAGAGCTGGCGTTCCAAGCCTTGCTCCTGGGTGTGGTCCTTGGCCCAGGGGCAGCAGCTGCACCCAGGAGCTGGCTGCACTGCCCAGAACGGGACCTGAACTCCCTAAACCCATGAGGCTGAGAAGCCTGCTCTGGACACCACCAAGGTCACCTCTTCTTGCCCCATGGCCCCCTTCAGATTGCACAGCATGGTCAGGCTCTGTGTGACAGGTGCACAGCCACTGGGGTCTCTATTTATAGATCTTTTTAAAAGTTTTCTTGATCCTAACGTTTTCCTGGAAATAACTTATTTCGAAAGAATTGCTCTGCTTTTTTAAAATACACAACATTTTAAAAATAATAAAGTACGTCTCCCAAATGGATAAACACTCGGACTAGAGTGTCATCTAACCCATGACAGTCTGATACAGTGTTTCTAATACCCTGGCTGAGAATGCAACCATGAGAAAATTCCTTTCCAAAATCCTCCCTCCTGGAAGTTTATGCATCTCAAGATCCTGCGCATTTGCTAACAACCCGCAGGGAAATGGGCTGCTCTGAGTGGGACTGCAGAGTGAAGTCACCCCACTGGAGGTGATCTGGTGGCTCTCTTACCCAAACCAATCTCTCCCTATAAGCTCATTCCAGCCTGAAGATTCCAGAACACTCCAGAACTGTGGAGAAGCTCAGCGAGAGAAAGCTGCTCAGGGTGCACTGCCCGTGTCGCCCAGAGACCTACGACGTTCTGTGGCTAGAGACCAGCTGCGCGGGAGCCTCTTCATAAAAACTTCTCAGATGCTTTGGGAAAAAGTCTCCTAGCAGCCATGGGGCAGGAAGGAGCAGGGGAGTTGGCCCCTCCAAAGGCAGCCAGCCTTCTCCCACCCAAGAAGGCCCAGCCAGAACCTGTGAGGCCGCCGCTCAGCACAGATGGGTCCCATATCTGGGGCCACCCTCCCTGCAGACCCCTGTAGAGGCCGCTGCAGTGGCTCCTCCTCAGCCAAGTCCCTGTGAAATCTCCCCTCCCCTCCGAGGCCTTCCCCACCCACCTCACCCCCTCTGTCTTGAGTCTGGCTTTGAGGCCTGGCACAGAATGTTCTGCACTTGCCCTCCTCTGTCCTTACTCCTTCGCCTCCTCCACTGGAAAGCAAGCTCCATGCATGCAGCCAGGGCATGGGTAGTTTCCCTGCTGGCTCCCCAGCGCCCAGGACTGTGGCACACAGGAAGCCACCGGGGACAACTGACGGAGGGGCAGAAAGAGGTCAGACCTGGTGGTCACAAAGGCCTGCCCATGGCTCCCCGCAGGCAGGGGTAGGTACATTTTGGGAGCGATCTAGAGCATCAGAGCATCAGACAGAGCAGACCAAGAGGCAGGAAGAGAGGTGTGACCAGTTGGGGAGTCACCTCGCCTCTCTGACTGGGCTCCCTGCCCTCGCAGCAACCCCGCAGGCTATTCCAGTAAGACTGAAAGAGATCACGTGCAATACACCTCACACAGGGCTTGGCACAAAATACGCTCTTCCTTTTTCTTTGCTTCCACAGAAGGCAAATTAGTACAAAATAATAATACTTTGAGGGCATTCTACAAGAGCCTCATGTTCATCTTCCTATTTGTTTCTTACAAGAGGAGGCAGGCCAGAGTTTTCTTATTCTCATTTTGCAAAAGAGACTTAAAGCCAGAGAAACACATTTATGAGCCCCAGTCTCTTAACAGAGCTGAGACTGAAACCCAGATCTTCCAGCCCTGGGTCCAGGGCACCCCTCCCTACATTACCATTTCCTTAGCTGAACCGTGATGGTGTCTGCCAAGGTGGGGCTACAGCCAGGGAACAGGGGGTTCCCCAAGAGCTAAGGATCCAGTTAGGGCCTGGCACATCTGGGCAGGTGGAGAGGAAGAGGCAGAAGGTCTGCAGACAGTGGGTAACTCTCCCATGCCACCATGGGCAAATTCTAAGCATTGCTGTACCAAGAGAGATCTGGGATCTCCAATCAATACAACTTTAATCAACACAACACGAGGCTCAAGCCTGGGGTGCTGCTGCCATACCCTTCCACACTGGCTATCTGCCACGTTTCCACCATGTACCTCAAAACAAAGGGGCCTCCAGAAGCGTTCTGCTTATTTTATGACTTGTGCATGCCTTTGCGAAAAGATGCTCAATGTTGACCCTCTTCCAAAACAAAGAGGACTTCCAGGACAGGCATCCAGCCAACCTGACATGTTATGCAAGGTCCCTCATGATCTGCCAGGCAGCCAGCACAGCTTCTCAGGTTGCACATGCCAGGGGCACCACCACACAAATCTGTGGTGAAGGCTTCCCCAGAGACATGGAACGTGGCGGCCGTGGCCCCAGGCTCTACTGTATTGAATCTGGTTGCTCCTCAACAGCCTCCTCTCCCACCAACCACAACGGGCCTCTCTCCGGTCCTCTCTACGAGATGTGCTATTTCAGGGCCCCAAGGCTCCAACCAAAACATCCTGCCCCTGCTGCCTGTGGAGGTCACGTTATGACAAGTCTATGACCTCACCCTTGTCAAGCACGTAGCAGAAATAATAAATGATTCAAACATAAGAGTATCAGAGCTCAGAGAATAGAAATGGTAGATAGTGACTAGCTGGCTGCTTTAGATGTGGTCTGAGGGAGACAGTGGGCCCTGGTTCTTCACTCCCCCGTAGAAGTATCAGGCAGCCACATGCCTGCAGAGTATTAAATCTCCTTCCAGCCAGGCACGGTGGCTCATGCTGCACCCAAGGCAGCCCCTCATGCTGCACCCCCTACAGCAGCACATTTCCGAAATGCATGTGGGGACTGGTTTTTTCTCTTGTGCTTCCGCAATCACCAGCATTGGGAGGCCAAGGCGGGCGGATCACTTGAGGTCAGGAGTTTGAGACCAGCCTGGCCAACATGGCAAAACCTCGTCTCGACTAAAAATACAAAAATTAGCGAGGTGTGGTGGCAGGCACCCGTAATCCTTGTAATCCCAGCTACTCGGGCGACTGAGGTAGGAGAATCGCTTAAACCCAGGAGGCGGAGGTTGCCGTGAGCCATGATCTCACCGCTGTACTCCAGCCTGGGTGACAGAGCGAGACTCCAACTCAAAAAAAGTCTCCTTTCCTCCTGCTGGCTTTGACCATGCGGCTTGCTTTGGCCAAAAAGACGTTAGCATCTATAACAGCAGCACATTTCTGAAATGCATGTGATAGCTGGCTCTTCCTCTTATGCTTCTGCCATTACCAGAACACCACACACCAAGAAGCTTGCTGGTACAACAGAACGAGAAACTGACTCAGCAGAATTGATCCCAAAGCCTAGAGCTAAAGCCATCTGAGCCCAGACCAGATCAGCACCACCCAAGCCGACCCACAGATGTGCGAGGGAGGAACGCATGTCATAACACACTGAGTTTTGGGCTGTTATGCAGCATTAGGTGAAAACAGCTAACACCAATGTTAGGACCGGTATCCTGGAAGCAGTGTCATTTCAACTGAGATGAGAATGCCAAATAAGACCCAGCCACGGGAGAGGCTGGAAGGGCATTCTGGAAGGAGAAGACACTCGCAGTGCAAAGGAGACCCCTACAGCACAAGGCACCACCTCCCCTCAGTGGAGCTCCTGATGCATCTGTGTGTATCTCCCCCAGGAGGACGCAGTAAGTACCTGAGGTCATGCGTGTCACTTACATCTGTAGCCCCAGGGCCTTGCACAGCTATTGGGACATAGCAAATATGAGCTGTGTGAACAGCTACGGTGGTAAAAAGAAGCTGAAAGAAGCATTCTCCATCGAAGTGTTCCCCCTTGATAAGAGAGCCAAAATGAAGATAAATATAGAGAAGTGGTTCTCAGCCAGAGGTGGTCAGTCCACCACCAAGACCACTCCACAGTGTGTCTGGAAACATTTTAGACAGTCATGACTGGGAAGGCGGGTGCTACTGGCCCCAAGTGGGTGGAGGCCAGGGGTGCAGCTGAACATCCTACACCACACAGGGCAGCCCCACCACAAAGAACCATCCAGCCCCAAATGTCAATGGAGCCAACAATGAGAAACCCTGGCCTGGAACAAGGCCTTCTTCCTTTCCAATTCTCGAGTGCTCACAATGAACTTGCTCAAGCTTTTCTGCTGCAGAATAATGAACTCTGAAGCAATGGTGTGCACCAGCAGATTGATTTTTATGTCAATTGTAGAGTCTGTGGGCGAAGAGGAAAATGCTGCTTATTGAACATAAAGACATAGCAGCCTGATCAGTGCACCCACCAAGAAGGCCCACATTTCAGGGGTGTCGATGCTCAAAACCAGAGAAGACCATCTGGTCCACCTCCCTGTCTCCATGCAGGAAAGGGAGCTGAGATGTAGCATTTTATTCTAAGCCAGGGATTATTCACTGGAACTTTATGGACTAGGCTTTGGAGGAGCTGGTGAACCCCTAAGAGTAGGGAACAAATCACACTTTGCCCATCACTGGCAAGCAAGTCCGTTGCTCTCATCAGATTCTCCTAATTACCCCAGATGGCCGAGAACCACAAAACTCCTCAAAAGCTCCCCCACCCTCTTACTGCTTCACTAGACACAGAAACACCTGCTCACGGCATTTCCTGTCTCCTCTTATTGATGTGACCTCGGTAGTCACCTTGGTCTCTTTCTCCAGGCCAAATAATTCCAATTCTACTTAAAGAAGTCCATTTTAAAGCCAAATCATGTTTGGTCTCAGGTCTTTTTTTAAAAAGTGGTCAATTCAACCCTATTGAGTACTCTGGTGAGTGGCAGACCCCACACTGGGCCCTGGAGATTATAAAATTACCTCAAGGAGGTGAATCTACGGACAGTAAAGAAGCTAGCAGTGGCCGGGCCTGGTGGCTCACACCTGTAATCCCAGCACTTTGGGAGGCTGAGGCAGGCGGATCACTTGAGGTCAGGAGTTTGAGACCATCCTGGGCAACTTGGTGAAACTCCATCTCTACTGAAAATACAAAAATTAGCCGGGTATACGGTGGCACACGCCTCAAGAATTGCTTGAACCTGGGAGGTGGAGGTTGCAGTGGGCTAAGACCTTACCACTGTATTCCTCCAGCCTGGGTGATGGAGTGAGACTGTCTCAAAAAAAAAAAAAGCAGCACCTAGCAGTGAACAGAGCATGAGCAGATCCATTCCAAGGGAGAGTAAAGTCAGCAAAGGCCCCCACGAGGGAGGAAAGCTTGGGCTGGCCACACTTAGTTGCAGTTTTCACATGTTCTGAAAACACCGAGCTTTCACATATATTTGGGCATATAGATTCTGGATGATAAAATTCAAACCAATTTCTAGCTGACAGCCAATACTGAGGCCGGATGAGAACAGGGCTCCATGCTTGTGCTTTCCCACCTGTAAGCAACACTGGGTACGTTCACACGCACAGATCCCCTGACTGTCTGGAACTGATTTTCGATGAACTTGAAAACA
Source organism: Saimiri boliviensis (assembly GCF_048565385.1). Taxonomy (NCBI): domain Eukaryota; kingdom Metazoa; phylum Chordata; class Mammalia; order Primates; family Cebidae; genus Saimiri; species Saimiri boliviensis. Next base: position 24,380,874 of record NC_133449.1, read on the forward strand.
AATGTACCAGCTCGGAAGAAGACAAGTGTGTAATCTGGAGACAGAAGATATTTAGGAATCCAGATACAGCACCACACAAACTTAAAATGTAAAAACTTGAAGGGAACAGATCACTGGTGACACAAAAACACCAAGGCCTTCTTTTGTATCTGTGCCCATGCAACAGAGCAAACTCTTTGGATTCTAAAACTCCCTACACCTTTCAATTCAGAAAATGACATTTTGAGAGTAAAATTTTTTGCACAGCCTCTGCAGCAAAAACACTATTATGTGCTCTCCGGAATCACAGCTTCCTCCTTGGGGGTTTGATTCTTTTTTTCTCCCCTTTAGTCCTTCTAGGGGTTTCTCAGCAATTCCTTCTTCCCTGCAGCCTCTCACAGCTTTCTCAGGGACACTCGGCTCTTTTCTTTTCCCCAGTCACTGGTTCTGATGCAACCCTTCTGCACTACTTCTGAGTTGCTATTTTTTTTTTTTTTTAAGACGAAGTTTCTCTCTTGTTACCCAGGCTGGAGTGCAATGGCGCGATCTCGGCTCACTGCAACCTCCGCCTCCTGGGTTCAGGCAATTCTCCTTCCTCAGCCTCCTGAGTAGCTGGGATTACAGGCATACGCCACCATGCCCAGCTAATTTTTTGTATTTTTTTAGTAGAGACGGGGTTTCACCATGTTGACCAGGATAGTCTCGATCTCTCAACCTCGTGATCCCCCCGAGATGGAGTCTCAGTCTGTTGCCCCGGCTGGAGTGCAGTGGAGTGATCTCAGCTCACTGCAACTTCCACTTCCCAGGTTCAAGCAATTCTCTGCCTCAGCCTCCCTAGTAGCTGGGATTACAGGCACCTACCACCATACCTGGCTAATTTTTGTATTTTTAGTAGAGACAGGGGTTTCACTACCTTGACCAGGCTTGTCTTGAATTCCTGACTTCGTGATCCACCCACCTCAGCCTACCAAAGTGCTGAGATTACAGGTATGAGCCACCTTTTTTTTTTTTTTTTTGAGATGAAGTCTCACCCTATTGCTCAGGCTGGGGTGCAGTGACACAATCTCGTTTCACTGCAACCTCTACCTCCCAGGTTTGAGTGATTTTGCTGCCTCAGCCTCCTGAGTAGCTGAAATTACAGGCACCTGCCACCACACTCAGCTAATTTTTGTAGTTTTAGTAGAGACGGAGTTCCGACATGTTGGCCAGGCTGGTCTTAAACTCCTGACCTCAAATGATCCACCCACCTCAGCCTCCCAAAGTGCTGGGATTACAGGCATGAGCCACCACGTACGGCCCTCATTTTCTAACAATCTTCTGATCCCTGGTTCACCCCCACTCAAAGTTAGGTACCTCCTTACCATCCTTTTACCTTCTGACCAGCATCTCTCCCACACATTCAAAGCTCCATCCACAGTGGTGTTTTCCACCTGTTGATGCTGCTTTATGTCTCCTGGGTTTAATTCCGTTCCCTGGTTTTCAATTCAGATCTAAATTCCTTTCTAAGTTTCCTCCTTCTTGTCCTGAGAGACTCTGGTCTGGAAGGACCATGGCAGGTCATGGACCAGGTCTCTCAATGCAGCCTCTTAGTCACAGGACAGAGACTTCCATATTCCAGAATTCAGGTTCGAAGCCCTGGAGCACTATCAGCTCTCCTAAATTCCGGCTCCTCAGCCTCTGCCAGCTTGATGAGCATCACCTGCGGTGCGCCCCTCACCCCCTACTCAGCAGATCCCAACTGTGGCTGCTGTGCCTTAAGAGTGACCTGAGGAGTTATGCCCAGGCAGCACCCACAAAGGTGGAAGCAGAGGCCCAGACACTGGTATTGCTGAAAAGCTTCCAGGAGACTTAGAGTGTGACCAGGAGTGGGAAACGCTAAAGTCAATGCAAACACCCAAGCTTGTCACGGTCTCCCCAGCCAGCCCTGATCCGCAGGTCCCAGTCCTGCCAACACTGCACCCAGCTAGGAACACCGCATCCAACATGGCGCGGTCCTCAGTGATGTTGGCTGAACGCCTGAACCTGCACCGCCTGCTCTGTCTCACTGGGCCCCTTTCTGTGCCTCCAGCAGGTCCTTTGTCCCATCTGATCTTCCCAGGTAAAAGCCTCTGAGGCTCCTTTTTCCTCACTCTTGCTGCCACCACCTGGCTCACACCCTCCCCTCCCAGAGGGCTGGGGACAAGACTCATCTCGCTGGTCCTGCCAATTCACCCTGGAACGATGTTAATCTTCCAAAATAATATTTTTGCAAGTACCACCTTGGCTCAAAACACTTCAATAGCTGCCAAGTGCCCAAGAGTTCAAAAATCTTCATTCTGGCATTCGGGGTCCTGTATACCCTGGGCTTTATCATGAACTTGATCCTAACCCCCCCTCCCCCACCCCACCACAGCTGCTCCCTGAGATCTGCTTTAGCCAAGCTGACGTCCTCGACATAGCACCAAGTGCCCCTCTGACCTTGGCACATGCAACAGCCCGTATTTTGAGAGCCCTTAAACGTTCCCACGAAAGTGCCTGGCGAGGAAGCCTCTCGTTTTACTTGCTAATATATGTGGATCCTGCATTCTAATCAATCAAATCCATGTTTGTATTATTAGTATTTTTAAGTGTTTAAAAATATTTGCCAAACGGATGTCTCCATCTGTTACAGTATAAGCCCCATGAGGGCAGGGACATCTGTCCCGATCCCCACTGCGTTCCCAGCACTCAGTAACACCCGCCGAAATGACCACTGGGTAAAGGAATGAATCCACGGAGGAAGGAGGAAGAAAGGAAATGCCAACCCTATGGTCTTCCTGTGGCTTCACAGGCACCAAGCAAACAACCCTACAGCCCCCAATGTGGGAAGCATGCACTTAGAATGCCCCTCCCCACCTGGCCACCTTCTGCCTCCACCTCGAAATCTAGCTGAACCCTGCCTTCCCCATCGAGCCCGCCTGAGCCTCCTTCTCCGCACTGTGTTTAGGAAACATGCCTCACCTCTACCTGAACCTTGCAAAGGGCCAGGTGGGAAGATAAACCTCCTTAAGATCTTTCCACAAGACCTGGGCACGGAACCCAATCACCTCACTCTCTGCTCTCCTGCTCCACCTTGACATGGAAATTCCAAAGCTCAGGGTCATGACCAGCAGGAGTGAAGGGAGAAGACCCCTGCCCTGAGATGGGTGTGAGCCATGCTGCCAGCCCAGTCCTCTGTCACTCATCATCCAGCTCCCAGCAGCTCAAAAGCTCTACTCTCCTTAGAAACTGGAGCTGGTTCCGGGCGATGCCCACGGACTCACTGCTCTCACTCACTGGGATGAGCCTGCCCTGGGGAGGGGGGAAGGGGGAGGGGGTGAAAGCCCAGCTGGCTAGAAGGCTGCCAATGTGCCTAGAGTGGGTGAGGTAAGCTGCTGCCAGAGCAAGCTGGTCCCCGGGCTCTGCTTAATGGACACTGGGCCCAGCTGGCACAAAGGGCTGCACATCACCATCCCAACAGTCCCCCACAAATGTCACCCCATGGCTCATTATTGGTCTAACTTCCCCCAAGCAGCCCCAGCTTTCTTCCTGTATTATTCCGTTTTCACACTGCTATCAAGAACTGCCTGTGACTGGGTAATTCATAAAGGAAAGAGGTTTAATTGACTCACAGTTCAGCATGGCTGAGGAGGCCTCGGGAAATTTACAATCACGATAGAAGGCGAAGGGGATGCAGGACATCTCCTTCACAAGGCAGCAGGAAGACGTTCTGAGTGAAGAGGGGAGGAGCCCCTTATACAACCATCAGATCTTGCGAGAACTCACTCACTATCACGAGAACAGCATCGGGGAAACTGCCCTGTGATTCAACGACCTCCACCTGGTCTCTCCCTTGACACGTAGGGATGATGGGGATTACAATTCAAGATGAGACTTGGGCGGGGACGCAAAGCCTAACTATCACTTACTCTCTCTAGCCTTCCACCTGTGAGCTCCACGTTCCTTTCCCTCAGAGACCAGCCCAGCCACTGCACCTGCGGGGATTTTCACAGCTTGGGAACACTCAGGGCTGCCAAGAGGTCAAAAGCCAGGCCCAGAGTCCGGAGGGGTTCACCAGCATCACACAGCGATGGGCGTGATGGCTCCTGCAGGGGCCCGGTTCCCCCGGCATCTGGGTTCCCATGACCACGTGTCCCCAGCCCGCTCTGTCCCCCAGCACACCTCCTCTCAGTGAGGCCAACACTCAGGGCAGGAAAGCACAGCGGTGAGGAATGAAGCCCCAAACTCAGGCTGGAGTGGAATTTCCATCTCCATCATGGGCCTGGGCCTTGGAAGTTGCCACACTTTAAGCTCACTCCTTCCTCTGCAAAATGCAAACAACCACGGGCCCATCTCAGGGTGAGCTGGAGAATTCTCTGTGATGTGTGTAAAGAGCCCAGCAGCAGACTGTGCCAAACACACAATACGTCTAAGTGTTACCTATTGTTAATAGGCATATTATTAATTCCCAAGGTTACTCCTGAGCTGTATTCTCAATTCTGCAGCTTTCCAAGTCTCCTTGAATGAGTTAAGATCATTTCCATCACCTGGGAAGGCGATGTGTGTCAATGCTTCCCAAATTTGGCTGTGCTGACATCTCAAGGCTCCACCCTCAAACACTGCCTTGTACACGATAGGTCCTCTGTGTACACAGATTCAACAAAACTCTTTTGATCACAAACATTCAGACACATTCGGAACATCAAAAACATTCCAACCACAACAGCTCTCAACTGCATTCCCACCCCCTGGTCCTCCCCACTCCCCATCCGACCTCTGAGGTAGAGTGCTGCCTGTGACGCTGTGCACTGCCTGGCAGTGTAGCTCCACATACTGGCCCCAGGACCCTGCCACCCAGCTGGACGGCTCAGCTCCTGTCCCATCCCTTTCCCTGTCTCATACTGGGAAGCCCCTCATGGCAATGCCAGTACCTGCTAGAGCCACCTGCCTGTGCTGAACTGACTACCTCCCAGCCCACAGTGGCTGCCTGGTGCCTGGGGACACCGATTAACCTTCATGCCATTAGTCAACAAGTCCTCCTCCAGCCCCGATAAGAAGAGGCAGTGCAATGCTGTGGAATGAGCACTGGCTTTGGAGCCAAATGAGCACTGGCTTTGGAGCCAAACTGGCTCCTGTTCTATGATTCCTTAGAAAGTCTCTTAAAACCTCCCTCTGCAACCTTCTCACATGGAAAACTGTGAGAATTAGTGGCTATTAGTTTTTCTTTCTTTCTTTTTTTTTTGAGACGGAGTTTCTCTCTTGTTACCCAGGCTGGAGTGCAATGGCGCGATCTCGGCTCACCGCAACCTCCGCCTCCTGGGTTCAGGCAATTCTCCTGCCTCAGCCTCCTGAGCAGCTGGGATTGCAGGCACACGCCACCACGCCCAGCTAGTTTTTTGTATTTTTTTTTTTTAGTAGAGATGGGGTTTCACCATGTTGGCCAGGATGGTCTTGATCTCTCGACCTCGTGATCCACCCGCCTCGGCCTCCCAAAGTGCCGGGATTACAGGCTTGAGCCACCGCGCCCGGCCAGTTTTTCTTAGCTCATATATATATATATATGTATTTTACCAAAATGGTGAAAAGGGCTTGGTGTGGTGGCTCACGCCTGTAATCCCAGCACTTTGGGAGGTCAAGGCAGGTAGATCACCTGAGGTCAAGAGTTCAAGACCAGCCTGACCAATATGGTAAAACCCTGTCTCTAACTGAAAATATAAAAATTAGCTGGGCGTGATGGCATGCACCTCTAGTCCCAGTTACTCGGGAGGCTAAGACAGGAGAATTGCTTGAACTTGGGAGGTGGAGGTTTCAGTGAGCTGAGGTAACATCACTGCACTCCAGCCTGGGCAACAGAGCGAGACTCAATCTCAAAAAAAAAAAGTGGGTAGGCTGCAGAAAACTCAACTGTTTTTATTTCATTTATTGATACATGCACTTTATACTAACACTATCTTCAGTTTATAATGAGTAAGGAAGGACTGAAAGCTATTAGGGTGTGTCCTATCTTCTCTTTTCTTTCTGTGTCATTAATTTCAGCATGAAATGGTTGGCGAATGAGAAAGAGATGATGGAGTTCTTGGGATGCTCGTGTTTCTCAGAATGTCACTGTCTTCTTTCTGTATTTGAAGCAAGTTCTAGTTTGAACAGAAAGCATGAGATCTCAGAGCTGTCAGCACCTCCACTTACTCTGCTGTGGATGCAACATGTTGTCTTGTGCTGAACTCCTAGACATCATGAATTCACTGGAACTCCATGCTGCTGGGGCATCGCACAATATGCAAATGGGACAGCAACAAATGACAGACACTCACACTGTGTGTATTTCTTTAGCACACATGCACATTCCATTGTCTCAGCAGACTTTAGTTGCAAAACATAAGTTCAAAAATAAAATTCTTGGCCGGGCGCAGTGGCTCACGCCTGCAATCCCAGCACTTTGGGAGGCTGAGGCAAGTGGGTCACTTGAGGCCAGGAGTTTGAGACCAGCCTAGCCAACATGGTGAAACGCCATCTCTACTAAAATTACAAAATTAGCCGGGTGTGATAGTGCATGCCTGTAATTCCAGCTAATTGGGAGGCTGACACAGGAGAATTGATTGAACCCGGGGAGGAAGAGGTTGCAGTGAGCCGAGATCACACCATTGCCCTTCAGCCTGGGCAACAAGAAAAACTCCATCTCAAAAAAATGCATAAATAAAATAAAATTGTTAAGAATTTCTGGACTGCACAAGTCATATGCTCATAAAGCCAACCTTCCTTAAAAAGAGAACATTCAGACTTTCACTATAAAATATGATGTAGGTTTTGCAAAGATGCTCTTTCTCAAGTTGAAGAAATTATCTTCTTTTCCTAGTTTGCTAAGAGTTATTATCTGAATGAATGTTGAATTTTGTCAAATGCTTTTTTGTGCATTTGGCAAAATTGGGATGATCTTATGGGTTTTCCTTTTTAGTCGGCTAATGTTAAATTGCACTGATTTTTGGATGTTAAAACCATCCTGTATTCCACTGCAAATCCCTACGTGGTCATTATACATCATTTTTATATCTTTCCAGGTTTTATTTGCTAACATTCTGTTAAAGGTTTTTGCTTACATGCTCATGAGGGATAGTCATCTGTAGTTTTTTTTTGTTTTGTTTTTTAATTGTAATGTCTTTGTCTGGTTTTGGTATCAGGGCAGTACTGAATTCATAAAATAAGCTGGGAAATGTTCCCTCCCCTTCTACTTTCTGATAAAGTTTATGTGGATTTGGCATTTCATAATTTTAAATGTCTGATGAAATTCAGCACTGAAGACATCTGAGGCTGGAGTTTCCTTTGTGGAAGATTTTAAACCAAAATTCAATTTCTACAATGGATATGGGCTATTCAACATTGATAGTTTGTGTCTCTCAAGTGATTTGTCCAATTCATCTAAGTTGTCCAATGTATCGGCACACAGTTATAGATGACATCATCTCATGACTCTGAGTGTCTGTGGGATCTGTATTCATGCTTCACCTGCATCCCGGTACTGGTCATTTCTGTCCTCCCTCATTTTCCCAATCATCCAGCTAGAGGATTATCTATTTTATTGACCTTTGCAAACAACCAGCCTTGGAGTCACTGATTTGTAATGTTTGCCCACTAATTTTTTTTCTGTTTCTTTCTCTGGATTTAGTTTTGCTACTTAAGGTGGAAGCATCAATTGTGAACTTTAGACCTTTCTTCTTCTTTTTCTCCCGCTTCTGCTTCTGCTTCTGCTTCTGCTTCTGCTGCTGCTGCTGCTGCTGCTGCTGCTGCTGCTGCTGCTGCTTCTTCTTCTTCTTCTTCTTCTTCTTCTTCTTCTTCTTCTTCTTCTTCTTCTTCTTCTTCTTCTTCTTCTTCTTCTTCCTCTTCTTCTTCTTCTTCTTCTACTTTTTCCTCTTCCTTCTTCTTCTTCTTCTTTCTTCTTCCTCTTCCTTCTTTCTTCTTCCTTCTCCTTCTTCTTCCTTCTCCTTCTTCCGGAAATAAAGTCCTGCTCTGTCACCCAGGCTGGAGTGCAGTGGCACCATCTCGGCTCACTGCAACCTCCACCTCCCAGGTTCAAGCAATTCTCATGCCTCAGCCACCCAAGTAGATGGAATTATAGTCACATGCCACCACACCCAGCTATTTTCTTGTATTTTAGTAGAGACAGGGTTTTGCCATGTTGGCCAGGCTGGTCTCGAACTCCTGGCCTCAAGGATCTGCCTGCCTCGGCCTCCCAAAGTACTGGCATTACAGGCACAAGCGACCATGCCTGGTCTAGACCTTTCTTCTTTATTAATAGTCTCCCCTTATCTGCGGCCTCCCTTTTTGCAGTTTCAGCCACCTGAGGTCAACCACAGTCCAAAAATACTAAATGAAAAATTTCAGAAATAAATAATTCACAAGTTTTAAATTGAGTAGTGTGATGAACTTTAGCACCATTTCACTCTCTCAAACTAGAGATGTGAGTCGTCCCTTTGTCCAGCGTATCCCCACTGTCCATGCTACCCACCAGTGAGTCACTTGGTAGCTGTCTTGGTTATGAGACTGACTGACGAGGTACTGCAGTGCTTCTGTTCAAGTAACACTTATTTTACTTTATAATGGCCCCAAAGTATAAAAACAGTGATGCTAGCAATTCAGATAGGACAAAGAGAAGCCATAAAGTGTTTCCTTTAAAAGGTAAAATTTCTCAACCAAAGGAAAAAAAAATCATATGTTGAGGTTGCTAAGATCTAAGGTAAGAGCAAATCTTCTATATGTGAACTTGTGAAGAAGGAAAGATAATTTGTGTGAGTTTTGCTGTTGCACCTCAAACTGCAAAAGTAACAGCTACAGTGTGTAGTAAAGGGCTTAGTTAAGATAAAAAAAAGTTATTAAGTTTGTGGATGAAAGACACAAACGGAAAATGTGTACCAACTGTTATAACTGTTCTATTTTACTATCAGTTGTTGTTCATCTCTTACTGTGCCTAATTTATAAATTAAACTTTATCACAGATATGTATATGTAGGAAAAAATATGGTATATATAGGGTTCAGAACTACTGACAGTTTTAGGCATCCACTGCGGGTCCTGGAACATAGCCCCAAATAAGGGGGAGCTACTGAATAAGGATTTCATGCTATAAATTATCCTCAAAGCACTGCTTTGCCTGCATCTGCTAATTTCAGCATGTCGTTTTCATTTTCATTTAATTCAGTATATTTTCTAAGATGTCTTGTGATTTTTTTCCCCTTTCTTTAGGCATGTGTTTCCAAATATTTTGGAATTTTTCAAGATACACTGTTACTTCTACTTCCATCCATTTTTATCAGAGAACATACTTTATATGAGTTCAGTCTTTTTAAATGTATTGAGTGTTGTTTGATAGCAGATTGTGTGTCTTTGAGAACATTTCAGTCTTGCATTGGCTCTATCCTGTTGGTCTTACAGCTCCCTCTGCAGTTGTTCTCTTCTGGTCTAGAGGGTTGCCTTGTGCATGAGCAGACTGATATTCAGCCAAAGATTCCAGGGGCCTTCTATCGAGATTTCTGGAGATCTTTCTCTTTACAGCTTCTTCCTTTTGGGATTCTGTCCCACAAATTCTAGAAACCTTAGAACTTGGTGTCTCCAAATTCTGATCTCTGTCCCCTCCTTTTAGTAATCTCGCCAGCCTCTGGGTTCTCCCTCCCTGTGTGCAGAATCATCTTCAGGTAGAAAGCCTAGGTAATGATAGTTCTCACTCGGTTAGTCTTTTCCCAAAGAATCACAGTCCACCATTGCCTGGTCCCCCACAACGGGCACAGATTTTCCCCATATTTTATCTAGTTCCTAGTTGTTCACAGTGGGAGAATAATTTCAGGTTGTCCTGTTTACTCTTGACTGGAAGCAGAAGTCTCATCATGTGTTTGCAAGATGACATCACGGTAGATCAGAGGAAGAAAGAGAATAGCCACTCACCCTCTCTCAACCGTATCCCTCTTGCCTACCATACCTGCTCCCCATATTTCCCTAATTGCCATGCCTGTTCTCTAATCCAGCCAGACCCTCCTCCTCCTTCCCCTCCTCCTTTTACTCCCCCTCCTTTCTTCCTCCTCCTCCTCCCTCTTCTCTCTCTCTCTCTCTGTCTCTCTCTCCCTCTCTCTCTCTCTGGGACTTCTTATAGAATGTGCCCCCCAGCTCCACTGCTACAACTAACTTTAAGCCCTGGTTCAAAGTCCCCTGTCCTTGGCATAAAGAGCCAAGACTCTGAAACTGGACAGAGCAGAAGCTGAACACCAGCCCTGCCTGCCAAGGGTCTGTGTGTCCCTGACAAAGCACCCCGGTCTCTGAAATCTCCCCGGGGTTGGGGAGAGGATCAGGGTACCTGACACCGTGCCCAAATGAAACAGCTGCTTGGTCAGGGCTCCTCCAAACTCCACCATCACAATGCCACATATGGCCAGCTCTTCTCTTCCTTCACCTTCTCATGGGTCATTTGAAATCATCTCTCATCAGTTTATGGGGAGTGTACTAAAATCTTTACACTCATATGGGACGTTCCTCAACAACAACCCAGATTTTTCCATTTTGCACCTTCTAATACACTAAGCAGCAACAGGCCCTCTGTCAACACTGGCTGAAGGAAGCCCTGTCTCTCCTACACCTGCTTAGGTGGCTCAGGTCAGTTACCTGTATCCCGCCACTTCAGGCAGGTCCTTGCACACTCTGCTGCTCACAGCTGTCACAGTTTGCTGCCAGAATCATCTTCCTGAAGGGTAGCTCGGCTCAGGTCACCTGCCTGCTCCAAAGCTTTCAATGGCTCCCAACTGTCTACAAGATGGAGCCAGAGCTGTCTCATATGGCTTTTACTCCCCCCATTTCAGATCCGAAATTACCCTCCAGGCTTCTTTTTCTGATTGCACTTAATTCTCCAGTACAAGGTTCTCTGCTACCCTGTCTATGTTCATCCCCCAGACCTCTGTTCACAAGCCACTGCTGCTGCCCCTCCCCTACCAACCTTGGCTTCCAAATCAACATGCCCGTCAGAGCCCAGCTCAGTACTCCTCCTCCTGAGGCTTCTCTCTCTCTCTCTCTCTTTTTTTTTTGCTCTTGCTGCCCAAGCTGGAGTGCAATGGTGTGATCTTGGCTCATGCAATCCCTGCCTCCTGGGTTCAAGCAATTCTCCTGCCTCAGCCTCCCAAGTAGCTGGGGTTACAGGCAGGTGCCACCACGTCCAGCTAATTTTGTATTTTTAGTACAGACGAGGTTTCTTCATGTTGTTCAGGCTGGTCTTGAACTCCTGACCTCAGGTGATCCACCCACCTCAGGTGGATCCCAAGCCTCGGCAGGCACGGTGGCTCATGCCTGTAATCCCAGAGTGTTGGGATTACAGGCATGAGCCACCGTGCCTGGCCTCAGGCTTTTCTCCTGACTCACAGTCTGTGCGCCACAGAGGCCCCTGAGGCGAGGGCTCAAGGACCTCCTTCCCATCATTGTGGGGTGAGCCCCACCCTCACACCCAGAAGAAAGGAAGGGAGGGGACCTGGTGTCTGTGGGATGGGAGTGGGAACAAAGACTTGATCAGAATTTGCCTACGCAGGGCTCTCCTCAGAGAGAGGGGCTGTGTGCATTTCACACAGTACTTCATGAAGGATTGAGTCGGACACCATCTCTCCTTTTTCCAAAGGGAAAAATGAGCCACACCACATATTAAGTGAATTACACTCAGCCAGAGGAAACAGTCAACGATCTTCACTCTCAGATCAGCCTCTCTGGAAAGGAGCCCTCCCGTTCCCGCCTCTGACTTCCTTTCCATAAAGCAGAGGAGCAGAAGCAGGCAACAGGTCCCTTGAAAGCACACAGCTCCCGGCTCCAGGTCTCTGGGGAAACATCCCTGGCCTGGGGAAGACAGGGAGGTTCAGGGAAGCAAACAGAATTCCTAACACTGGGAGAACGAAAGCAAAATTTACCATGAAACCAACAGCGGTTCAGCAGTGGGAGGTCTGCAGCCTGAGGATAGAAAGCACTCACACTGGAAATGCTTTCACCACCTGAGAACTCCAGCACAGACTCCAAGCATGGCCACGGCAAGGCACCTGCCCTCCCTCCAGCTCCACCACCATCCTCCCCGTCCTCGTCACACAACCATACACTCAACAGCCTCTGCACATTCCACTGTCACCCCATGCCCCTTGTCACCCCGAATCCTGGTGTCACTGGCTTACAACGCCCACCTACCCCTCCCACCCACACCTTTTTCCCAGTTCCCCTGTCTCTGCCTCCGCTCCCTAAGGAGAGCCACAGGGCACTAGGAACAGGCGCTGACAATGTCGGAGGGAAAGTCTCTGGGTTTCCTGTCCCTTTCTATTTCCTGTACCTGTCGCAGTACCCTACCCCACCACACAAGCTGGTGCCACAGTGGTCATCAGCTCCCTCTTGGAGAGGCTGGAAGAGCACTAGTTTGGGACCTGGGAGATGGAGGCCACAGATCGAGGTTCTGCCCCTGTCTCTCTGTGTGACCTCAGGCCAGTCACTTCCCCTCTCGGCCTGGGCGTCCTCTTCTCTGGAAAGCTCGGAATGTCTCCTGATGGCTCAGGCTCTCCAGGGCCATCCCCCAGTGGGTAGAGGAGGAGAGGGAGCAGCAGGAAAAACCAGATCCCCTTGGACACAACCCCTACTCATCACTATTGGTAAATTCCACTCAAGCAACACGTAACTTGGCACCTGTCAATAGAGGTATGGGTTTCGGCTTTACATAGAGACAAACATAAAATAATAACAACGCTTGCATTTGGATGAGGCTTTGTGGCTTACAAAGTGCTTTCACTCACTGTCTCATGTATTCTTCCCCACAACCCTGGGAGAGCTGGCATCCCCATCACCGTCATAGCAAACCTATGAGGCAGGCTCTATTCTAAGAGCTCTCCCTTGCAACTCAGGATCACAGAGCTGCTTCATGGCAGATCCAGCCGAGGACGCCCACAGATCTGGCCCCAAGTCTGGCTCTCATTCAGCATGTCCACGCCCCTCCATCCTGCCCACTTACAGAGAGGGAACCACAGTTCAGTGAGATTATCTGAGTCTCAGTGAGTCTATCTGAGACCCCAGCACCCACAGACGGGTAGATTTTGAACTCAACTCCTATTCACTGACAAAACAACTACGAAACAGAAAAAATAAGAAACGCGAAGAATGTCAGCACTTGGCGGGGCGTGGATAGGGGCCCAGGTAGGTTAGCTGCGCTGCCCAGGGCCCCTGGCATCCAACTCCGGGCCAGGCTTCCTTCCTCCTGGCACACTGCCTCCTTCTCGCCAAACCACCATCGCTCTTCTGCCCTGTGAGGTGACAGCTGTATTGATTTTGATGCTTCTCCAATCCTAATAAATAAACCATTCACTTGGGACCAGAGCCCATGTCCAGTCTTCGAGCAGGACCTCGCACTTGGCTGGAATGCTGCTGTGACCCCAGCCACCTCTGCCACCAGCCTGCCAGGCCAAACTGTCCCTGGGTTTTCTGCCCAGTAGGCCCTTGAAAGATGCCATCTTGCTGTTGCAGAGGGAAGCAAGCACACACACAGCTTTCTAGACCAGCCCTGACCCTTCCTCAGCTCCGGCTCCTCAAGGAGGCCACCAGTATAGACCTCTAGTGGCACTACCTGGTTGAAGGAGGCAGGGCTGCAGACGGCCGAGGCATCTCATCCCCTCAAGAGGAAACTACAGTTACCATCAAGTGGTGTGTAGAGCTTTGCTTCCTCGATTTGCCTAAGTTTATATAAATAATCTATCCATTCTAAATGTGCATGGAGTCACATAAATATGCAAGTCACAGAAAGATCTCTGGAAGTATCCACAACCAAATATTTGGCAACGGGTACCTAAGGGAAGGGGACCAAGGGAAGGAAGGAGAACTTTCAGTTTTATTCTTTATACTCCTGTCTAGGTTGAATTATTTTCTTACAATAGTGCTGAATAATACAGAAGAAAATCACTATTCATATCTATCTTTCAGAGAGGGCTCAATGCTAACAGTAGTTATCTTTGAGAAATAATATTATGGGTAATACTTTTCCATACTTTGTAGTATTTTCCAGGCTTTCCATAGTGAATATATTTGTTACTTTTATGTTAGATTGAACCATATGAAATGAAGTCGCCTTTTTTTTTTTTTTGAGACATTCTTGCTCTGTCACCCAGGCTGGAGTACAGTGGCAAGATCTCAGCTCACTGCAACCTCCATCTCCCAGGTTCAAGCAATTCTCCTGTCTCAGCCTCCCAAGTAGCTGGCATTACAGGCGCACACTACCATGCCTGGCTAATTTTTGTATTCCTAGTAGAGATGGGGTTTCACCATGTTGGCCAGGCTGGTCTCAAACTCTTGACCTCAAGTGATCTGCCCACCTCAGCCTCCCAAAGTGCTGGGATTACAGTCGTGAAACACCATGCCCGCCTAAGATGCCATTGTTTTACAAGTTGCAAGTGATTGGATATTGGCAATTCCATGCAGTTGAACCTAATAACTACTCATGCATCAATGTTAAACAAGTATTTATCGACTGATTGCTCTGTACCAAGCCCATATCCAGATAATAATAAACTCTCTCTTTTTTTTTTTTAAAGGAAGTAAATAGACTGAGCAGGGCCTCCCTTGCAGGCAGGGACCCCGGGTTACCTGTCTCTGCATCCCCAGCACCCAGCAATGTGTGCAAACCTGTGCCCAGACCTACATGTTTAGCAGAGTGAAAAACCAAGTAAGTAGATAGAAGGAAAATAAGCAGGCATACAATAAAATTACACATCCTTTTAACATCAATGACAAATACAGCATCTCAGTAAGAAAAGAGGACTGTGGGCCAAAAAGTGGGTATGTCAGACTCTGAGGAACTTGATAATCACGCTGATCTTGGCTGATCTGGCAGGAAGACAGAAAAGCAGTGAGGAAGGGAGATGACTAAGGGGCGTGCAGACTGCCGAGGGACACGGCGTGGTCAGCAGGCGGCCTAGGGAGACTAAAACACCCTCCAGCGCTGAGAAGCAGTTCTAGCTGCATGGTCCCTATGAAGGTCTCCCCTGCCTCACTCACTAAGCAGCACATCCTGGCAGGCAGGGAAACATTCCGGAGTCTCTGTACTGGCATCCAGACAGCATTGAGTTTCTTTATATTATTAATAACTTAAGGCTGGGCGCCATGGCTCACGCCTCTAATCCCAGCACTTTGGGAGGCTGAGGCAGGCCGATCACCTGAGGTCAGGAGTTTAAGACCGGCCTGGCCAACATGGTAAAACGCCGTCTCTACTAAACGTATTAAAAACCAGCTAGGCGTGATGGCGGGCACCTGTAATCCCAGCTATTCAGGAGGCTGAGGCAGGAGAATCACTTGAAACCAGAGGCAGAGGTAGCTGAGGTCGTGCACTGTACTCCAGCCTGGGAGACAAGAGTGACACTCCAACTCAAAAAACAAAAACATAACAAAACAAAACAAAACAAAAAGAACCAGTAATGGAAGCGAGGAGGGAGCAGGCCAGAGCTGAGCAAGAAGGGGCGGGGCACAGGACAACACTGGAGCCCCCGGAGCCGAAACACCGGATCCGACAAGATAGTCCACCCCCGCCAGAAATGGCCTGACGACTCCTGAGCTCCTCTCTAGGAAGCCCGTGCATTTCTTTCTGCTCCAACTTTCGGAGTGTTTTCCAAGAATCAGTTATGTTTAGCCCCAAACCTGTTTATGCCAGTTGTTTTTTGGTATTGTATTTATGTAACTCAATTAAATATAAGCTAAACAGATAAAATACGGATGTGAAAGAAAGCTCATTGTTTCTAAGAAATGTGAAGTGGGTATTCTGGAAATTTTTGATAAATATGAGTAGCTAAAAGAAATTGCTGTTGAATTCGAGGTAGACAAGACAGTAAGAAAATTGGCCCAAAAGAAAGAAAACTAATAAAAATCTAAGGGGATTCTGTACCCAGTTTCCTTCCAAGTGACTTTTAATTCTTACTCCACTTTAAGGAAACTGTAAATTACACACAATACATCCTAGCTACAAAAGAAGGCCACAAGGAGAGGGCGGTCGCTCATGCCTTTTTTCCCAGCTACTTGGGAGGTCAAGGTGGGAGGATCGTTTCAACCCAGGAGTTCAAGCCCAACCTGGGCAACATAGCAAGACCCTATCTTTAAAAAAACAAAAGAAGAAGAAAAAAATAGAAGGCCACAAGGAATACCAACTAGAGTACCTATATTTAAAGGAAAGAACTTTCCCTTCAACAAAAGATTAGCAAATGACTATACAGCTAAATGTTTTCAATTAAAACGAGCTATTTAAAATACATATAAGTGTATACATAGATGCACAATTTTTATGATTCCTGGATTTAACTGACTTTTTATAAAATCTACTGTTTTAGTAGTTGAAACACATTTTATCTGTGCGTGTGTGTGTGTGTGTGTGTACATACACATTTTATATATATGTATATATATTTTTTTTCCTGAGACAGAGTCTTACTCTGTCACCCAGGCAGGAGTGCAGTGGTGTGATCACAGCTCACTGTAGCCTCAACCTCCTGGACGTAAGCAGTCCTCCTGCCTCAGTCTCCCGGGTGCCTGGGACCACAACTGTGTGCCACCACGCCTGGCTAATTTTTTAATTTTGTGTAAAGATGAGGTCTCACTATTTTGCCCAGGCTGGTCTCGAATTCCTGGGCTCAAGCAATCCTCCCACTCTGGCCTCCCAAACTGTTGAGATTATAGACATGAGCCACCTCGCCCAGCCTTGAGTGTATATTTTGATGAGGATGGACAAATATGTACAGCTATGTGACCACATCCCCCATCAAGATGTGAAAGGCTGCCATCATCCCAAAATATTCCATGGTGCCCATCCAAGTCAACTTCCCCCAGCTCCATGGAGTATCTGTTAAGGTACCACAGCTCTTACCACACCATAGTTGGCCTTTGAACACCAGGGTTTGAACTGCACAGGTCCACTTACTTGCAGGTTTTCCTTCATCTCGGCAACCCCCAAGACAGCAAGATGGACCCCTTCTCTTTCTCCGCCTCCTCAGCTACTCAATGTGACGATGCAGTTGAAGACCTTCTAATGATCCACTTCCACTTACTGAATAGTCGATATATTTTTTCTCGGCGGGGTGCAGTGGCTCACGCCTATAATCCCAGCACTTTGGGAGGCAGAGGCAGGTAGATCACCTGAAGTCAGGAGTTCAAGACCAGCCTGGCCAACAGTAGAAACCCTGTCTCTACTAAAAATACAAAAAATTAGCCGGGCATTGTGGCATATATTTGTGGTCCCAGGTACTCGGGAGACTGAAGTAGGAGGACCACCTGAGCCCAGGAGGTTGAGGCTGCAGTAGGCCATGATCACACCACAAAAATTAGCTGGGTGTGGCAGCAGGCACCTGTAGTCCCAGCTACTTGGGAGGCTAAGACAGAAGAATCGCTTGAACCCGGGAGATGGAGGTTGCAGTGAGCTGAGATCACACCATTGCATTCCAGCCTGAGTGACAAAGAGAGACTCCATCGCCAAAAAAAAAAAAAAAAAAAAAAAAAATGTTATACACAGATGTTGACTGTGCTGGAGGTAGCACCTCTAACGCCTGTTTGGTTCAAGGGTCAGCTGTATGCTGAGGCCACCTTTTGACTGCCTGTGCTTTCCACCATCTATCTTTCGTTATTATTCCCTTTCTTCACATATAGTAGAATTTACTTTTTTGGCGTACAGTTCCACGTTCTGACACACAGTCGTGTCACCACTACCACGACCGCCCGTCTCGATCTCTGTCCTCGGAGACAACGACTTCTGACTGCATTTGGATCTGGAAGACCTGGCCCGGAGAGGAGCGACTCTGTGCTTCCGGCGGGGAGCCTGGGCGCCTTCTTCACCTTCACTGTTCCTCCTCCACTTTCTCTTCGGTAAAATGCCAGTGACAAGAATATCCACCTCACAGAGTGGGTGTGAGGACTAAAGTGACATAATGAGATAAAAAGTGCTTCAAAGATCCATGCAAATGTTATTTGTAACTAGTCCTAGGAGAGTCCTCAGACCCGTGAGGCTGTGGTGAAGGAAAGTGGGTGAGGGATGGGGAGGAATGGAGCAGGGGTGCGAGGGCGTGGGGGCACGAGGCAGGGCTCCAGCACTGCTCACCAGCCTGACAGTGGGGTGCCATGATCCCTCAGCTGGACGGGGAGTGCACAATCCCTTTCTCCCCTAAATTCAACTCAAAGCCTTGGGAGTTGTGTGTCACTAACCCTGGCGAGGAGGAAGAATTCTAAAGCTCAGGGGGACAAAGTGAGGCCATCCAGGGCCACAGGGACATCCTAACCCCTGGTTCTCAACATGAAAGGAACCAAGCTCCGTGCAGCTCCCACCATCTAACCTGATGGAAGGGTATAGCTGGCTTTCCTCCACAACAGTCGGGCCGGCGGCCCTCTGCACCGTGTCTCCCACCCACAACCTACTCTGAACTCAATCCTCCCAAAAATGCAGCATAATGAGAAAAGATATAAACTGAAAGGCCATTGCTGAAATGCAAAAAGAAAGAGAGAAAGAGAGAAAAAAAAGAAAGAAAAGGAAGGAAAGAAGGAAGGAAGGAGGGGAGGGAGGGAGGGAAATCTGGATTAAAAGTACACTCTTCTAGTTGGGCGCGGTGGCTCACGCCTGTAATCCCAGCACTTTGGAAGGCCCAGGAGGGCAGATCACTTGAGATCAGGAGTTTGTGACCAGCCTGGCAAACTGGCAAAACCCCATCTCTATTAACAATACTATAATTAGCCAGGTGTGGTGGTACATGCCTGTAGTTCCTGCTACTGGAGAAGCTGAAGCAGGAGAATCGCTTGAACCCGGGAGACGGAGGTTGCAGTGAGCGAAGATCATGCCCCTGCACTCCAGCCTGGGCGACAGAGCAAAACTCCATCAGGAAGGAAGGGAGGAAGGGAGGAAGGGAGGGAAGGAGGGTAGGTGGGATTACAGGCACACACCACCATGTCCAGCTAATTTTGTATTTTTAGTAGAGATGGGGTTTCACCATGTTGGCCAGTCTGGTCTGGAACTCCTGACCTCAGGTGATCTGCCTGCCTCAGCCTCCCAAAGTGCTGGGATTACGGGCATGAGCCACCGCGCCCGGCCATTCTTCTCTTTTGCCTCCTATGCTCCATTTCTCTATTGTTTTGTTTTTGCTTTTTCCCTGATTATTAGTTATTAACCGAAGCTCTGTCCAGCAAGCAAAGCCATGATCACTACAGTGAGACAGGAAGGTACCATTTGTTTTTTCTTAGTTACTGTGGGGAAATGCTGAGTAATTGTAAACTGTGTTTTTGCATTTTTTAAGACAAAAATTTTCTAGGAAAGTTGAATATGGGTATTCATTAAACAGGGGCTGAGGGTCCGACACCCCAGTCAGGGGTTGGGAAACAAAGATAGGGTGAAGATGGCCAAGTGGGGAGGGATCTCGGGGCCACCCCAACCAGAGAGGCAAAGGCAGGGCTTGAAGCCACCCAGGTGCCCTTGTGACATCCTGGAAAAAGCCTGGGACTGCTCTTCCCTCCCTTGCAGTTGGGCCAGGCTTTTCTAAAATTCCTTATCAGGCCATGCCTATAATCCCAGCACTTTGGGAGGCTGAGGCAGGTGGATCACCTGAGGTCAGGAGTTCGAGACCAGTCTGGCCAACATGGTGAAACCCTGTCTCTACTAAAAATACAAAAATTACCCAGGTATGGTGGCGGGCACCTGTAATCTCAGCTACTTGGAAGGCTGAGGCAGAAGACTCGCTTGAACCCATCAGGCAGAGGTTGCAGCGAGCCGAGATGGCACCACTGCAATCCAGCCTGGGCGACCAGAGCAAGACTGTGTCAAAAAAAAAAAAAAAAAAAAAAAATTCCTTATCAGAGCCAATAATCTAACAATGACAGTGACAGCCAGAGCAACAGCCATTTCTAGTGCCTGCTGCCTATCTTAGTGAAAAAGGTATTATTATCACCCCCATTTTGCAGAGGGAGAAACCAGAGAGATTAAATAACTTACCTAGATCTCATAGCTGATAAGTGGGGGAGCTCTTAGCAATTCAAGTCGAATGACTGTGACTCCAGTGCTTTGACCCAGGGTCCAAAGCAGAAAGCCACCTGGAGTGAGGCTTGACCAAGACTCACAAGGTCCCTACACTATGCCATAATTCACTACGTCTGCTGTAGAGGCCAGCAGGTCTGAGACACAATGGAAGGGATAGGAAATGCTACCACCTGTAATCCCAGCACTTTGGAAGGCCGAGGTGGGCAGATCACCTGAGGTCAGGACTTCAAGACCAGCCTGGCCAACATAAAAAACCCAGTCTCTACTAAAACTACAAAAATTAGCTGGTGGTGGTGGTGCATGCCTATAATCCCAGCTACTTGGGAGGCTGAGGCAGGAGAATCTCTTGAGCCCGGGAGGCAAAGGTTGCAGTGAGCAAAGAGCACTGCAGCCCGGGTGAGAGAGTGAGACTCCGTTTCAAAAAAAAGACTACCCTAGATTGGGCTTTTTACCAAAATAAAGAGGAACTATCCCAAATTTGTCCCCGGAGATGGGCCATATGATATTTACAACTACAAGCCCAGTTCTGGGGGGTGGGTGAATGTGTGCTCTAGAGCACTCAGTGCTACACGAACGAAAGGTAAGCTGTAAGCATGGGCAGGAGTAGAGCAAAAGGCTCTGAAGGGTGAGGCTGTGTGTCACTCCTTGGCTGTCTCCAGCTGACAGGACTGCCTGCAGTAGACAATGTGCCTCTGGGCAGTGGTCGGCTCCCAGGCCCACGTGGGAAGATGAACAACCCTCAGCACCATGCCATGCGCTTTGTTCAGATTCCCCTTTGGGAAATTACTGATTTGGTTTCTTAGGAAATGGCACACGTATTACCTTCCCCCACTCCCACCCCGCTGCCCTCCAGAAAAGGTGGAAGGTCCACCTACCATGATCAGGTTGGTGAACAGGCCTTGAGCAATTGTTTTATAAGAATCAGGCTCAAGGCTGGGAATGACGGCTCACGCCTACAATCCCAGCACTTTGGGAGGCCGAGGCAGGTGGATCACTTGAGATCAGGAGTTTGAGACCAGCATGGCCAACACTGTGAAACCCCGTTTGTACTAGAAACATAAAATGATGGCATGCACTTGTAATCCCAACTACTCAGGAGGCTGAGGCAGGAGAATCACTTGAACTCAGGAGGCAGAGGTTATAGTGAGCCAGGATTGCACCACTGCACTCTAGCTTGGGCAGCAGAGTGAAACTCCGTCTCAAAAATAAAAATAAAAAGAATCAGGCTCATGAGGATAAATTCCTCAGGGTCCAATCCCCTTGGGTGAGAAACTCTGCCCTCAAGGACAGTCCAGGAGCCCACCGAGAGCTGGCCAGGCAGCTCTCACGTTCTTCAGCTACCAGATCTAACTCAACCAACACCAAACTATGCTTCCTGGAGACCAGTCCTGAAGTGACACGTGAACAACGGTTCAGCCATGGATCGTGGGAAAGTTCAAGTCCAGTCGTTTACGTTGGGGTTTTGAATGGAGCTCAAGAGAGGGGTAGATTTACTCTGAAACAGGTCATTTACTTTTCTGTTTACAAGAAGGAAAGTATTGTTGAGGAGCGGAAAGGGAAAAGGAAAGAAAGTTTCATCTCTAATCAAAGTGAATTCCTTAGGAACCACAAAGAAGAATTTCGTGGAAGAAAGGACTGAAAACCTGCTCAGAAGAAGAAAGAAGCATCAGACAGAAAATGGCTGGGAGGGGAAAGGAGAGTGGGGATGGTCTGCTGAAACAACAATAGTAAGTAAATAAAATGCAAGTGACATATAAATGAAATCAATAAATTAAGAGTACACAAGGATGGGCGCAGCGGCTCACACCTGTAATCCCAGCACTTTGGGAGGCTAAGGTGGGATCTCTTGAGTTCAGGAGTTGGAGACCAACCTGGCCAACGTGGCAAAACTCCATCTCTACACAAATACAAAAATCAGCCGGGCGTGGTGGTGAGTACCTGTAATCCCAGCTACTCGGGAGGCTAAGACAGGAGAATCACTTGAGCCCAGGAGACAGAAGTTGCAGTGAGCCGGTATCATGCCACTGCACTCCAGCTGGGGTGACAGAGTGAGACAGTATGTCAAGAAAAAAGAAAAATAAAAATAAAAAAATTAAGAGTAGATAAATGCCCTCCAGAAAAGGAATAGTATAATATTCTGCAATATTATTCAGCATTTGATAACTTGAAATATTCTTAACAATAATCCTTTCACACTGAGGAAAAAGAGCTAGCTGATTACATAGAAAAGAGATTTTAAAAGGGTAATGAAGAAACGTGGTCTGATTCATTCATAGTTCAGAGATCAGAGATGATCTGCCAAGATTAAATGTAATAAATAAATAACTAGCATCTGCACAGTGCTTTGTAGTTTAAGGTGCCTCTGTACACCTTGTCCATCCCTCTCTCACCAGGTAACAGTCGCACTCTCCTGCCCTTGTTTGCCTGGTAGAGCTGTGCGGAGCGGTCCCTCCCCGGGCATCATGGCCCCACATTGGCTAGGCTTAAGTCTACCCAACGCAAGAGCATCAATCATGCAAAACGAAACACCATCAGACAGACACTGCTTCCTGCTTTCTAATGGCCAATCTACCCAGCACAGGTTACCTGGGACAAGAAGGGGTCCAGGCAGCAAGCAGAGGCAGGGGCGGGTTACTGTTGTCCCATGCTGAGGATCCCCCCACACGTCAGCCTGCTCCACGTGTTACGGGGGTCCTCAGCATCGGACATCCATAACTAAGACCCCCTCCCTTTTGATTCTACGCACCCTTCCCTGGCAACCCCTCGCCTTCCCTACAGTTTCAGGTGCCACTTAAATGCTGATGATTCTCAAATCTGCAACTCTAGACCTTTCTTCTCCAGATCTTGAGTACGAGGTCTGGTACACAGAAGACGTTCAGTAACTTTCCACTGAGTAATATGACAGTTCCACTTAAATGTCCCACAGGTACCTCAAACCAAACTCATCTTCTCCATCCCCTACTTCTGTCCTGGTGGGTGGCCCTCATGGCGCCACACCTAGACTCCCTCACTAGCCTCCTGCACAGTGTTAGCTTCATTCAGGTCCACCGAGATGATCCTCCTAAATACAAACCCAATCCTATCTGGTACTTCTGAAGCTTGTGCACATGCAAATATCCACCTCCTGGGGAAGGAATACAAACAGCAGAGCCAAGCTGCCGACCCCAGCTGAGGAGAGAAAGGGGCAGGATTGGTGCTGGCGTCCGTGATGAAGCCACACATCCTGTCACCTAGGGCAGTGCCCTGGACACAGGGGCCACTGCATGCTTGAGAAGGTAAGAGAAAGGTAAGGCAAGGCAAAGTCCATACAGATGAATTCTGAGCCATCATTTCTCTCTATGCAATGCATTTTCTGAAACTTTCTAAACATCTTAGAAATGACGTATTGGATCCTACAGAGAATCAATACCTTAAAGGAGTTAAATACACTGGGCTCTGGGCCACATTTCTAACTTTTGAAGCATCCTGTGGTCACGGAGTATTTTGGACCCTACCCAAACTCCCGGCTTTAATTAGTTCGGTCTCCCCAGCATCCCCTATGTGCCTCCTGGTTTCTCAGACAGCCTCAGAAGACAGCTGTGAGCAATTCATTCCCTCCCTGTACATGTGCCACTCAAACATCAAAAAATAGAACAGATTTCCTCTTGCATCTGAGTTAGCCTTGACTTCCTGCAGACCATAGTGATGAGCCTAACTTTTAAAGACTCTGACAGCTTTCACTTTCTCTCTGAGACCACCATGCTGTGAGGAAGCCCAAGCTAGCCACATGCAGAGGTCAGGAGTGTCTGGTCTAAGACTCCAGACACTTGAGTAAAGGCTTCTTAGAACTTGCCAGCATAGCTGGCAGCTGAATGCTGCAGGTGAATGAAACTGTGCAGGTGGACAAATGAGTGACTCTAGCCCATGCCACGTGAAGCACAAAAACCACCTACCTGAACAGTCAACTCACAGAATCAGGAGAAACAATAATTTTTTTTTTTTTTTTTTTTTTTGAGACAGGCCTCATTTTGTCACCCAGGCTGGAGTGCAGTGGCACGATTGTGGATCATTGCTGCCTCCTGGGCTCATGATCCTCCCAACTCAGCCTTCTAAGTAGCTGGGACTACTGGCACATGCCACCATGCCTGGCTGATTTTTTATATTCTTTGTAGAGACAGAGTTTTGCCATGTTGCCCAGGTTTAAACTGTTATTCTTTTAAGTCCCTAAGTTTTGGGGCTGTTTGTTACACAGCAGTGGATAACTGAAACACATGATAAATAAATCAATATATATTCAGTAACACCTTGAGTAATGAGTCATCCCACATTACTGAATGTCCAAATATAATCCTCATTTGTACAAACTTGTGTTATCCATTCCTGAGGAAAACGTTTTTGGATACTACACTCCACGTTTTTTGTTTGTTTGTTTGTTTGTTTGTTTTGAGATGGAGAATCATTCTGTTACCCAGGCTGGAGTGCAGTGGCATAATCTCAGCTCACTGCAACTTCCACCTCCCGGGATCAAGTGATTTTCCTGCCTCAGTCTCCCGAGTAGTTGGTACTACAAATGTGCACCACCACGCCTGGCTAATTTTTGTGTTTTTAGTAGAGACGGGGGTGTCACCATATTGGACAGACTGGTCTCAAACTCCTGACCTTGTGATCCTCCCACCTCAGCCTCCCAAAGTGCTGGGATTACAGGCGTTAGCCACCACGCCCAGCCCACACTCCACTTTATACTAAATCCAATTTAATATTTTCTTGATGAGTTGGTCACCATTATGCACGTCAGTTACTACACCGTCCTATAATGTAACAAAACCTCCCACAGCCACAGAAGGTGCAGATGAGGGCTGCTGGTTGTAACACTTAACAACCCAGACATCTCTGCTCCTTAAAGATGCCCCCCAAAAACACCTCCTCATCCCCTAGATTGCTCCTTCTAACGCTGTGGGTTGAGAAACCAAAACCCTAACCCTGTTGGAACCATATCGACAGGCTCTGAGGGAAGAGCTAAGGGTTTTTTGGGTTTTTTGCTTTTTGGTTTTTTTTTTGAGATGGCGTCTTGCTGTTCCCCAGGCTGCAGTGGGCTGGTGTGATCAGAGCTCACTGGAACTTTGAACTCCTGGGCTCAAGCCATCCTCCTCCCCAGCCTCCTGTACAAGACACATACCACCAGGCTGGCTGTGGTGGCTCATGCCTGTAATCCCAGCACTTTGGAAGGATGAGGCAGATGGATCACCTGAGGTCAGGAGTTCGAGACCAGCCTGGCCAATATGGCGAAACCCCATCTCTAGTAAAAATACAAAAAAATTAGCTGGGCATGGTGGTGGGTGCCTGTAATGCCAGTTACTCTGGAGGCTGAGGCAGGAGAATCTCTTGAACCTGGGAGGCGGAGGTTACAGTGAGCCAAGATAGCGCCATTGCACTGCAGTCTGGGCAACAGAGCGACACTCTGTCTCAAAAAAACAAACAAAAAAAAGACACACACCCCCAAGCCCACTGAATTGTTTGTGTGTGTGTGTGTGTGTGTGTGTGTGTGTGTGTGTGTGTGTGAAGACGGGGTCTCATTATGTTGCCAGGCTAATCTTGAACTCCTGGCCTCAAATGATATTCCTGCCTCAGCTCCCAAAGTGCTGAAATTCCAGGCATGAGCCACTGTGCCTTTCCTAAGGGGTACTTTCATGACTGCAGATGAGAAGGAACTCTGAAATCCTACTGCCCTGGGTTCAAATCCTGCTCTGCTGCTTACAAGCTATGTGGCCCTGGACAAGTCATTTCAGTTGTCACACATTTCAGCTTCCCGATCTGTAAAATGGAAATAATATTTGCCTCTTGCCAGAAGACACTAAACTGTAACAGGGCAAGAGCTCAGCAAACACAGCCACCTTCTCACTGTCCCTGCTCATGGGCCTCAACCTACGCACAATGTGCCTCTGAGTGTTGGTGAGAGCAAAACACCGTGGAGTCTATCATTAAGAACACGTAATTTGGTGATGGCCGGGTGAGGTGGCTCACACCTGTAATCCAGCACTTTAGGAGGTCGAGGTGGGTGGATCACCTGAGCTCAGGAGTTCGAGCCCCGCCTGGACAACATGGCGAAAGCTTGTCTCTATTTGGAAAAAAAAAAAAAAAAAGGAAGAAGAAAGAAAAAAAAAGAATGTGTAATTTGGTGAGGGGGCAGCCAGGGGCATAGGGTGGCGCTGGGATGTTAACCCAGGGTCGGCCCACCCTCCTGTGATTTGCTGTTTGTTTAGGAAGAAACTGCAGAATGTGAATAACCCGGCATCCCAGCCGTTCCATCTCACGAAGGGTTTACCAGAGGGTTGGGCAGATCAAGCCCAGGAGTGAGCATGCGTGTGTGTGTGTGTGTGTTTGTGCATGCGTGTGTGTGTGTGTGCCTGCATGTGGGTATAAAACTACTCAGTCACCCACCCCTGGCCCAGCCCTGGGCTTCCGTTTCCTCTCTAGAAAAACCCGATGACTATAAAGCACTGATTTAAAATAATAAAACACGAGGAGTCCAACGTTCAGAGCAAAATGTCAGGGAAATGATGTGGGTGAAAGGTGGGGCCTAAATTGCATATGCACGATGATGGTGCGCAAACCCGGATGCTCTGTTTACACACAGATCAGGGTCAGAAAAGGCCACAGAAAGCCCAGACAGGGAAAGCATGGAGGGGGTGATTTTCCACAAAGCTGTTTACATGTTCAATGACTGATTCTTCTTCCTCACATGCATGTGGGTCTGATGGCCCTGTGGTCCCCGTCTACGGAGGTCCTCATTGTTCCGGTCCCTGGTCCCGCCGCTGATGCCCAAAGAGCCAGGACTGGCTTGCGTTGGCCTTCTCTCGCCCCGCGTCCTGCACGCCTCTCCCCGCAGCCTGTTTCCTGAAGACTGAAAGCCCCGAGCCTGCTGCTTCCTGCCTGCTGCCCCCGATGCCAGCTCCTGTCCCAACTCAGCCCCTCGCCTTTCTCATGTAAGCCTGGCCATGTGCCCACAGGGAACATCAGCATGGGCTTCCCCCCTCTTTGCATCCCATTCCCATGGGGCGAAGGGGGTGCCTCGTGTTATACTTTAGGGGCTCCCATCTCTTGGCACTGTTCAGCCATGTTGCCTAGCAAAGACATTTGGGGGCAGCCAGAAAAGCAGAAGGCCCAGATGCCTGGATTCTGGAGAAAGACACACTTTCAGGGAAACCCCCCATCCCACCTTCTAACTCACTGGTGACCCCTCCCCTATAATCCAGCCCCGATACCTCCTCTCAACCTCACTGAGCCTCAGTCCCCTCATCTGTGAAATGGAGCCAGTAACATCCAGGATTAAATGGGGTGAGGTGCATGCAACGGCTACGTGCAGTCTGCAGACAGCGTGTCTCTGGAAGCCTCAGCTTCCTCTCACCCTTCCTACAGCAGCTCCCTCCAGCCCCGAGGAGCAAATGTTCCTGCACTGGGTGAATGACTTGCTGTGTAATTTACAGGTGTGAAAGGAACGGCACAGCCACAGCTTCCTCGTTTTACTTGGTGAATAAAGGTCTTAACGGGTTCTTCATTCCATGAGAGAATTCTGCTCTCAAATAGCCTTTCTGCTCTGAAGTAAGGGTACAAAATATTTGTCAGCGGCTTCTAGTCCCTACTGTGCCACATGCTAAAGGCACACCCCCCCAGCCACCATCCTGGCTGCCTTCCCCATCATCCGTACCCATCGGCTGCTGGTCCTGTGGGTCCTGGTCCTGAGCCCAGACCCCTCCTGCCTCCTTGCCTAGCCCAGGGGCAGTTTAGGGCAGGAAAGGGCAAGTTATTACATAACAGGTCCTAGGGAAGGACCCAGGCCAGGGGAGTGACATGGGCAAACCCTGCCAGCCTCGGGTCCTCCTGATCCATCTGTCCTCCCTTCCTGCTCCTCTGGGAGCCTCCTAGGATGAAGGACCCATGAAGAATAGGGGACAGTGGCTCGCGCCTGTAATCCCAGCACTTTGGGAGGCCAAGGTGGGCAGATTACCTGAGGTCAGGAGTTTGAGACCAGCCTGGCCAACATGGTGAAATCCCATCTCTACTAAAAATACAAAAAAAAAAAATTAGCTGGCCATGGTGACAGGTGCCTGGAATCCCATCTACTTGGGAGGCTGAGGCAGGAGAATCACTTGAACCCAGGAGGCAGAGGTTGCAGTGAGCCGAGACCGCACCATGGTGCTCCAGCTAGGGGATGGGTTATAAGAACCATTGGCCAGGTCCCTGCCCATCCAAGGTGGCTCCCAGAACATACTCCCCACCCAGCACAGCCTGACTGTCAAATGGCCTCACCCTCCTCATCCCTAGACCCTGCAGGCAGCAAGGCCCTCGAGGCGCTGCAATATTCATTGGGAAGCCCCAGTCCCACCCCATCCCACACTCCCTGATCACCTGCTCTTCCTGTCAGACTCCACCCGCTGGCCTCCCGAGAAGAGCCCAGGACAGTGTCCGCCTGGCCTCCCACCTCTCAGGCTAGTAGCAGAGCCAGGTGTACCTTCCGTGCTCCTCCACAGAGCCGACCGTGGATGGGGGCGGGGGGGGATAAGAGCTGCAGAGGAAGAGGGCTTTTGACATTGGCAATGCTTCTTCATGCTGCCAGTGACGGCAGCAACAAAACCACAAGACTCACAAGCCCCTAGAAATCCAGGTGTCTGCTTCAAATTGGGAAGCTGCATTCATCCTCCACCCGCCCTGAAGGAGTCCCCAGCCAGAGCCAATGGGATGAGAGAGGAAGATGAGGGGAAGCACATGGGCAGGAGAAAGGCGGTGCCCGGGGCTTGGGGTCTGGAGAAATGTCCAGGACCTACCCTGACTAGGAGGGGCCTGGCCACCTGGTTCTTGTACCCCAGCAGCCCCTGCCCCCCATCTTTGATGGGGTCCACATCCCAGGAGGCAACAGCAGCAGGGCAGGCGAATGATGCCTCACTCCATGGCTCGGGGGAGACTGCTGTCCCGGGTGGCCCTCCCCACAGCAACACAAGCCGCTGTGGTGGTTTTTTTTTTTGAAACAGTGTCTTGCTCTGTCACCCAGGCAGGAGTGCAGTGGTGCGATCTCGGCTCACTGCAACCTCTGCTTCCTGGGTTCAAGTGATTCTCCTGCTTCAGCCTCCTGAGTAGCTGGGATTACAGAGGCACACCACCATGTCTGGCTAATTTTTGCAGTTTTAGTAGAGGCAGAGGTTTCACCATGTTGGCCAGGCTGGTCTTCAACTCCTAACCTCAGGTGATCCGCCTATCTCCCAAAGTGCTGAGATTACAGGCCTGAGCCACCACGCTCACCCCTGTTCCCACAGTCTTCAGAGGCCAAATGCAGGGATGCTGTGAGTTGAGGCAGACTCTGGTGGGTGGGCTTGGGAACCCAGGCACCTTTTAAAAAGTCACATTAGTCCCAAATTAGTGACTCAGAAGCTTCTGGAACACAGCCCACTGTAAGCTGGGGCCTCCTGTCTTCGATCTCAGGCTCCCCATTGGACCTTGAGAGCCCTCTGCCCCTCCTGCTCCGTTCCAAAAGCTGCCTCCCAGGCACTGCTGCCATGCCAAGGTTCCCCTGGGATGCTAATATTTTTATTCTTGATTTCTTTTTTGTTTCTGTTTTCTAAGTTTTAGGGTTTTGTAGTTTAATAGTACCCAAAGGAAAGCAATCATGAGCTCAGAAGTGATCTCCAAGTAGCCACATGGTGGGGAGCCCAGGCCTGGGCCCAGCCCTGCAGCCACACTCTCACAATCCTTTTCCCTGGAAGCTCCAGGAGTCTCAAAATAAGCTCCCTGCCCACCTGGGGAGATGAAGCTAGAGAGACCAGTCATCCCAGACCTCAGACCTTAAGCTTAAAAAGAGGCCGGGCGCGGTGGCTCAAGCCTGTAATCCCAGCACTTTGGGAGGCCGAGGCGGGTGGATCACGAGGTCGAGAGATCGAGACCATCCTGGTCAACATGGTGAAACCCCGTCTCTACTAAAAAAATACAAAACATAAGCTGGGCATGGTGGCACGTGCCTGTAATCCCAGCTACTCAGGAGGCTGAGGCAGGAGAATTGCCTGAACCCAGGAGGCGGAGGTTGCGGTGAGCCGAGATCGCGCCATTGCACTCCAGCCTGGGTAACAAGAGTGAAAAACTCCGTCTCAAAAAAAAAAAAAAAAAAAAAAAAAAAAAAAAAAAGAACCTGGGTCTGGTGAATGCATGGCCTGACATGACTGGTGTTTCCACCTAGCTGATGACCAGAAACTCACAGCCGCTCCAAGCTGTGCCTCTACAGAAATTTGGGGTGTGGACAGCAAGGCAGCACACAGCCACTAGCCCTAGGAGGTGGGATGGAAAGCCAAGCTCCTGCTGTCAGGGAGCTCTTGGTGCTCCATAGAACACATACAAATGAGCCCTGGGAGGGAGCCGACGCCTGGGGTGGGAGCCGATGCCT
Source organism: Saimiri boliviensis (assembly GCF_048565385.1). Lineage (NCBI taxonomy): Eukaryota > Metazoa > Chordata > Mammalia > Primates > Cebidae > Saimiri > Saimiri boliviensis. The sequence continues at coordinate 24,411,281 of NC_133449.1, forward strand.
GGGGTCCCAGCCTGTTTCTGCCACCAAAGTTCTGGGTGATGGTGAACCAGTTATCACCCATCTCTGTTTCCTCCTCTGTCAAATGGGGAGTCTGGACTAGATGCCCTGCCAGGCCCCTGCCTATGTTAACATCCTCTAACCGTTTCTAGAATCAGCAGGCTGAGGCATGAGTGGAAAAATTAGCAGAGGAGCAGAAGGTTCTGTCCATCCACCCTGGGTCTGCCCACAGCACCCGGTCTCCAGGGCCCAGGTGGACCTCCATAGCTGCTAGAGGCTCATGGCCATCAGCAAGGATCCTGGGCATGCCCTGCCTCTCCTGACACCCAGCAGGTCACCACTTCAGAGCTGACTCTACCCCAGCCCCACTAATCGCAGAACAGAGCTGGCATGGAAGGTAGGTCGTCTCTACCAGCTGAACCACCGCAGAGTCAGGAAGTGGGGGAGCCTCTGGACTATCATCAGCGTGAGGCTGGCAGGCTAGGCACCAAACCCAGTTGCAGACATCTCCGCCTCATGCTCTGGTCACTGGCTTGCTGGCTCCCGAGGGACACACATTGCCGACTGTCCCTCAGGTCGCCTGGTCTCTGCAGCACCTCAGGGCCCAACACTTGGTGGGAACACAATACGATTATGAATAGCTAAGCTGAGGCCGAAATTCCACCCCTTCCGGTAGAACTCGTGCTCCAGGACCAGCAGACCCTGTGTCGAAGTGGCCAGCGTGACTATCCCCATTTGCATCCCTACCCCACAGCTTCAGTGGGGAGACCACCACTCTCCACATCACAAAACTGCCCGGGCACCCCGAGCTCCCCAGAAGAAGGAAATATAACTGCGTCTTCCCTCTGGAGAGCCCTTCACGTATCCTAAAGTGCTATCCCCCACATCTCCTGAGATCCTGACAACAACCGTGTCATGCAGGCAGGGCGGACGTTATCCCCATTTGACAAGGGGGCACTGAGTCCACACAGCTAGTCAGTGTCAGGCGAGAGATGGGAATCAGGAGCCCTCTTCCCTCGGGAGGTTCTCCTCGCCAGGGTCACTGCCAGGGAGTGGCCAGGACAATCTGTCTCAAGACCAGCCCTGGGTGGACACGGCCTGTGCCCACACTCAGGCTGGGCACAGGTGAAGAGTGGCCCTGCCCAATGCCCTGATATCCTCCTTTCTCTCGGTCCAGATTCCAGGCAGTGGCACCCGGGGGCAAAGACAGGGACTAGAGGGAGAGGTGAGAGCCCCGGAAGCCCCCAGGACATGTTTGGACTCAAAGGCAAAGCAAACATCAACTCCAACAGGTCCCACGTTGGTGAGAGCTGCCAGAGAGGACCCGCGGGAGGGACGGTGGGCAGAACTCACCTCCCGCAGCAGCTGCATCCCCTTCAGCTCCTCCTGCTGCTGCTGGGCCACAGTGACTCCCAGCACCAACGTGTGCATCACACAGGAGACCACGGAGATGATCACGATGGGGCTGAGGCTGAGGGGCAGCGTGATGAAGAACGAGAAGACGAAGAAGACCTGCCAGCCCACCGTGTCGCTGGCCGCGTGGGCACTCGCGAAGTTCAGGCCCAGGTAGGAGAAGATCTGGGCGGTTATGAGCAGCCACAACAGGTAGGGCACCACCCTGCGGGTGACCCGGTCCGGGAGCAGCCCCTTTTTGCAGAGCACGAAGAGGACGATGTCCAGCACCAGTCCAATTCCAGCCACCGCGAGGGGAGCCAGCTTGTCGCTGGAGAAGACCACAGTACACATGACCACCACGTAGCAGTCAAAGAGGGCTGCAAAGACCACCAGCACCAGCAGGGTCTCATGGCGTTGCCTTTTGAAGTAGGTCTGGTAGAGGTTCTCCAAGGACTCCGGCACGAAGGTCAGCCGCATGAAGCGAGGCAGGCACAGGCAGGAGCCCGAGTTCCGGACAGAGATCTCATGGGTCCGGCCTACCCCGCGGTCAGGGTCGGAGGGCAGGCTAACGGAGTACTCGGCTGAGTACTCGGCCGAGTACTCGGGCTCGGAGAAGCCCTGATTCCTCGGCATTCTGGCTGGCGTCTGCTGCTGGCCCTAGAGACGTGGGCTGAGAACAGAGGAAGAGCTCCCGCTGGGGACACCTCTCAGGGCTCTCTGAGACCTGGGGGAGAGGGGGGTCTGAGGGCCTCTTCTTGGCTGCGCCGAGGGGCAGCCACCTCCAGCAAGACCGCAGAGTGGGTTTCCAGGGCACAGGTAGCGCTGATCATCTAGAGCTGAAAAGGGCACTGCTGAGCAGAAGCACCTCTTTCCTCCTACCTTGCGGTTTCCCCATGACCCGCCCTAACCCTCATAAAAGAATCTCTGCTGCAGGAGTCTCCCAGTCCTGGGCCTTCCCTGCCACCCCCGGCTCACACCGCTGCCCACCGCACGCACACTGGGTCCTGTCCACGCCAGACACTCAATTTCCTGTCCCTGGCTTGTGGAAGGGCCTAGCCGCCTCTCCATCCCCGGCACCCGGTTTCTCTCAGTTATCTCTTCTCTCTCAGTCCCTGACTTCCTCACCGAAATTCCCTCCAGGCCCAGTCCTTAGAAGCTGGAAATAAAACGTGCCGGAAAGAAACCAGGACCATCGTGGGGATTCCTGAGCCTTCCTTCTGTTTACTTCCTTTTTCCACCAAGCCCTCGGAGACTCCAGCTCCGATCCGGCCCCCTTCCCAAGCTCGGGGCACCGTCTTCCCCGGAAGCCCGGCCCGGACCCTGCGTTTACCTGTGCGGGAACTCGGCCACCGCGTGCTCCGGGACTGTCCCCGCGCGGACCGGGGTGGGAGGGCTCAACGCGCCCGAGGGCTGCTCTCCGCAGAGCCGCGCCGCCCTGCCAGCGCCAGGGGCCCCGGTCGGAGCACGATCTCCCGCCGTCAGGCCGGGGATCCGGCTCTGAGAGGCGCAGCGCTGCCCCTCAGCATCCGCGGGCGCCCGGCCGCAGGGGGAAGGAGGCGGCGGCGACGGGGACCGGGAGATGCAGGGACGCCGGCCCAGCACGCCCGCCCTGGGGCTGCGGCTCGGGGGCCAGCAGGCGCGGGCGGCCGCCAGCGCAGCTCTCCGGACCCCTCCCCTGCACCCGCGGCGGCGGCGGCTAGGGGCGCGCGCGGGGCCCTCCGCGGCGGGAGCGCGGGCCGAGCCCGGGGAAGCCCGCCAGCATCCTCTCGCCCGCTCGCCTGCGCCGAGCCGAGCCAGCCGAGTCCGGGCTCGGCGCGCTGCACAGCAATTCCCCGCGCTGCGCCGGCGGCTCAGGGGCAACGCGCGCTCCAGGCCCGGGGAGGCGGGAGGCGGGAGGCGGGAGGCGGGAGGCAGGCGGGGTGGCCCCTCCCCTCCCTCGCCCCAGTAGCCGCCCTGTCGGCGGCGCGTCCCAGAGTGGGGCGGCAGGGGAGGCGCCCGGCAGCGGTCTGGGGACCCGCGCGGGCGAGAGCTGTAGGAGCCCGGGCGGCCCCCGATCCTGCACGGGCGGCGGGCTGGGGCGACGGCTGCGTGGAAGCGTGGTCGTGGGCGTTGGGCACACGTTGGGCGGGAAGGATGGGGGCGAATCCACGCCTTCCCGCGGGCAGGCCCCGGGTCTCGGAGGGTGGAAGCCCGGGACGCGCCCGCCCGCAGGTGAGGCGCGCTCAGGGCACGCTGCCGCCTTCTCCTCCTCCGCGGCTTCCTTCCGGGCCCGGAGAGGCTGGTGCTCAGGTTTGGGGACCGCTCTGCCGCGGAGCGCTTGGGGCCTAAGGATCCCCGCCCATCCTAGGAGCCCAGACTCCGGAGGGCCGGGCCTGAGCTTTCCGCAGAGGGGGCCCGCGGTGAAGGCCTGTCCTGCTCGCAGGTGGCGGGTGGCGGTGGCCCAGTGGGCGTCATGCACGTGGAATTGGAAGAGACGCTGCTTTGAAGAGATTTCCCGTGCACATTCTACCCGTTTGAGACGTGTTTGAGTTCACAAACTCTTCCTTAAAGACGCAAATGCTCCTTTGAATGGTTAAACGTTATCAGTCTCTTACACCATAGTATAAATTATTTTCCTTGCACTTGACAGAACACCGTGCTACGATCAACTACAGGCTTTGGGAATTTAAATAAAGGAAGAGGAGAGAGATAGGATGTATTGGAACAAAAGCACATGTCGGGGGGTGGGTGCTGAGGACAGCCAGCAGCGTTAGGGGGTCATCTTCCCTGGGGAGAGCTGAAGGAATGAGCAGAGGGAAGAGAAACTCGGCTATCCCATGCCCCTGAGAGTTATCCGCGGGCACCCCTTCCAGAACCTCAGGCAGCACCTTCAGTCCCTCAGGGAATGGATCCATTAGAGAATCGATCCGGCCACTGGTGTTTCTACCATTCCCTCACACTCCTTGAAAAGGAGCCAACTTCAGCCCAGCCCAAACTTTTCAGGGCTTTGATTCTAAAAGTAGTAGACCTGACATTAGATATAGGAGGATGGTAATTTAAATAAAGCAAAACTTTGCTCCATTGTTTTATTTTATTTTTTATTTTTTTGAGACCGAGTCTCACTCTGTCATCCAAGCTACAGTGCAGTGTCGTGATCTCAGCTCACTGCAACCTCTGCCACCTGGGTTCGTGCAGTTCTCCTGCCTCAGCGTCCTGAGTAGCTGGGATTACAGGTACACACCACCACGGGGTAATTTTTGTATTTTTAGTAGACGGGGTTTCACTATGTTGGCTAGGCTGGTCTTGAATTCCTGACCTCAAGTGATTGGCCCACTTTCCCCTCCCAAGGTGCTGGAAATATAGTGCCATTACGCTCGGCTGCCCTATTGTTTTAATTTGCTGGAGGTTTTGGGGTTTGGGGGGAATTTTTTTAAGGGAGGTATTTATTTACTTATTTATGAGACAGAGTCTCACTCTGTCACCCAGGCTGGAGTGCAGTGGCAATCTTAGCTCACTGCAACCTCCACCTCCTGGGTTCAAGCAATTCTCCTGCCTCAGCCTCCCAAGCAGCTTGGATTACAGGCACCCACCACTATGCCTGGCTAAATTTTGTATTTTTAGTAGAGACAGGGGTTTCGCCAGATTGGCCAGATTGTTTTCGAACTCCTAACCTAAATCGATCTGCTTGTCTCAGCCTCGAGGGCATGCCTCGAAGATAGAAAATGCTAGAAGGGCCTCATCCATCTCACTCACAGTGGCTTCCCCAGTACCTGGCACCCAGTAACTACTCAAAAAATAGTCACTGAATGGATGGAAGTCTCCCTAAGAAGAAATGGTTCTTTCTCTCTCTCTTTCTTTCTTTTTCTTTCTTTCTTACTATTTTTTTTAGAGATGGGGTTTCACCATATTGGCCAGGCTGGTCTCAAACTCCTGACCTTGTGATCTGCCCGCCTCAGCCTCCCAAAATGCTGGAATTACAGGCATGAGCCACTGCACCCAGGGTACTTTATAAAGAGGCATTGGCTCTCCCTGAAGGGACCAATGGCGTCATTTTCTGATGCTGAGAATGTCCTGGCCCCAGGACGATGAAAATAACCACCCTCAGAGTGAAAAGGATGGGATCATGGGGGAGTTGTTTTCACTTTCCAAGCTCTACATTTTGTATTGGTGTAACCTGGATGACTAGCATGCTTCACTTCTATAATCAAACAATACAGGAAGTCTATTGTTCAAACACACTCAACTTAGGACCTCAGATGGCTGCATGGGTGACTTGCCCCTGTGGCTTGTCCTAAAAGGAAGACAGAATCATGGACTTAGGTTAAAGCTTGGAGGACATCCTGAGCCCCCAGTCTCCACCCAGCATCTGCCTAGATGGGATACCTCTTTGCTAAGGGCACCTTTTTGTTTGTGTGGTTCAAGACTAGAGATGATGGCTGAGAATTAATTGTTATTGGATAAACAAGAATGGTTTGACCCCTCCTGGGAATGGGGTGGCTCCTCAATCCAGCAAACAATAGATCAGAGCAGAGCTCTGTGTCCCGGGGAAAACAGAAGTAGGAGAGAGATCATTAGTTCCCCTGGTGCTGGGCACCAGGAGAGCCCTGTGTGGGGCCTGAAAGCAGAGCCTGAGACAAGGCCTGCATGCAGGTGGTTTAACTGGGCAAGTGATTCCAGGGAAACAGAGTAGGAGCCTGGAAAGCTCAAAACAGAGAAGGTGCCAGGCGTGGTGGCTCAAGCTTGTAATCCCAGCATTTTGGGAGGCTAAGGGGAGCGGATCATGAGGTCAGGAGTTCGAGATCAGCCTGACCAACATGGCGACACCCTGTCTCTACTAAAAATACAAAAAAAAAAAAAAAAAAAAAAAGCCGGGCATAGTGGTGCACACCTGTAATCCCAGCTACTCAAGAGGCTAAGGCGGGAGAATCACTTGAACCCGGGACGTAGAAATCGCAGTGAGCCGAGATTGTGCCACTGCACTCCAGCCTGGGCAACAGAGTGAGACTGTCCCCCAACCCCCCATCCCCGCCAAAAAAAAAAAAAAAAAAAAAACAGAGAAGGTAAATATGAAGACATTTGTGACAGAGTTGGGGGACCTTGATCCTGCGGGGACCTTCTGAGGAGACTTGCAGAAGCCACCTCAGAGCTTTCCACTGGTGTTCGTCCTCCTGTTGGTTAAGAGTCGCCCATCAGGGTGTTCTCTCGCTGGTTCTTCCAGGTCTGTGCAGGGGAGACTAAGCAGTGAGCGCCTGGGCAGGAAACAAGGGATCCTCAGTGCAGACGCCTGGCAAGTCCTGCCGGGGTGTGCCTGCAGCAGGAACCGGAGTAGAGAACGGGGCAGCGGGGGTTGTGGCACGTGACACTCAAGCATCCCGTGCAGGCCCAGACCCCTCAATCCACTCCTGCTGGCTCAGAGGCTCGGCAGTTTGGATTCGGTCACCTGGAAGAGAGGCCTGCGGTACGTAGGGGAAGCTGGCTGTCTGGAATCAGAGAGCTCAGCTTTGAGCCTGGCCTCGGTAAGCGCAGAGGGCCTCGGACCAATTACTCAGCCTCCCAAGCCTGTGTCCCTGGGTGGTTAGCGACAGCACTAACCCCTAGTCAGGATCCTTGTCAGGAAGGAGGAGACTCCTGGGTACTAAAGTAGTGGGTGGATCTCAACGGAACAAGAGTTGCGGTCAACTCGAAGAACAGCTGAGCAGCCCTGAGCACTTCTGCCCTGGCGTGGCCTGCACAGCTGGGCTGGCTGCCTGGCCCCCAGGCCTCTCCATGGCTGCCTCCGGGTCCCTTAACTTCAGCACAGTCTTTCTCTGACAGCATCAACAGCACTGGCCCGTCTGTCCCCGTGTCCTCACTTCTTTGTCTCTGTCCCTCTCTCTCCCTTCTTCTGTCCCACCTTGGAGTCTCCCTGGTTCTCACGGGGTCACTCACTGGGCCACTGTGGATGGGTGTAGTGCGTGTGTCAGGACTGTGTGAATGTGAGGAGGGTTGTGAGGGGTGTGTGTGGGTGTGAGTGGGGGGTGTGAGTGTCTGTGTATGGGTGTGAGTGGATGTGTGAATGTGCACGTGGAAATGTACATTCACATTTCCATGTGAGATGTGTGATTGTGAGAACATACTTTCAAATGTGTGTGTGTGTGAGAGAATGTACCTTCATGTTTGTGTGTGGGGGTTGGGTGACTGTGTGTGAGAATGTACCTTCACGTTTGTGTGTGGGGGTGTGTAATTGTGTATGTGAAAAAGTATGTTCGTTTGTGTGTGAGTGGGTAAGAATGTACCTTCATGTTTGTGCATGTGAGTGGGTATGTGAGCATGATTGTGTGTGAGAACGTAACTTCACGTTGGTGTGTGATTGGGTGTGTGTGATTGTGGGTGTGTGAGAACATACCTTCACGTTTGTATGTGAGGGTGTGTGTGATTGTGAGCGTGTGAGAACGTACCTTCACATTTGTGTGTGTATGACTGTATGAGAATGTACCTTCAGGTTTGTGTGTATGATTTTGTGTGAGAATGTACCTTCACATTTGTATGTGCATGTGTGTGATTGTGTGTGAGAATGTACCTTCAACGTTTGTGTGTATGATTGTGTGTGTACGAATGTACCTTCATGTTTGTGAGTGGGTGTGTGTGATTGTGAGTGTGTGAGAACGAACCTTCACGTTTGTGTGTGGATGATTGTGAGCGTGTAAGAACGTACCTCCACGTTTGTGAGTGGGGGTGTGTGAGCGTGTGAGAACACGTTTGTGTGTGATTGTGAGCATGTGAGAACATACCTTCACGTTTGTATGATTGTGCATGAGAATGTACCTTCACGTTTGTATGTGAGTGGGTGTGAGATTGTGAGCATGTGAGAACGTACCTTCACGTTTGCGTATATGATTGTGAGAATGTACCTTCACATTTGTGTGTATGACTGTGTGTGATAATGTACCTTCACGTTTGTGAGGGTTGTGTGTGAGAATGAACCTTCACGTTTGTGTGTATGATTGTGTGTGAGAATGTACCTTCACGTTTGTGAGTGGGTGTGTGTGTGATTGTGTGAGAACGAACCTTCACGTTTGCGCATGATTGTGTGAGAATCTTCACGTTTGTGAGTGTGCACATGCACACGTGTGCCTGGCAGTTGCCTCGTCCGTCCTGCTGGGTGCCGCCTCACCTCTTCCTCCCCTCTCCTTGCTCGATGCCATCCCTGCAGGACTCTGCTGGCTGCGGTTGGGCACTGTTTCTAGGCCCTGGCACAGGCAGAGGGCAGCGGGCCGAGGATGCGCAGTGAAGACATCCAGGCCTGGGCTGTGCTGGGGCTGGGCGTGGCTCTGGGGCTGTGCCCCTCGCAGGTGTGAGCGTCTCCTAGGGAGCAAGGACCGGGGTCCCTGGTTCTGCATGCCGAGTCTTTGAAACAGAGTGGCTATTCCATAACCTGTCATTGAATTAATGTCATCTGCACACTAGCCACAGTGCCAGTGACACCCATGGGTCCAATCCCCAGACAGCGGCAGCAGCTCCCTTTCTTCGCCCACCCTCCACGCACTGTGCGAGGCCTTCTTTGGTTTCCGAGGTGGGGGCTGCCGGCGTCCCTGTTTTACAGGTGGGGAAGGGGGAGCGCGGAGACAGGAGGTAACTAGCTAGGAAGGGGCGGAGGCCCAGGCCTTAGCCACCCAGCAGCCGGCCGGCGGTACCCGGAAGGCTCAGGAAGCTCACTTTGGTTGTCACTGCTTCACTGTAGCCAAGGGCGACCTTGACCTCAGGGACTCAGCGAATCCTGGAGAAACGGCTCCCTGATGGCAGCTGAAAGACACTCCAAACACCATTCTGCTCCAGCCCAGGTGGAGACATTGAGGCCTGAGAGGTTAAATTTGGGAAGAGAAGGACAGGTGCCCACGGAGCGTGACCCGGCGTGTGAATGCTGAGTAATCCCGAGGCCTCCGTGAAGTCACGTTTCCAAAAGCGCCCGGGCCGGCCCCTCCGGAAGGAGGCACCGTAGAAATGTGTGCTAACGAGCCTCCCTGCGCCCTGCAGGGGATGAGAGCAGGAAGCTTTCAGAACAAGAGTGGCTAGAAAAGGCCCAGGCTGGGGCCAGGCGCCGTGTCTCACACCTGTAATCCCAGCACCTTGGGAGGCCGAGGCCGGCGGATCACGAGATCAAGAGATAGAGACCATCCTGGCCAACACGGTGAAACCTAGTCTCTACTAAAAAATACAAAAATTAGCTGGGTGTGGTGGCATGCGCCTGTAGTCCCAGCTACTCGGGAGGCTGAGGCAGGAGAATTGCTTGAACCTGGGAGGCAGAGGTTGCAGTGAGCCGAGACTGCATGGTGACAGAGCAAGGCTCTGTCTCAAAACAAAAACAAAAACAAAAACAAAAAGGCCCAGGCTGGGAGGAGACGAAGGGCTCCACCCCATGGCCTCCCTCATGGGTGGAAAGTCACCAGTACCCACAAGAGCAAGGCTAAGAGAGCCTGGGGAGCTGGCACAGGTTCTCCGGTCTTAAAGACACATATGATTAGATCAGGCTGGGAGGTTCCAGGAGAATCTCTCCAACTTGAGGTCTTTCACTTAATCACGTTTGCAAAGTCACTTTTGCCGTATAAGGCATCATAGCCACAGTTTCTGGGGGTTAGGATGATGACATTTTGCATGGACATTATTCTGCTTATTACAGCAGGCTCCTAATGTGATTTAGATCCTGGTAGTAGTGACTTGAGGAAGGACTCATCTTAATTCCGCCCATTAAAACTTCCTCTAATGTTTTTAATCTCAATGCTATAATAGATGGGCCATCACCTGTTAAATCAGAGGAGAGGAAATCATCTTAAAGGTCTGTGAAATGGTGATGTTTGAGAAGAAAGAGATCCTAGAAATCTTTTTTTTTTAAGACGAAGTCTCACTCTTGTCACCCAGGCTGGAATGCAATGGTGCAATCTCCGCTCCCTGCAACCTCCACATCCTGAGTTCAAGTGATTCTTCTGTCTCAGCCTCCTGAGTCGTTGGGATTACAGGCATGCACCACCAAGCCTGGCTAATTTTTGTATTTTTAGTAGAGTTGGGGTTTCACCATGTTAGCCAGGCTGGTCTCAAACTCCTAACCTCAGGTGATGTGCCCACCTCGACCTCCCAAAGTGCTGGGATTACAGGTGTGAGCCAATGCACTGGCCACCCTAGAAATCTTTTAATGCAAGAGGATGCTGTAGAAAGAACTCCCACCTGTGGTTCCTTGCCACCCTCACCCCTTCCAAGTTATGCTCAGCTGCAACAGGACAGATCTCTTGTTCCAGGAAGGCTGGTTGGGAACAAGGGGCCATCTGGAGCCGGCAGCTGAATGGATGCCTGAGGTTCATGGATTCTTTCTAAGACTTTTCCAAGCTCCCTTTCTGCTGCCACTGACAGAAACACAGTTCAGATTGTCTGACTTCCCAATTCTTTAGCATCCAGGCTTTTCCTTGGTTAGGCTCCAGCCTGCTTACTCTCTCATATAATCTGTACAACAGTCATATGAGGTAAGTACAATTGCCATGTCCATTTTACAGATGAAAAACTGAGATCGGGTTCATAACGTGCCCAGGGTTCCATAGCTGGTAAAGTACTGACCACATTTACACCCACGCCTCTGACTCCAGGGCCCGACACTTAGACACTGTGGCCTGCTTGACATCCTGGGTCGCTGCTAGAGGAATGGGGTGGGAGGCTCGTGCCTTCTCCTCTTCTTGGGTGAGGGCCAACTTAGCTGTGGACCAGAAGGGGTGGGCCATGGGAAAGGCAAAGCAGGAGGAGTTAGCAGTACTGGAGGGGAAGCAGGCCCTCTATCTTAAGGGCCTCTGTCTGTTCAAATCCAGAGACATCCTCTCCACCCTGGGAGGCAGCAAAGCAGCCCAGTTAGAGAGATGGAGCCCTGGAGGTAGATCCACAATAGGGCAGCACCCGACCCTGGCCCAGGAGAGGTCTGCAGCCTGGCCGGAAAGGCTCAGGCCAGCTCAATTAACCTACTGTTGACCCATTTTCATATCTTAAAATTAGAAACAAGAGTACAAGCTCTGGCTATTGTATTTATCAAGTCAGAGCAGAGTGAGGCCAATGTTTGTGGAAACTGAGGTTTCTCTGCTCACCTTGGTCGTTTAGGGCACCCTCTCCTTGCTCCCTGCAGTGTCTGGGTCTCTCCAGTTCTTGCCTTCTTTCCTCTCTCGCTTCTCAAAACACTGTGTTGGACCAGAGCCCAGAGAGTGCCCCACATGGAGGTGACAATGATTTGAATTTTAAGGCTGAGGTCTTGGGACAGTCATTAATTCCGTTTCTTCATCCTGAACCACTTAGGAAGTAGATCCAGAAATGAGGCAGTTGGGGCACAACAGATCTGTTTCAGATGGATGAAGGTTGAGCTGGAGGTTGTGTGGCCACAGCCTGGGATAATGCTTCACTCTGGACTTGAACCCCTCACCCCATCACAGGCATGTGGGTTGCCACAGGCCTCCCTGGAGAGGTGGAGCCTGCCCTGGGGAGTATGGAATGGTAGAGAAAGGGGCGAGATCACAGAAGGGCCTTGAATCTCTAAAACATCCAAATTTGGGCTTTGTGTTTTATAGGAGTTGTTGAGGATTCTTTTGAGCAGATGACATGTCCTGACCAGCTACATTTTGTCAGAGGATTGATTTGGAATAAAAGATGGTTTGAAAAAGAAAGACTGTCAAGAGAAAACTGGGCTGGGTGCAGTGGCTCACGCCTGTAATCCCAGCACCTTGGGACGCCAAGGCGGGTGGATCACCTGAGGTCAGGAGTTCAACACCTGCCTGGCCAACATGGCGAAACCTTCTCTACTAAAAATACAAAAATTAGCAGGTGTGGTGGCATGTACTTGGAATTCCAGTTACTTGGGAGGCTGAGGCAGGAGAATCGATTAAACCTGGGAATTGGAGGTTGCAGTGAGCTGAGATGGCACCACTGCACTCCAGCCTGGGTGACAGAGTGAGACTCTATCACAAAAAAAAAAAAAAAAGAAAGAAAGAAAGAAAGAAAGAAAGAGAAAGCCGGCGAGAAGATGCAAACTAATCACTCCTGGAAGACAGTGGTCCAAATCTAAGTAATGCTCTCTAGTATTCTTTCCACAAGGGTCTCAGGCCTCTCATGAAATCTCAGGCTGACACTCAAACTAGATACATTTAGGTTTTGGGTTGAGCATATCCATGAGTGTTGACAAATAGTAGTGTTTGTAACTATTAAATAATTTGTGCTGATATGGTCTTCCCTCTTGTGTTCTTTGAAAAAGATGCTGTTTGCCGCACAGGCAGTGGCAAAAATAAGTTAGCCACCTGCTTCGCCACCCTTTCCAATCTTGCTGAGTCCCAAGGGGGGTGCCAGGCACTGCTGGGCACGTTTCTGAAAGCGTTCTCTTCAGTAGAATATGTGCTAAGCTTTTTTCAAAACTCGGCCTTAAAAAAAAGTTACACCTTTTAATTTTCATTTTAAAAATTTCTTTTTCACTCCATTAAAATTCATCTCTGTGAAATGGGTTGAGAGTGATTTGAGCAATTCTGTCTGTCACCCATTCTAAGATACTACTGGCGCCACATGCAGCCATCCCCTGCTGAATGGGAAGCAAGTGGCAGAGCCGGGTGTGCATCCGGAACCCCAGCATTGGGGTCCCCTGTCAAGCGGCCCCCAGTCTCCGTTCATTCACAGACCCCCACCCTCAGTCCACACTACCTGCCAGTTGTACATCTGTTTGGACGGGAAGGCTTACAACCCTGCAGTGCTATTTTTAGGAAGCGCTCGAATTGAGTCAGCCTTTCTGCTGGCTTCACGCCCTCTGCTCGCTGGTTCTCAGGCTGTCTGCTTTTTCAGCAGGAGCCCCAGGCTCACATCCTCAGACAGTGAGCACGCCACCTCTCTCTTCCCTGCCCGTCTCAGCTTTGGTCTGCATCCCCATCTTTATCACCTTCCTAGAACAAGGGCAGGCTTTTAGGGGTCCATATTTTCTTGCTTCTCTCATTAAAAGCCTCCCCGCAAGTCATGCCCATTAACATTAACAAAAGGCCCTTCCTTTTGTTTATAATATTGCATTAATGTAGCTATAAGTGGAAATGTTTTTTTTTTTTAAATCAAGTCTACATTCAAACATGCTTTTAAACTAAAAATAACTGAATTTAAATAACTTTAGAGAGAATGATATAAAGAAGGATTTAAATGTTAGCTGTAAATTGATACTCTTCATCATTTCTAATCCCAGAATATAGCCAAGTGACTGACACAGAAAAGGTGCTTAAATGCTTGATGGAGGAAGGAATAAATGAATAAATTCTAAAATGTTAATAGCCTGGTGATTTATCCCTCTCAAGGGTGAAACTTGTAATTTAACACACAGAACTTTTCTTTAACAAATTGCAAATATGTAATCCCAGCACTTTGGGAGGCCAAGGTGGGTGGATCACAAGGTCAAGAGATCGAGACTATCCTGGTCAACATGGTGAAACCCCGTCTCTACTAAAGAAAATACCAAAAAAAAAAAAAAAAAAACTAGCTGGGCATGGTGGCACGTGCCTGTAATCCCAGCTACTCAGGAGGCTGAGGCAGGAGAATTGCCTGAACCCAGGAGGCGGAGGTTGCGGTGAGCCGAGATTGCGCCATTGCACTCCAGCCTGGGTAACAAGAGCGAAACTCCGTCTCAAAATAAATAAATTGCAAATAGTATTCAGGCATCTGCCCAGGGGTGGCACCAGAAATGTTCCAGGCAACTGAGTTTTATTACAGTTGTTGGGATGATTTCTGTCTTAAGTCACCCCATACTCAATTTAAAATGGCTTAACCAGTAGAGAAAATGTATTACCTCTAAAACACGCAGTTTTTGGATAGGACAGGTTTAAGGTTAGTTATTCTAGTGGCTCGATAGCGACTTTAAGGTCCGTGCTCTTTCTTCTTCCTCCCAGCTGCCTCGAGGGTAGCAGCTTTGCTGTCACAGGCTCCCGCTCCTCATGGTTGCAAGGTGGCTGCCACAACTCCAGCATCACATGCAGGCATGACAGTGTTCAACACAGGAGGAACAGTTTCTTCCCATGCCTCTCTTTCAGGACTTCAGACTATTTTACCAGAAGCTCCCCAGAAAAATGTCCCTTATATCTTTCTTTTTTTGAGATGGAGTCTTGCTCTGTTGCCCAGGCTGGAGTGCAGTGGCATGATCTTGGCTCACCACAACCTTCACCTCCCAGGTTCAAGGGATTCTCCTGCCTCAGCCTCCCCAGTAGCTGGGACTACAGGCGTGCACCACCATGCCCAGCTAATTTTTGTATTTTTAGTGGAGACAGGGTTTCACTATGTTGGCCAGGCTGGTCTCAAACTCCTGACCTCATGATCCAGCCTGCTTTGGCTTCCCAAAGTGCTGGGATTACAGGCATGAGCCACTGTGCCAGCGTTTTTTTGTTTGTTTGTTTGTTTGTTTGTTTTTTGAGACAGGGTCTCATTCTGTCATCCAGGCTGAAGTGCGGTGGTGTGATCTCAGCTGACTGCAGCCTTGACCTCCGGGGCTTAAGTGCTCCCGACCTCCCACCTCAGCCACCCTTTGTAGCTGGAACTACAGGCATGTGCCACCACACCTAGTTCTCTTATATCTTTTTGGCCAGTGTAGGGTCACATGCCCACTTTCAAACTAATCACTGACGAACTGGTACCACTGTGGACAATTTCAATCATTCATGATTTACAATTGAGCCATATAGCAGACACCTGAACACATTAGGACCCTTCCAGCAAGGAAAAGGGGAGGAAGAACTATTGGACGGGCCATCCATGGTGCTGGCTCTGGCGCCCCTCAAAGGCCCAGTCTGATTCCCAACAAAGCCAACTCTAGTCATTTTCCTAGGAGATTCTATAAACCAGGGAAACACTTAAACACATTTCATTGAGAAAGCTACACCAAGATTTGATCAGCTAATGATAACTACATTTAAGTGCTAAAGGTACCCCAACTTTTCTTGCTTCCTCTTGGGGAGACCCGTTTTCAACATTCAGTTGTATTCTGTGACTTTTTTCATTTAGCTGGGAATTATGTGGTTGAGGGATCTACAATCTATTTCACAGTTCAGCAATAGAAGTCATTTCTTCATTCATTCATTCATCAAATATTTAGTATGCTTTTATATATTTATTTATTTACTTATTTATTTATTTTATTTATTGCTCTTGTTGCCCAAGCTGGAGTGCAATGGCACAATCTCAGCTCACTGCAACCTCTGCCTTCCTGGTTCAAGAGATTCTCCTGTCTCAGCCTCCTGAGTAGCTGGGACTATAGGCAGGTACCACCACACCTGGCTAATTTTGTATTTTTAGTACAGATGGGGTTTCTCCATGTTGACCAGGCTGGTCTTGAACTCCTGACCTCAGGTGATCTGCCTGCCTCGGCCTCCCAAAGTGCTAGGATTATAGGCATAAGCCATTGTGCCCAGCCAAGGATGTGCATTGCTAACAAGCTCCCAGGTGATGATGAGGCCACTTTGAAAATCACTGTCTTGCACATTTCCTCTGTTCCCGAACATCCGCTGTGCTTTGTAAATGGTAGGTGATCAATAAGTCCTTGTTGCAATGAATCCTACACTTTCTAAAATGAAGCTTCCATCTTAGGGCTACAAAGACTATCCAAGACTTAATACCAACTAATAATGCTGATTGCAGGCTGCCGGTGAGCTGTCTGGCCTTCCTGTCTACAACTTCAAATCATGATATCAATTAATTAGACTTCAGCCAAATCCATCCCAACAAATACACTTTACAAAACTCCAGACCTTGTTCCATTAAACATTCCTTGGCAATATGGTAGAGATACTCTCTGGTGCAAGACTGAGGAGCTTTGAGGCATTGGTTAACTTCATCAATTCTACAGGGGAAATTATAAGCGGTGAGTCGCCTTTATGCCTCTGATAGTGAAAAATGGTGTGGTTTTGTCTTTAACAGCCATATGTATATATACATATTTTTTTGATATGGAGTCTGACTCTTGTTGCCCAGGCTGGAGGGCAATGGCATGATCTCAGCTCACTGCAACCTCCACCTCCCAGGTTCAAGCAATCCTTCTACCTTAGCCTCTTGAATAGCTGGGCTTACAGGGCTCACCACCACACCTGGCTAGTTTTTATATTTTTAGTAGAGATGGGGTTTCACCATGTTGGCCAGGCTGGTCTCGAACTCCTGACCTGAGGTGATCTGCCCACCTCGGCCACCCAAAGTGCTGGGATTACAGGCATGAGCCACCACACCCAGCCTAACAACAACATTTTAAAACAGT
Organism: Saimiri boliviensis; assembly: GCF_048565385.1. Lineage (NCBI taxonomy): Eukaryota > Metazoa > Chordata > Mammalia > Primates > Cebidae > Saimiri > Saimiri boliviensis. The sequence continues at coordinate 24,427,908 of NC_133449.1, forward strand.
CATCAGTCATCATACTTAGTGCCTCCTCAAGTGCCCTGTGAGGAATCCTAAGAGAGAGAAGACTTTGAGACATCATCCCCGCAAGCCCTAAGAATGTAGTTGAGGAGACGAGATCAGAGGGGAGGGTTCCTGAGGGCTGGGAGGAAAGCTTGGCTGCTGGAGGCTGCATTAGAGCCCAGTCCACTTGCCCCCTTTCCTGGAGTCAACAAAGTGCCAAGCTGGAGTTTGATGTCACAGCTTGTGAGATCTTATTGGTCGGTGGTGGCATTTCTCTTCAACATGAAATCAACCACACTAAGTATTTATACCATGGGAATCAAGCAAAAGCTACAAATCAGGGTTTCCCCAACCCCCTCCCCAGGGAGCCAGTTTGCCAGCAGAACAGTCAGTCATCAGTCCTAGTAGATAACTCAAAGACAGCTTGGAAGGTTATAGTTGCAATTTTCAATGGGAGCCTGACATGAAATTGGGTCTGATGTGGCACCAGAGCCTCAGAGTGGTGATGGCTGGAAGAGAGGCCTGAGGGGACAGGCCTCATGGCTGGGATGCGGAAAGTGGCCCGGAGTTGCCAATGCTCCAGGAAGCGGGGGACAAAGCAGGGGAGGCCTAGTGCCAGCCTGGACAACTAGAAGGACCAGTTCTCATACCTCCAGCCTGCAGGTCATGGAGGGACCAGTGACATCAGTGGGAGATTGACGAGTAGGACCAGCTAGCAGGCAGCCAAGGCGGTGAGGGTAGGGCATGGCAAGTGGACAGAAAACGATTCTCCTGGCAGGATGAGAGCTGAGAAGCTTGTTAGAAATGCACATCCCTGGCTGGGTGCGGTGGCTCATTCCTGTAATCCCAGTACTTTGGGAGGTCGAGGGAAGCAAATCACCTGACGTCAGGAGTTCGAGACCAGCCTGGCCAACATGGTAAAACCCCGTCTCTACTAAAAAATACAAAAATTAGCTGGGCATGGTGGTGCATGCCTGTCATCCCAGCTACTTGGAAGGCTGAGGCAGGAGAATCGCTTGAACCCAGGAGGCGGAAGTTGCAGTGAGCTGAGATTGCCCTACTGTACTCCAGCCCGGGCAACACAGCAAAACGGTCTGTCTCAAAAAAAAAAAAAAAAAAAAAAGAAGAGGGCAAATTTGGAAAGCAACTCCTTTTCCTCAAACTCCTACTTTATGAAGCTTTCTGTTGCCTATGGGATAATACTCACGTTCCTATCATTTATTGAGAACTTACTATAGACCAAGTACTTCCTAAGCAGTGAAAAAGCATTGTATCTGAATCTCACAATCACCCCTTACTTAGGATAAATATTTTATCCCTATACTTTGGGTAAGGAAAAGTGCTTAGTTTTAGCACTTTTAAGTAAATTTTCTAAGACTACTGTAATGCTTGCATTACAGCGTGGTGTTCACCCTGCCTCAAGTTTAGATCTCCCCTGGGAAGAAAGAGGGGCGCAGACCTGTGAGGAGGAGATGATCTTGCATTTACTGAGTTTCAATCTTGAGTTAATCGTGTTTAAAACCAGAAGTGACTAACTTACCTTAAGAGGCAAATTTTAAGTTTTCCTATCCTTGGTGAAAATGTGAACGTGGGAGCTAAGATAACTTCTGTTTCATAAAAGAATGTCTTTGAACATCAGAGTCTTATGAACTTGCTACTGAAAAAAAGGTTTTTTTTGCTTCCCCCAACCCCATCAAAATCAAGTCAGGGTTAGCTCTTTTTCAGGAATCATTTTTCTTTTTTTTTTTTTTCTGAGTTGGGGTCTCACTCTGTCACCCAGGCTAGAGTGCAGTGGCACAATCATGCCTCACTACAGCCTCAAACTCCTGGGCTCAAGATATCAACCCTCCTCAGCCACCCCAGTAGCTGGGATTACAGGTCCATGCCACCACACCACCACAAACAGCTAATTTTTTAAATTTTTTTTTTTTAACTTTTTATAAAGACAGGGAGGGTCTTTATGTTGCCCAGGCTGGTTTCAAACTCCTGGCCTCAAGTGATCCTCCCACCTTGGCCTCCCAAAGTGCTGAGACTACAGGTGTGAGCCACCACACCTGCACTACTAACAATTTCAAACCTGTGATACCATCTCAAACCTTTGTAAATTAGATGCCATAATCACTATTTCATGTAGGAAGAATTTAAGGTTTTTCTTTAATTAAAAAAAAAAAGCAGGCTTACCCAGGCATGGTGGTGCACACCTATAGCCCTGTTCCTTAGGAGGCTGAGGCAGGTGGATCGCTTGAGCCCAGGAATTTGAGACCAGCCTGGGCAACATGGCCAAAACTTGCCTCTAAAAAATATATACAAAAATTAGCTGGGTGTGGTGGTATGTGCCTGTAGTCTTGGGAGGCTGAGCTGGGAGGATCACTTGAGTCTGGAAAGCCGAGGCTGCAGTGAGCTGAGACTGCCCCACTGCATTCCAGCCTGGGTGACAGAGACTCTGTCTCAAAAAAAATATCCATATCTATCTCTGTATACAATTGTTTTAAAAAAATGAGTTCAACAATGCCTGTTATTCCAAAACTTTTAAAAGCCTAATATACATATAATATATATAATATATAAATTATATATAAAATATGTATATAAATATATAAACATAAAATATGTATATATATAAAACATATAAAATATCTATCATAAAAATATATAATATATAAAAATATATAAATATATATATATATTTTTTTTCTGAGATGGAGTTTCACTCTTAAACCCAGGCTGGAGTGAAGTGATGCAAGCTTGGCTCACTGCAACCTCTGACCCCAGGTTCTAGTGATTCTCCTGCCTCAGCCTCCTGAGTAGCTGGGATTACAGGCACCCACCACCATGCCCAGCTAAATTTTGCATTTTTAGTAGAGTTGGGGTTTTGCCATGTTGGCCAGGCTGGTCACGAACTCCTGACTTCAGGCAATCCACGAGCCTTGGCCTCCCAAAGTGCTAGGATTACAGGTGTGAGCCACCGTGCCTGGCCAATTCACTAATATTTAAAAAATTAATTTATATATTTTTCTTTTGGGGGGGGGCTGTGTTGAAGAAATCCCCCCAAAGGGTAGGCCTCTCCCAGCCTCCCCATCTGTTCTTAGATTTATTTAACTCTCAGTTAATGTTGCAGTGGAATTATATGCAAGAAGTTTGGGAAAGAAATTTTACAAAGCCTGTTTTTTACTGGCTTTGTAAGATTTCATAAAATAATGGTCTTTAAAAAGGACCTCAGTTGTTATCTAATTAAATGGCCTCATCTCATAACGGAGGAAACCTAACCTCAGCAGGTGAATCCACTTGCCCAAGGCTACTCTATTAATTAACAGGAAAGATAACACTATCCCAAATCTTCTCATTTCAATTCTGCTGCTGCTACTGTGTTATATGACAGTGGAGTTTACGGATATGTAACTACCTTATGTGGATTTGAAATCCCAGCCAGGGAGCACTGATTGCTATGTTAGCTTCCTGAAAAACTTCTAAGTGATTAAAAGCTTTTTTCCCCCTGTAGTCTGTAATATCTACTAATGTAAAGAAGCAGGATTTCATGGCAGCCTTACTGTAAGAAGTTCCCACAAAGTTTCAGAATGAGTTAAAAAAAAAAAAAATTCGGCAACCAACCAAATGGGAACAAATTTTTGCAATCCACCCATCTGACAAAGGGCTGATATCCAAAATCTACAAAGAACTGAAACAGATTTACAAGAAAAAAACAAGCCCATTCAAAAGTGGGCAAAGGATATGAACAAACACTTTACAAAAGAAGACATACGCCAGGCGCAGTGGCTCACGCCTGTAATCCCAGCACTTTGGGAGGCCGAGGCGGGTGGATCACGAGGTCAAGAGATCGAGACCATCCTGGTCAACATGGTGAAACCCTGTCTCTACTAAAAATACAAAAAATTAGCTGGGCATCGTGGCACGTGCCTGTAATCCCAGCTGCTCAGGAGGCTGAGGCAGGAGAATTGCCTGAACCCAGGAGGCAGAGGTTGCGGTGAGCCGAGATCGCGCCATTGCACTCCAGCCTGGGTAACGAGCGAAACTCCGTCTCAAAAAAAAAAAAAAAAAAAAAAAGACATACATAAGGCCAACAAACATATGAAAAAATGCTCATCATCACTGGTCATTAGAGAAATGCAAATCAAAACTACATTGAGATACCATCTCACGCCAGTTAGAATGGCAATCATTAAAAAATCTGGAGACAACAGATGCTGGAGAGGATGTGGAGAAATAGGAACACTTTTACACTGTTGGTGGGAGTGTGAATTAGTTCAACCATTGCGGAAGACAGTGTGGCGATTCCTCAAGGACCTAGAAATAGAAATTCCATTTGACCCAGCAATCCCATTACTGGGTATATATCCAAAGGGTTATACATTGTTCTACTATAAGAACACATGCACACGAATGTTCATTGCAGCACTGTTTACAATAGCAAAGACCTGGAACCAACCCAAATGCCCACTGATGATAGACTGGACAGGGAAACTGTGGCCCATATACACCATGGAATGTTATGCAGCCATCAAAAACGATGAGTTCGTGTCCTTTGCAGGGACATGGATGAACCTGGAAACCATCATTCTCAACAAACTGACACAAGAACAGAAAATCAAACATCGAATGTTCTCACTGATAGGTAGGTGTTGAACAGTGAAAACACATGGACACAGGGAGGGGAGCATCACACACTGGGATCTGTTGGGGGGAAATAGGGGAGGGACAGTGTGGGGTGGGGAGCTGGGGAGAGACAGCATGGGGAGAAATGCCAGATATAGGTGATGGGAAGGAAGGCAGCAAATCACACTGCCATGTGTGTACCTATGCAACAATCTTGCATGTTCTTCACATGTACCCCAAAACCTAAAATGCAATAAAAAAATACAAAAAAAAAAATTGGTGCTATGCTTAGTTTTTGGTTTTGTATAGCTTTTTAGATGACCAAAGCATACTACAGTTGACATTTTTGGGAAAACGCAAGCCATATAGACAGGAATAGGATGAAAAGTGAAACTATCCTAACCCCATTACCTAAATTGCACTTCCCAGAGACAAGCTTTAGAGTTTGGTGAATATAAATCACCTTTGCCTTGTGTAGAGCTAGTGATTCCACGCAAAATGCCCGGCCAGGTTTAGGGGCAAGGATGGGGCAGGAAACAGCCCTTTTACAACTTCCTGGGTTTTAACTGTGACAAAAGAATGTTAGGAACATGAAAATCACTCAGAAACAAAATCCTTCGAGTAGGTCTCTCCCTGTCTCCCCGCTTCATAGGTTATTGAACTCTCAGTTGCTGGCTTGGGTGGATGTCCCTTAAGACATGATTTTCAAGTCATTCTGGAGGCATCAGAGGTTCTATGAGAGTTTAAAATTTCATTAAAACAAAAATGGCCAGGCATGACAGCTCATGCCTGTAATCTCAGCACTTCGGGAGGCCAAGGCAGGTGGATTGCTCGAGCCCAGGAGTTCAATACCAGCCTGGGCAACATAGAGAGACACTGTCTCTACAAAAAATAGGAAAAATTAGCTAGGCATGGTGGCATGTGCCTGTGGTCCCAGCTACTCAAGAAGCTGAGGTAGGAGGATCACTTAAGCCCAGGAGGCGGAGGTTGCAGTGAGCTGAGATTGTACCACTGCGCTCCAGCTTGGATGAAGAGTGAGACCTTGTTTAAAAAAAAAAAAAAAAGAGAGAGAAAAATAAAGAAAATGTAGTAAGTACATCCAGCTAAATGCATTAAATGCAATGTTCTAGAGTATTCATGTTAACTCCCTCTTGGTTTAGGCTCACCTCAGAAAGAAGTTTCTGTCATTCCTCTGCATACGTGCAGGATTTGATGAGGAAAATTGTCTATGGTGGTCTTTTAAAAATATATAGACCTTTTTATGTCCACCTAAGCAACCTGGGAAAGCAGGTACAATATGACTTATGAGTGGGAAGCAGAATGTTTTCAAATTTGGATCCTGAACCTCAGGGTGTACCGTGGGAGTCTGGATTCTGCAAATGGGCAGTCTTAGGTTTGAATAGCTTTTTATTCCCCCCAGACTGGAGTGCAGTGACACGATCACAGCTCACTGCAGCCTTGATCTCCCAGGCTAATGTTATCCTCCCACCTCAGCCTCCCGAGTAGCTGGGACTACATGTGTGCTACCCTGCCTGGCTAATTTTTGCATTTTTTATAGAAACAGGATTTTACCATGTTGCCCAGAGTGATCCTGAGCTTAAGCAATCTGCTATGTCTTGGCCCCCCGAAGTACTGGGATTACAGGTGTAAGCCACCTCTCCCGGCAAGAATAGTTTCCTATGTGTCCTTGGGCAAGGCATTTAACACCTCTGAGCCTTGATTTTCTCATGTGTAAAATGGGGAGAACATTATAAAATAAAAGCCATACACGTTCTTAAGAGTCATTGGTTATTTCTGAAACGTCTCCCTGGCTGTCTTTCTAAGATGATTTAATATCTCATAATTTCTACCACCCAGCATCTTTCTAACTACCCTCCTCAAGACCCCAGTCTTCTACTCCATCTAATCAAATTTTTCTCTTCCGTTATGCAGTCCCCAACCTCCAGGAGTGGTATTCATTTCTTTGGAAGAGCAATTTAGCTCTGTGCCTCAAGCACAATGTCTCACAGCACATAGCTAAAATCTCTTCAGGAAGCATTAAACAGAGCCTCTGCCCAGCACTGCCTTCAGCACGAGGTCCAGCAGAAGCTCTTAACCCAGTTTCCCTAAGCACGATTCAGTTTCTTGGGCAAGATGCTCTCCTCCACCAGCATCTGTGAGCAGGGGAGATTACCATCTTCAAATATAAACCCTGCCATCTTCCCCAGGAGGCACAGCTGCCTATTGGCTTGCTTCTAGAAGGGGTGAAGTTATCAATGTGAACTAATAGATTTGTCCTGATACAATGTTCCTTTTAACTCTTTTATATATAGGGGTCCCATGTTGGAGTTTACTAGAAATATAGGGCTCAGTCACTAAAAAAACAGTTGACAACCACTGACTTGGGCTTTTCTGTTCGCTCCCTGCTAGTTAGAGGGAGACTGTTGGTTCTATTTTCCTTTTTTTTTTTTTTTTTTGAGACAGTTTCACTCTTGTCACCCAGGCTGAAGTACTACAATCTTGGCTCGCTGCAACCTCTGCCTCCTAGGTTCAAGCAATTCTTCTGTCCCAGCCTCCCGAGTAGCTGGGATTACAGGTATGTACCACCACTCCCAGCTAATTTTAATATTTTTAGTAGAGACGAGGTTTCACCTTGTTGGTCAGGCTGGTCTGGAACTCCTGACCTCAGGTGGTCCACCCACCTCAGCTTCCCAAAGTGCTGGGATTACACGCGTGAGCCACCATGCCTGGCCTTATTTTCCTTTTGAACCACTAAGATGCCTTCTTTCTTTCTTATTTATTCAATTAACTTTTCATTCTCTCATACTCTAAAACTAGCAGAATGTTTACATGCTGACATCTGAGGATATAAGACCCTCTCATCTTAATTTCTCTCAATCATAGCAGATTTTTACATTCACTTCCTAATTCAAATACTTTCATGGGTTACAGCTGCTGATTTTATAATTATCAATGAACTGTTTTGAATGCAAAGAGACATTTTCTTAAAGTCATAGCATTTAGAGCAATCAATTGACCAGAATTTTAACGAGGTGATATTATAGGTACACATTTGTTTATATAACTAAAACAACAAACTTAGATTTTAGATATTTTCCCTCAAAATGAACCCACCTTTCAACTGCTTTGGAAGAATATGTTAATATTTTCATGATAAATTACAAACTTGTATATAAAGAAATCCCTAACTAAAGTTGGAACTATTTCCTTTATTATTTTATTTTATTTTGAGATGGAGTCTTACTCTGTTTCCCAGGCTGGAATGCAGTGGCATGATCATTGTTCACTGAAACCTCCACCTCCTGGGTTCAAGCACTCAGCCTCCTTAGCAGCTGGGACTACAGTTATGCGCCACCACCTCCAGCAATTTTTTGTATTTTTAGGGAGACTTCGCCATATAGGGCAGGCTGGTCTTGAACTCCTGACTTCAAGCGATCTTTGCCCCGCACCTGAGCCTCTCAAAGCACTGGGATTAGAGGCATGAGCCACTACACATGGCTGGAACTAGTTCCTTTAGGCCAACCTGAAAAACTGAGCTTGGCATGATAATGGTTGAGCTCTCAAAAAAAAAAAAAAAATTAATAAAAGCATTTAACAACCTACATGATCTTCAGTAAACAGTAGCAATAAGAGTATTAATTCTCAAATTGCATATCTTGAAGATTTCTAAAAAATGCAAACTTGCTTTTGGGAAATAAATTATAGAAAAAAAGAAACTCTTTAAAACACAAATTTTAAAAAACAACACTAGACTATAAGCTCCACAGGGCGGGGGTTTCTGTCACTTCTGTGCTCTGCGAGATCTCCCGTGCCTAGAACAGGGCCTGGCACATGGCAGATGCCCAGTAAATACATGGTGAATGAATATTTTAACAGCAAAGTTTCATTAACAATTTAAAAAATTATAGCTGCCCTTAACAGGCAGTGGATCAAATGGATACTAAAAAGCCAGATAATTCTGCATCTTAAATTGCCCCTGAAACAGACTGAGTAAGTCCAATTTTTCTTTTCCATTTATAACTGGTTATGGTTTCAACAAGTAGCCAAAGACCCGAGTTGAGAAAAAACCAAGTAACTGGATATATTTTCATATATAAAATGTTACACTTGCCAAATGTTATTACCAGTCTATAGACCACAGATTTCTAAGCCCTGCTCACCATCCTTGTTGGCTTTTATTCTCTAACATTCTTTAGGCTGCAGGTAACAGAAAGCAAACTCCAACTAAACTGAAGCAGTAAACAAGTGGAAGGGCTCTGGGGTGGCTGACGAACTTGACAAACAAGTTCACAGTACCTCCCTTAAGCATTGGAAGGAAAACCTTAAAACCATCAGGACTCTGCCTCTCTCTGGATGGCTGCTTCATTCTCAAGTTTTTTTCCATGAGGTTGGAATCAAGGTTGTCGGCATCACTGGGACTCCTATCCTCCTTTCCTGAGAGAAAATGTATCTTCCTAGCTCCAGTTAGAGAGCTGCTAGGGAGGGACACCTATGTGACCTATTTTGGGTCACAGTCCTGTCCTGCAGACTGGTGTCTGAGACCAGAAAGGAAGGACAGGAAAGAACGTGAACGTTTTGAGGCCAGGTGCAGTGAGTGGCTCAGCAGTGGCTCATGCCTGTAAACCCAGCACTTTGGGAGGCTGAGGAGGATGGATAACTTAAAGTCAGGAGTTTGAGACCAGCCTAACCAACACGATGGAACCCTGTCCCGGTCTCTCCTAAAAAACACAAAAATTAGCCACCTGTGGTGGTGGGCGCTTATAATCCCAGCTACTCACTTGGGAGGCTGAGACAGGAGAATTGATTGAACCAGGGAGGTGGAGGTTACAGCAAGCCAATATTACACCACTGTACTCCAGCTTGGGTGGCAGACTGAGACTCCAGCTCAAAAAAAAAAAAAAAAAAAAAAAAAAAGAACTTGAACATTTTGAACGTCTCCCCTTTAGACCACGATAGCAGGACAAAGAGGACAGAGTAGCTCCCCCGAAAGAGGGGTGGGCCATTCTCAGGAATGTCTTATTGAGGGTCACAGTTGGCTTCTAGCTTGGTATGTTTTTCCATTAAAGATCAGTGTTTCCACAAGTAAATGCAGCCCACAGACCAATGTTTGATATTTGGCTTTACTTTATAAAAATACACAACTTAAATACTTATGACACTCTGTTTACAAGACATAAACAACTGGTAGATTTAACATTTTCAGTTATTTCAACAGAAAGAAAATATGTATATTACCTTGTAAGAGCAAAGAGCTCATTGATAGACTCTGCTTTCACAGTTAAGGGGGAAGAATGCCCAGGAGCAATCAATGCAGGAAGCTAACCAGCACTGTCCAGCTCCCCAGCAAAACTCATCTCGCCAATAGGGCCTCTATTGCACCGCCCAATATTGCACTGCTCGTTAGTCACCATCTCACTTATCCATGTCACAAGTGTAAGCTTTTGTCTTCTCTAGAAAAGTTTAATGGAAAAAACAATATACAAACAATATAACTGTGTCTTCCAATTGTGCTAAATACCAATTATCAGAAGTATGAACCTCTCTTCGCTTTACAAAGCTTGCAATGGAAGGTGGTTAGCTATATTTTGCAGCTAAGTTCATTTTCAAAAGTTTCACAAAAACTTTGATTCAGAGTAAGCTTGATGGGGTTCAGTCGCAAAGGAGGCAGCATTCCCATGCCTAATGGAATTACTTCTAAGAGGGGCACCCTCACTCTCAAAGGCAACATGCACATGGCTTACAGCTCCACCCTTTCTAACTTCAGAGCAAAATCCCTCCCTCGCCTTTGTGACGCTGTCATTGTTCTATGATTCGGAGCTTGCAGTGGCTGCCTACTTACTCAGGCTATCTTTCAGAAATTTAGCTGCCTTATCTATGGCTCGTTTAACTAACAGTGAGTCAGGTACTAGTTTATTGGTATAAAGAAATAGTTACTTAGTTTAGAATTCAACATATCAGAACCTACTAGAGTTAAGTTTCCTGAGGTAAATGTATGCCTTAAAGAAGGATGTGCAATCTACAGAACTGTAGCAATTTCTCTTGGGTAGCAACACAATGACCCCCAAGTCTGTACTTTTAAATTAACAGGCTAATGAAACCAAGGACACATTTATATGTAGAAATAAAAATGACAATGCTGAAGTCAAAGAAATATTGACAGCTGAGATATCAATCCAAAAGGAGGCATAAAGAGGAACAGACGAACAAAAGGAGGCTGTATTTTAAAGTGCTTAGGTAGGTTAGACGATGAATTTGAAATGCCTCCAGGGATTTCTAACAAGTTGAAAAAGTGTTACTTCTTGGTGACTCAGATGTTGAAGACATGGCTTTTCTTCAATAATAGCTATTCAAGCTTTTTATTCTTTTTTGAAAAACAAGATTCTCTATAAAAACGTTTTAGCCATTGTAATTATTCTGCTAGCTGTTACTCTCGCTAATGTATTCTGAAATCCTAACTGGCTGAAGGATTTTTAATAAAATTGAACCACAAAGCACACATCTGCACCAAGAATTTAAATTAATGCATAGAGGTCCGTGAAATTTTGCATGAAGTTAGTGCCAAAAAAAACCTTTCTGTTACAGACCATGCTTTGCTATTTCATCACATTCTGCTGAAGGATTATAGAAATCAAAAATTGTAGGACCCTGAAGCTTAACTTGCTTATTTTATTCCTTTTATGTAAATGAAGTGGTCTATGGCAATTCTTTTCTTTTTTTTTTTTTTTTTTTTGAGACGGAGTTTCGCTCTTGTTACCCAGGCTGGAGTGCAATGGCACGATCTCGGCTCACCGCAACCTCCGCCTCCTGGGTTCAGGCAATTCTCCTGCCTCAGCCTCCTGAGTAGCTGGGATTATAGGCACGCGCCACCATGCCCAGCTAATTTTTTGTATTTTTAGTAGAGACGGGGTTTCACCATGTTGACCAGGTTGGTCTCGATCTCTCGACCTTGTGATCCACCCGCCTCGGCCTCCCAAAGTGCTGGGATTACAGGCTTGAGCCACCGCGCCCGGCCAGGCAATTCTTAACATTAATAATGAAGGTGTTGGAAACTGAGTTCCAAGACCTAAGAATCAAGCTCAGGAATTTTTCCGCAACTCACACGTAAGGATATGAATGGAAGCACTAATGAATGTTCTCTGCCACAATTGTTCATCTGCGCAATACAGTTGAATGAGGTTACCAATCTGGTATTTAATAACAGTGATGAAAACTGGCACCAGCTTTTATACAGCGCCTCACATTGAGTTATCATGTCAATCTGGGCTAACGCTACCATGCATGTCCCTCATTCATATGACTTCTACATGCTATTGTGAAGGACGACATATCTGAGTGCTTTCAGCATAATAAAGGCCTTCCTTAAGGAAAATTTAGGTCCTGAAGAACTCTGGGTTGAAGTTCTATAGCCTCAGAAGCCAGTTAAAAGGCCAGAGGAAAACCTCGTAAGAAATGACATATATCAAACAGTTCATTTAAAAAGTTGTTTCGATATTGCCAAGATGAAAACTGATAGGATAAAGCAATGCTCTGGTTTCCTGATAACAAGCCCAGTGTAGCCCAAGTACAGCCACACAGTGAGAAGCTGCTGTGTGGAAAATCCACAAGACTGTGGTGGGCTTGGATTGGAAGAAAGTGGCTTTTCTTCTTAGGTGGTAAGGTAGATACTCTTTGGCAATTGATATGGGATAGCTTTTTAAAATTCACAGGATAAGAATATTTTATATACTTTCAAGCCCCAATAAGTCAGCTAATTGAAAGTATATAAAAATGTGAATTAGTGTGGTTGCAGCTCAAAATATGAGTGATGTAACAAGAGTGGTGATGTAATGAGTCAAGTGCTGAGACTGGTTCTATAAGCAGTGTAAGGAGTGCCAGTCCTAATACATGAACTTCATCTATCCTTGTATACCAAGGAAGAGGAGACTGTGGCCAGAGAATGTATTTTGTAAGCTATAGTTTAAAAATACCACTCTTTAGAGATTTGGAGCCCAAGCAGGAATTACAGAGATTCCTCCCCGCAGAGGCCCTGAGATCTCCCCCGACTGGCAGCCAAAGGATCCATACTTGTCTCTGGTCAACCAGGCCCCAGCCAAGGCTGAGAAAAGGGAGGCGGCAGTGGCCAGAAGCCAGGGACTCAAGAGGAGAGAAATGATGGCAGATGCAGGGTTCAGAAAAAAACACAAGAGGGAAAGGGGAAGAAAAGAAAAAAAAGGAAGAAACAACACTGGAAAGGAAGTGCAGAAGAGGCCAGTTTTGCAGAGGAGTTGACCCTGCCTTTCCCACCTGCCTGAGGCAAAGGCTGGCAATAAGACAAGGGCTAAGCCTCTTAAGAAGTCTCTCCTACTGCATGCAGCAAGCTTGCCCCAAGCTCGGCTGGCCTTTCTCTCTGCCGATGTATGCAGAATCTTCACGTGTGACCTGTAAGTACCTTTTTTTTTTTTTTTCCAAACAGACAAAGTTTTATTATGTTGCCCAAGTGGGACTCAAGCTCCTGGGCTCAAGCAATTCTCCTGTCTTGGCCTCCTGAGTAGCTGGCACTACAGGTGGATACTACTGTGCCTGGCTTCTGCAAGTACTTCTTCCTGGGGTCTCATTCCTCATTCCCAGGTGCACAGTGCTCTCTACTGCTACCAGCAACCATTTCTATGGCAAAGGAAAGGCCTCAGATCCAGGGGCAGGATGAGCAGCAGCCAATGTACCTAGAATTTGTGGCTGCCACCACCTTTTCTCTTAGGACTGGCTTGTCTCTCCCCCTGGTGGCTGCAGAAGGGGAACAGAGTGAATGTCATAAAGGACTGCTCAATTCAGAACTGAATCGCCTCATTTTATAAACTCCCAAGGGGCTGCCAAGACTCATCATTACAGAGCGATGGTTAAAATACCACCTAAGGAACTTACTGTAAAATAAGCAGCAACTTGTCTGTAAGATCACGCTAAACTTACAGGGGATCTGATGTTGTTTGCTTCCATTTTTCTTATTCTCTTCTCTGATGATGAACTGAGTAAAAAAGAAAAAGGGAAAGGGTCCTCTTGTCCTCTCTTCCCTCCCTCCAGAAACCTCGTGGATTTCCCCAAGTGAAATGTCTAAGGGATGCTACAGTTACAGAGCTGACGAATGTGAAAAAAAATCAGATTACCTAGAAATATGAAATGAAGCATAGGGTGTAAGTGATGCTCAGTTCTCTTCACTTCATACAAGTGCAGATCATCTCTCAGTAAAATGCCTATGAAATGGCAACAGACACCTGAATTACTAACACACAAATGAATAAAAAGAGCAGTGAGATTCTGGGAAGGAAAACTCCATGTTGGTTATTTCACCTCTAGGGAAAGTCTGTTTGCGCTTGAGTCCCACACTTGGCTTTTTTCTCTACCTTCTACTTGATGTTTTTCAGGAGGGCTGTCCGAGCATTCACAACTGCTTTGAAGGCATCTTCACTACCAGGTGCTACACATTTGTCAGGGTGAAGAAGCACAGCAAGTTTTCGATACGCTTTATTGACTTCATCCCTGTGAAAAGAAACCAAGACCTGTGTTACTAACAGGGCTAGCCCAACCCACTGCACATTAGCTGCTTGGATACACATAATATCTCTTGCAGCAAACATACCCTAAATTATTACCCTTTCTCAAAGGCAAGATTAAAAGACTAGAAAACAGACATTGAACCAATAAATAATGTGCAAAATATAATACAAATAGAAAGTAGTCCACAATGCAAAAAGTATATAAATGCTAATGAAACACTTAGTAAAAGCATGATCAGATGAAAACAGGCAGTATTTGGCACCTTGCAGGCACTCAGCATATCTTTGCTGATTGAAAGAATAAGGGCTTGGGCACCAGGAAAGGCACAGGAGTTACCTTCTGAAAGAAGGGGTCTGGGAGAGAGCTGACAGTGGCCTGGAGTAGAGCCTGGACACAGCACAGACAGAAAGCAAAACAACCCCAACACCTGGGCTTGATAATTACAACAGTAGGTGTTTCATGACAAGTGTGTGCTGGGAAAACTGTTTCTTAAAGTTAGGATACAGGAGGTTGTTACATAGCCCAGGCATGAGTATAAGAGTTTAGATTAAGGTGTTTGTGGAAGGAAACAAGAGAAGATAAAATATAAAGAATGAAATGGCAGAGTGGATGATGAGCTGAGTATCCAGGAGGAGAGAATAAAAGGAAAAGGACTGAAATGAGCTCCAGGGTCAAGGTCATGAGGAATCTGAGACCCAAGAAGGTGATACCACTGAGCAGGCAAGGGATGCTGGAAAGAGGTAGACCAGAGTGACATTGAGCTCACTGAGATCAAAGAAGAAACATGACAGAGATCAGTATTATCCGGAGAGGAAAGGAGCTATAAGAGTGCCTCTCCAATCCAGCAGTTCCATAAACCAGCAGCGCTCCAGGAAAGAGCCGCAGGCTTCTGAGCTCCTTAAAGAGCAGAAACTGGCTGGGTTGGGACCTGGATATTCCTGTCCCCATCCCCACTGGTCATCACCCTCAGGTGTCACGCCTCCCAGAGGGATCTAAGTACCCAAGCACTCCCCCGGTCAGATTAAGCTCTGTCCCTACCAGGTGGTTTTATTTCCCACCTTCCTTTTGTAATTCAGGGTGCCAGTGATCCTATAAGCATGGATATGCTTATAGCCAAATGCCCTAGGCTTTCTCCTTTGTTTTTTATTAGAAGGATTTCTAATGTGGCTCTCTAAATCAGGGAGATGGCCTTTGATACCTTGGCTATGACAGCAAGTTTTATGTTTCAACTTTGAGAGACTGAAGTCATAGGGTCATGTTAACATTTCTCCAAATCTTAGGTATACATTTTAGGGCCTTTTCTGCTTTCTGCTCTTAGAGTGGTTCTGAATTTTCTTGTTTTAGCAAGAACCCCATTATTTCAGAAGGCTGCTTTGTGGGGGCCTTCCTGGTGCCCTGTGTGTTGTTTTTCTACATGTGTAACCGTGGTAATTTTGCTAACAAGAATGACATTCTTCCTCTCTAAAGCAATTTCAATTGTCAGAATTGTTATTTGTCCTAAAGACCCTGTGTCCATGAGGAAGGCACAGCATCCTCTTCTTCCATGAAGGAGTCCTGGGAAGGGCCCTTCCAGCCACTCTGCCTCCCGAGAGAGGGTGTCCACACTGGGTCAGTAGTTATACCTGGTCCTCTGCATTAACAGTGCCTTTCAAGATATGCAGGTAGCAGCAGAAACTCTCAAGATGTAACAAATACATCAATTCTGCTGAAGACGAAGATTTTCTTAAAGTTCAAGAACGGTAAACACAGTTAACACTCAACAAGTATCAAAACTCTCTACAACGTAAGAAAAAAATGTTTTAAGGTTTTTTTTCCCAAATGTACTCGGTCCCATACAAAATTAGTTTGCTAGGCCCAGTGGAACAAAGGTAAGAGAAGCACATGTTTCTATTGGTTAAGGATATGGATCCTATGGGGGTCTGTAAGTTCCAGTAAATTCCAATTAAGCCAAGTGAATACATAAGGAACCCAAAGTTTCTTCTTCCTCAATGAATATTGTTCTAAGTCTACTAGAAGTAGATAAAGTAACCATTTCTTAAGTTTAGAGCCAATATCCCTTGGAGATGACACAGAAGAATTCAGAAAGAGACTATGAAGGTCTAAAAAGAAATTTAAAAGATACAGATAAATGGATTCAGTGCAATCTTACTGAAACCCTACTGGCATTTTTTTTTTTTCCATAGAGAAGCTGATCTGAAAATATATATGGAATTACAACAGATCCATAATAGTCAAATAATCTTGGGGGAAAAAAACAAAATAGGAAGACTCATATTTTCCAATTTCAAAACTCACTAAAAATCTACAATAAACAAGAGTGTAACACTGAACAACAACAAAAAGAAGATCTCAATAAACTCTGTAGTCTACACATGAGGTCACCTGAACTCCCTGACAGGTTTAAAGCATCCTCAATATCACCTGGTGAGTGAGTGTGACCAGTAGCAGCCTTCCCCTTCCCTTCCCTCTTTCCTTCTGGACTTGAAGATATGCTGTGAGGCCAGAATGGAGAAGAGATATTTAGTGCTTTGGGTGCTGCATGGCAATTTCAAGACATGCTTTTTTCTTTTGTGGGAACCAAGGTGAAAAAGTAGGAAGGGTGAAGTAAATGTGAGGAGACAAGGTACAAAGTAAGACACATAAATTACAACATGTGTAGTAATGGTAGAATTAAACCACTGAAAGTTACAAAACCATACTGAATAATAATTTAAGTCTTGTACAAGCAACAAAGAATAGTGATTGTATTATTTTCTTGAATAACTCTTTTCACTAAAAAAATAATTAACATAAATACACACACAGAGGGCTGGGTGTGGTAGCTCATGCCTGTAATCCCAGTACTTTGGGAGGCTGAACTGGGTGGATCACCTGAAGCCAGAAGTTAAGAGACCAGCCTGGCCAACATGGAGAAACACCATCTCTACTAAAAATACAAAAATTAGCCAGGCATGGTGGCACGTGCCTATAATCCCAGCTACTCAGGAGGCTAAGGCAGGAGAATCGCTTGAACCCAGGAGACAGAGGTTGCAGTGAGCTGAAATTGTACCACTGCATTCCAGTCTGGGTGACAGAGTGAGACTCTGTCTGAAAACAAAATTAAATAAATAAATTAATTAAATTAAATTTAAAAATACACACATAGATGAGGAACTTGCAGGGCTTCAGAGACAAAGACAGAGATAGATGAACATACAGTGTTCCAGGGTAAAGAACCAATGATACCACTAACTCCTGGGATTCTTGAACATGTTTAATCTCACTGAATCCCAGTTTCCCACCAGTAAAATGAAATGTTTGTACAAGTTGATTGCCAAGATGCTTTCTTCCTCTAACATTCTATGATTTAAGGATTCTCTTTTGTTAAGTTTTTTTTTTTTTTTTTTGAGACGGAGTTTCGCTCTTGCTATCCAGGCTGGAGTGCAATGGCACAATCTCGGCTCACTGCAACCTCCACCTCCTGGGTTCAAGCAATTCTCCTGCCTCAGCCTCCTGAGTAGCGGAGACTATAGGCGCACGCCACCACGCCCAGCTAATTTTTATATTTTTTAGTAGAGATGGGGTTTCACCTTGTTGACCAGGATGGTCTAGATCTCTTGACTTCGTGATCCACCCGCCTCGGCCTCCCAAAGTGCTGGGATTATAGGCGTGAGCCACCGCGCCCAGAAAAGCAGAGCATACCATTTCATAAAGCGTTTATATACATGACAGTTTTCTCAGCAGGCGACTGTGTCCTCTATTTTGTCTCTGGTATTCAGCTAATTCAGAGAAACAGAGTCATTCTAATATATTTTTATACATCTTTGTATTTCCAGCCAATTGGAAGAAGATACACCGCACCTGTAATTTTGGTGGTGAAGTCTTTCTGTATCATAGAGGTCAGCACTGAGTATCTCAGAGCGCTTACCTTGAGGCCCCAGGTTTGACTCCCAGCATGTCCCAACTGTCTTTACTATTTCGAATTCTGCGAATGGCATCTGCCTGTTCTTTGGTGAAACTAGCACTGCTATTTGTAGTAGGGCGTTTCCCGCCATTTTCACATAAATCAACTATGGATACATAAAAGGTCTGCAAAAAGAAAACACATCCCAGTGTAGAAACGATTTGGTGAAAATAAGAATTCCTTTTAAGTATCAACTTAAGAGACTTTTAATATATTCCAGCAACTCATAGAAGTCATGTATAAAGCAAATACATACTTTGGAAGATTTTTTTCTTTTATACTATTTAAATATAAATATATATATATTCACCTTTTAATATACAAAAAGTGTAAGGAATGAAATTAAAGTGGCTAATAATCCTATTTTCAGATAACCACACTTGAAGTTAAAAAGTAACAGATGAGCTGGGTGTGGTGGCTCACGCCTCTAATCCCAGCATTTTGGGAAGGCAAGACAGGCAGATTGCTTGTGCTCAGGCATTCCAGACCAACCTGGGCAACATGGCAAAACCCCATTTCCACACACACGCAAAATACAAAAACTAGCTGAGTGTGGGTACATGCTTATAGTCCCAGCTACCTGGGAGGCTGAGGTGGGAGGATGGTTTGAGCCCAGGAAGTGGAGGTTGCAGAGAGCCCAGATCATGCTACTGTACTCCATCCAGCCTGATCCTGTCTCAAAAACAAATCAACCAACTCAAACCACAAAAGTAATAAATGAACACAGTTAGAAAAATACAAATAGTAAAGAAAAGTGTAAAATGAAAACTGTGTCTCTCTGTGCCTCAAGTTGCTCTCCTGGAGGCAACCATTGTTAATTTTTTTTGAACATCCTTCCAGAAAAATTTACCATCAGTATGCCAGTATACACACAAATCCATACTCTCAACATGTACCTAAAGGAGGTCAGCTTAAACACATCTTAGCACCTTGCATTTTTTTCCACATAGTAATACATCCTGGAATCTTTCTATAGTTACATACAGAGACTTTCTTTGTTTTTTTAAATGACTGTTCAGTATTTTATCGTGTGGTTGTACCATAATTTATATAACCAACTTCTATTCTTGGACAAGTCAGTTGTTTCTAGTTTTGTTTTGTTTTTTTTTCCCACTACAAACAATGTTTTAGTAAATTTTTCTTTTGTGTATACATCTCCGTACACTTGTGGAGATACTGCTTTAGGATAAATTCCTAAATGCAGAACTGTTGAGCAAGAGTGTATGCACATTTTAATTTTTGAATCTGACAACTGTTGTCCAAAAAAAGCTGTACCAGTTTACATTCCCATCACTGTGTGTGTGAGAGTGCCTGTTTCTCCACATCCTCATTAACATTGGCCATTATCAAACATCTCAATTTTTGCCAATCTGATGCACACCTAATATAGTTTGATTGATTTGCATGTCTTTAATTGTAAGTGAACGCGAGTATTTTTCCAGATGCTTATGGTCTTTTCTTTTTCTGCATACTTCATATTTTTTGCCCATTTATTATTTTTTTTGAGACAGAGTTTTGCTCTTGTTGCCTAGGCTGGAGTGCAATGGTACAATCTTGGCTCACTGCAACCTCCTACTCCTGGGTTCAAGCGATTCTCCTGACTCAGTCTCATGAATAGCTGGGATTACAGGCATGCATTACCATGCCTGGCTAATTTTTTTTTTTTTTTTTAGGGTTTCTCCATGTTGGTCAGGCTGGTCTCAAACTCCCAATCTTAGGTGATCTGCCCACCTCCGCTTCCCAAAGTGGTGGGATTACAGGCATGAGCCACTGCGCCCAGCCTTTTTGCCCACTTTTACAATTTTGTTTTTTCTTTTCTTTTCTTTTTTGAGACAGAGTCTCGCTCTGTCACCTAGGCTGGAGTCTGGAGTGCAGTGGTGCGACCTCAGCTCACTGCAAGCTCTGCCTCCCAAGTCGAAGCGATTCTCCTCCCTCAGCCTCCTGAGTAGCTGGGACTACAGGTATATGCCACCACACCTGGCTAATTATTTGTATTTTTAGTAGAGATGGGGTTTCACTGTGTTAGCCAGAGTGGTTTCCTGACCTCGTGATCCACCCATCTCAACCTACCAAAGTGCTTATAGGCATGAGCCAGTGTGCTTGGCCTGCTTTTTCTTTTTTTTTTTTTTTTGAGACAGGGTCTACGTTGGCCAGGCTGGTCTCAAACTCCTGGGTTCAAGTGATCCTCCTGCCTCAGCCTCCCGAGCAGCTGGGATTATAGGTATGTGCTAGTGCACCTGGCTATACGTTTCTGGTTTTTTAAGTGAAAGTTTTTTTGAACCTGCTCATGTTTCATGTTCTGTGTACTGTAATTATTACTGAATAATACTCATTTACCACACCATAGCTACTTTTAAATAGACATATTTCCTCTTCTAATTTCTTTAAAAATCTTTTCATCTTCTTTTTCAGATTCTTCTATAGTTCCTGTTACCTTCTAAAATTTTTGTCTTTCTTTTCGACTGTTCTTTCTTATCTCTAGTAATAGCTAATCAACTTGGTAACCTAAAAAGAAGCCTTGATGTTTGAAAAGGGTGTCAAAGGATTACCACTGTTTTTAGAGACCAAGACACAAGAAGTATTAGCTTGGCTTTACTCTCTTTTAATATTGCTCTCTCTAGTAACAGTATCAAAAAACCAAGTTCCTTTCTGACATAAAATGTCTATTAAATAGACAGGAAACAAAGAAAATATTTACTGAATTGAACCAGCAGGAAAGCATTACTTTTAAGTACTTATAGAAAAGTGTAATTAATTATTCTCTTCTTGTTGGCCTTTTTTTTTTTTTTAACAGACTAATTTATCCATTAGTTCTATCCAAGATGTATCTAAAAGGATAAAAGCCACATAAAAGGGATCACAGTTCATGGATATTTGACAGTGATATGTATCAGTAAGGTTATCGTCTAGCCTATGAATTAACCTGAAGTATGAATACTCACAGATTTCTGAGGGCACAGGATTCCATTCACTATACACATGCTTGTAGAAGACAAGCCATGGTGTAAGTTACAGAATACTAGGATTGAGATCAAAGCCTGTTTAAATTTCATGTCTGAGTTCCAGCCATGACAGGGTAATGAATACTGGATTAGACCTCCTGCCATCAACTACGATTGAACTGGGAAAAAAAACTGTTGGCAGTGGACAACAGCAAGTGCAAGACCGCTCCCTGAAAAGGAAGCCCCACAATCACCTGGCTGCCTAATTGGAGTCCATTTTCCTGACCACATCACAGAGAGCTAGAGTCTGCTCAGACTCTAGCTCTAAGTCTCTCCTCTCCTTAGAGGCAGAGATTGGAGTTTGAGGCTGCTGAGGTGGCTAGAATCTGCACAGCAGGCCACAGGAGAGGAGAGAGCTGGGCAGAGCTGGGCACACCAAGTCCATATGGGGGTCTCTCATAAGTCTGTAGTCAAAGGCTGGGCTATATATGCATAGGGTGAGATCACCCAAGGCTTACCAAATAACAGCTGGTATGGGGTTGAGAATAAAACCAATAACCTGAGGTCTAGTGGTGCCAGAGGCAGAGCTATCTGAGAACTTTAGGGTTTAGTTTTGTCAGAGTGGAGATACTGCCTTAACCCCTTATTAATAGCCCTACCATCTACTGAGGCACCACAGAAAGGCTGTGCCTTAAAAGTTAAAGACTCATCCTAACAAAACCTAAAACCAAAAGCTGACAAGATCTGGAAAAGAGGCAGAATTTGGAAGCTGAGTCCTACCAAATTAGAATGGCTTGGGCTTTCTTCAAATCCTTGCTATTAAGGAAACACTTTGGGCTTCCTTCAAATCCTTGCTATTAAGGCCAAAAAAACAAGCCAACACAAATTCATTTTAATTTGTCAATAATTGAACTGCTTCCTGAGGAATCAAAAATCAACATTCGACCTTCTTCAATCAAGAATCAATAGTCTTCCCAGGAAGATAAAAGAATCTATAGTCTCTACAATGTATATTATCCACAATGCCTTGTGTTCAATCAAAAACCACTGCTCATAGAAAAAAATATGAAAATGTGATCCATAGGAAAAAAAGTGGTAAATAGAAACTGAACCCAAGAGAGTTCAAATGTTCGACTTAGCAAAGATAGTAAAACAGCTATCATAAATATTTCAAAGAGGTAAAGGAAAATACATTCAAATAATTAAAAGAAAATATACTCTTAATGAGTGAGCAGAGAATTTTAATAGAGAACTGGGAACTATACTGGGAACCAAATGCAAACTCTAGAGCTGTAAAGGACTGAGCTGAAAACTTCCCTTGGTGAGTTTAACAGTAGATTGTCAATGGTGAAGTCAAATCAAGAGAGATTATGCAATCTGAAAAATGCAGAAAAAAATGGAAGAAAAATAAATATAGCCTCAGGGGCTCTGGGACAAAATCAAATGGTCTAATATACATGTAACTGGAGCCCAAGAAGGTAAAGAGAGTCCGAATGTGGCCAAAAAACAAACAAACAAACAAATAAAAAACCTAAAGAAATAATAGTAAAACAAAAACCAAACAAAAAAATTTCCAAATTTGATGAAAAACATCTAACTACCAATCTCAGAAACTCAGTAAATCCCAAATAGAATAAATATGAAGAGAACCACATCTTGGCATATCATAGGCTAACTGCTGAAAACCAAAGAAAAGAGAAACTATTGAAAGCAGCCAGGGGGAAAAAGGGGCACATTAGGTACAGAGATTAGTAAGAGTCAGAATGAGTGCTAACATCTCATGAGCTACAATGAGGCCAGAAGAGAATGGACCAGCATCTTTAAAGTGCTGAAAGAAATTTCATTTCTAACCATTATGTCCCTTGGATGAATTACTTTACTACCCTTAGATGCTCTCACATATGAAATGATAACAACACCTGCCACACATTGTTTTCATAAGTCTGCATGAGATGAAATGTGTAAACTTCTCCAGAATGGTGGTGTACTATTCAAATGGTTAGGTATCATTACTGTACACATATAGGTACAAACTCACATAGCTCTGTGTACTCAAAAGAATAGAAAGCATGGCAAACCAGCATCAACTTGATTTGATCCTGAAATAGAAACTACTTTTGGCCAATTCAGCCTGTCAGCCAAGGAAGAAATCTGTCTTCTAGTAGGAGGAGTGACATCTTGTGAGAAGGAAATTCAGCATAAAAGATTAAGTACAATCCCACTCAATAATTAAGAACAACTCTTTACAGTGTAACTACATTATTTGAAATGCTAAAAATTCCCAAAATATCAGATATATTCATAAGAAGAAAAATACATTATTCATACTACCACTTACTTCCAAAAGTATCTATAATTAAGGGCTGACTTTGTAAGTTATTGTTTTAAATAGCCTATTTCCCTTAAAATTACTCAAGATGAGGTTCTTTAAAGTGGCCATCTATTCAGGTTGCAATGTGAGCGCCTCCATTTCCTGCTTGATTGGTGAGGCCTTATTTTTATGTGTGATTAGCTGGAGTCTATACTGAGAGTCTCCTGTTCTCTAACTGCACCCCTGTGGGCTACAATATAGGATTATATTAGCTGTAGCAAGGCAATTTTGCCACAATAATGCTTCTATTTGATTATGCATACAAATGTAATACCATTAGCCAAAGGTGGCTTTGCAGAAAATCTCTGTCCTGCTTAAGCGGTGTATAATAATTGTTGTTAAACTTGATGATCTTCAGAATCACCTGGAGAGTTTTTGTAAAATATAGATTCCTGAGCTCCATAGCAACATAAGTTTCCAGTAGATCTGGAGCCCAGAAGCATGTATTTTGAAGAATCTCCTCAGGTAATTCTCATGATCAGCTAAGTCTCATATAAAATAGAGAGCAGATAGCTTCTTTGAAAAGAAAGAGCTTATTCTAACAAGAAATTCCTGTTACTTTTTTGTTTCCTATAATTTAAATTAAAAATTGGCACAGTTGGCCTTGACACAAACCTTAAAACAACAAAATACTAGCTTACCTGGAACATCTCATTAATGCCTTCTCCAGTTTGTGCTGAAGTTTCAAAGTACAGGAACCCTTTACTTTCAGCCCAAAGACGTCCTTCACTTTCATCTATACAGCGGTGCTTGGTACAATCAATCTGAAATGTGGGGGCGGGCAGAGAGAAGATGACAACCCTGTCCTACTAGAATGGACCCAGGGTGGTCTTTGTCAGTCGTTTACTAAGGCAAAGCTATTCTTAGTAAATGCCTGTACTAGTGTGTAAAATCACCAGGACCTAAAAGGACAGAAACAAATCCTAATATTGAATGTAGACTGATATTCTATAGCAGTAGGACTAGTTCCTGTTGCTGCAATGCCCCACCTGACCCCTTGGGAAAACTGCTGTTACTCAGTTCTGTGAAAGTTGGCTTCATGATATCTGCCATACCTTTGGGGCCACAGTCTGCTTTTCATACCTTTCCCCAGTCCACATCACCTAATTAATGCCCCTCCTCCAGTTGGGTCAAAGTGTAATTACCCATGGCTCCTGCTCAGTCACCAACATCCTTTCCCAAGTATGGCACCAGAAAAAAAAAAGTATACAAATCTTGATATAGCAGGTTTTAGGTTGCTGTGTCATTTTGTTTTTGTCTTAGGGACATTATGTTTTGAAAGGTTATTGATTCCCATATTACACAATAAGGAATTTTTCTTTTTATTTGATCCCCAACACTCAAAGCTCCACTGTTCCCCTAGAAACCTGAACACACCATTTCCAAAGGGGTTACCTTGTTGGCACAAACTACAAATATAATATTTTCCATGTTTCCATGAGGTCCAAGCTCTTGCTTCATTTCTGCCAGCCATGCATCAAGGGCATCAAAGGAGTCTTTCTGCCCAACATCATAGACCAGTATCACACCCTGTGTGTCCTTGTAAAACTCATTTCGAACCTTCAAATAAAAGGACAGATGCACAAAATGTAGTTTTTGTGATGTTATAAGAATATATCTCATAGTCATTAACCTGGCAAAATGTGTTCTTTTGTGTATTTACAGTGTTTGCTATTGTATCTCAGTTTCTACTGGTCTCTAAAAGTCTTTTTATAGAATCAAAGTATTGTCATTCTAAAAAGTTATTAGTATGGAAGGACTTATAATGGAAAACAACAGCCTCCTGCCCCACTCCGCCCCACCTCCAGTTCCACTCCCTAGAGGCAATCGGTCTTTAACTATTAGTAGATCTTAAAAGAATACCAATTATATAAAGTTCTTCTTAGGAAGAATTAGGAAGATGAATGAGCAATGCAAAAGAACTTAAGGCAAAAATAACACAAGTATTAGCAATGGGTAGAGCCATTTATATATCACATCCCAAAGCCAGCTTTCCCCAGGGTGCGAGGCAGAGCTTCCCTGACTCTCGGGTCTGCACACCAGCTTTAGAACTCCAAACTCAGAGCCTCAGTGTAATACAATGGAAAAGGGCACAGGCTCTGGAGTCAGACAGATCTGGGTTCACACTTACTTACTAGTTGTATGATCTTGGGGAAGTCACTTAACCTCTCTGCGTCTCAGTTTCCTCATCTGTAAAATGGGGATAATACTACTTACTTCACAGGGTTATTATGAGGGTTAAATGAGATAATGCAGGCAAAGTACTTAGCATGGTGCCTGAAAAACAATGTCTATTTAACACCTTCTCCTTCCTTCCTGGCATCCATTCTCTGATTATCCTTTGATGCTTCATTAGAAATGGCAGCTTGCCTCTGGGGCATGGCTCCAAATCTGGGAAGAGGCAGCATGAAGTATGGGGCATACTCAAGCATTAGGGCCAAAGAGAGGTTGGGTGGGTGAGGAGCAGCATTGACATACGGGGATTCTGGGACAAAGTTCCAGAAAGAATCTTTACAAAAGCCATATATTATACATTCTTTTCACAAAATTCCCAAAGGTACTCAGACTCACACAGGCTATGCAGTAAGAAATGAAAACATGTTATACACATCAGGTAGGGTTTCTGGGCATAGGCAGATACCTGGACCAAGGATTTAGTGCTCCTAGTTGTTTACAGAAACCTAAGAAACTATCCTCAAAAGTTAAACCCAACCAAATCAGAAAGAACTGAAGATGATGAAGCCCACCAGGCCTTTCCCTCTGTACTCGAGGTCCTTGGCCCTTCTACAGCAGTTAACAATGGAGTCTCTCTTCTTTCCTGAAACTCCCGCTGCCTTGGCTCCGGTGTATCATATTCCCTAGGCTCTTACATTCTCTTTCACCAACTCCTTTCTCTCTATTGCTCCTACTCCAGCCCACCACCAAAGTGTCCTGTGCCCTCTTCCTTTCTTTTTGAATCCTTCCTCTTAAAGCAACATGAACCACTTGTACAGTTTCAACTGTGAGAATCTCCAAGATGAGCCCTCTCATCTGAGTTTCCGGACCAGCATTTCTAATTAGCACCAGACTCTCTCAGCTGAATGTCCTGTTGGAATCTCAAATTCAACATGCACAACACGAAACACTTCAACTTCTTTCTCCTTAAACGATTCTTCAAAGTTCCAACTCTCTCAAATGATGTTCAAAGTTTCTGATCAGTCCTCCGCCAACCTTTCCGGTCTTATCCTCCCACTATCCCCTGACCTTCCAACTGGGTAATCTCTCATTCCCCAAACCTGTCCCATGCCTTCCTAACTTCATCTGGAAACAGACACCTCTTTATCTTTAATCGTTCAAGCCCTGGCTATAATGCTGTATCTTTCATGCAGTTTTCTCTGCCCCATTCCTCACCATCCAGCCCCCATTCCTGCCAAACAGAATGTAATCTCTATGTCCCCTGTACCATACTGTTTGTACTTCTAATAGTGCTATCACTTCTGCCCAGTTTTGCAGTTTGTAGCATATCCAGCTGTCTTCCCTCCTCCGCTAGAAGAAACATGAAGACATGCATCTTGATGCATCTATCCTTGTGTCACCCACAGGGCCTAGCCGATACAGGCACATCTCAGTTTACTACACGGTATGTAGATATTTATTGCACTTATGTTAGGCACACAGCACACCTCACTTTATTGCACGGTATGTGGATACTGTGTTTTTTACAAAGTGAAAGTTTGTGGCAACCCTAAGTCAAGCAAATCTATTGCTGCCATTTTTCCATAGTGTGTGTTTACTTTATGTCTCTGTGTCACATTTTGGTAACACTCGCAACACTTCAAACTTTTCATCATTGTTTTATCTGTTATGATGATCTGTGATCAGTGATATCTGTTTCTATTTTAAGTGTCTTGGGGTACCATGAACATATAAGCTCATTTAAGAAGGCAAACTTAATAAATGTAGTATATATTCTGACTGTTCCATTGAATGGCTATTGCCCCATCTCTCTCACACTCCTTGGGCCTTCCTATTCTCTGAGACAAAACAATATTGAAAGTAGGCCAGCTGGGCGCAGTGGCTCACGCCTATAATCCCAGCACTTTGAGAGGCTGAGGCGGGTGGATCACAAGTCAGGAGTTCAAGACCAGTCTGGTCAACATGGTGAAACCCCGTCTCTACTAAAAACATAAAAATTAGCTGGGCATGGTGGCATGTGCCTATAATAGCTACTTGGGAAGCTAAGGAAGGGGATTCACTTGAACCTGGGAGGTGGAGGTTGCAGTAAGCTGAAATCACGCCACTGCATTCTGGCCTGGGTAACAGAGTGAAACTGTCTCAAAAAAAAAAAAAAGAAAGTAGGCCAATTAATAACCCTACAATGGCCTCTAAGTGTTCAAGTAAAAAGGAAGAGTCACATATCTCTCATTTTAAATCAAAGGCTTGAAATGATTAAGCTTAGTGAGGAAGACATTTCGAAAACTGAGATAGGCCAAAAGCTGGGCCTTTTGTACCAAACAGCTAGCCAAGTTATGAATGCAAAGGAAAACTTCTTGAATGAAATTACAAGTGCTACTGTGGTAAACTCACGAATGATAAGAAAGTGAAGGAGCACATTGCTGATATGCAGAAAGTGTTTGTTGTCTGGATAGAAGTGTAAACCTGCCGGGCGCGGTGGCTCAAGCCTGTAATCCCAGCACTTTGGGAGGCCGAGGCGGGTGGATCACGAGGTCAAGAGATCGAGACCATCCTGGTCAACATGGTGAAACCCCGTCTCTACTAAAAATACTAAAAATTAGCTGGGCATGGTGGTGTGTGCCTGTAATCCCAGCTACTCAGGAGGCTGAGGCAGGAGAATTGCCTGAACCCAGGAGGCGGAGGTTGCGGTGAGCAGAGATCGTGCCATTGCACTCCAGCCTGGGCAACAAGAGCAAAACTCCATCTCGAAAAAAAAAAAAAAAAAAAAAAAAAGAAGTGTAAACCAGCCACAACCTTCTCATAAGCCAGAGCCTAATACAGAGCAGGTCCCTAACTCTCTTCATTTCCATGAAGGCTGAGAGAAATGAGGAAGCTACAGAGGAAAAATTGGAAGCTAGCAGTGCTTGGTTCATGAGGTTTAAGGAAAGAAGCCATCTTTGTAACATAAAAGTGCAGCATGGAGCAGCAAGTGCTGATGTAGGGCTACAAGTTATTCAAAATATCTAGCTAAGATCATCGATGAAGGTGGCTAATCTAAGCAACAGATTTTCAGTGTAGATGAAACAGCCTTAGAATAGATAGATCTAATGGAAGATGGTATCTAGGACTTTCAAGGCTAGAGAGGAAAAGTCAATGCCTGGCTTCAAAAGCTTCAAAGCACAGGCTGACTTTCTTGTTACAGGCTAACAGAGCTGATGACTTTTGGTTGAAGACAATTCTCATTTGCCGTAATGAAAATCCTAGGGCCCTTAAGAGTTATGATAAATCTACTCTTCCTGTGCTCTATAAATGGCACAGCAAGGTCTGGATGACAGCACATTGATTTTAGTGTAGTTTACTGAATATTTTAAGCCCACTGTTGAGACCTGCTACTCAGAATAAAGATTCCTTTCAAAATATTACTGCTCATTCACAATGCATCTAGTTACCTGAGTTCTGATGGAGATGTATAAGGAGATTAAAGCTGTTTTTATTATGCCTGCCAACACAACATCCATTCTGCAGTCCATGGATCAAGAAATAATTTTGATTCTCAAGTCTTACCACTTAAGAAATACATTTTGCGAGGCTATAGCTGCTATAGTGATTACTCTAGGCAAAGTAAATTGAAAACCTTCTGGAAAGCATTCTAGATGCCATTAAGAACATTCATGATTCAGGGGAGAGGTCAAAGTATCAACTGAGTTCAGAAGTTGATTCCAACCCTTGCAGGCAATTCTGGGGGAGTTTAAGGCATCAGTGGAGGAAGTAACTGCAGATGTGGTGGAAATAGGAAGAGAACTACAATAAGAAGTGGGGCCTGAAGATGCGACTGAATTGCTGCAATCTCACAATAAAAAATAAATAAGAAGTTGCCTCTTACCAATGAACAAAGAAAGCAGTTTCTTGAGATGGAATCTACTCCTAGTGAAGATGCTATGAACATTGTTGAAATGAGAACCAAGAATTTAGAATATTACATAAACTTAGTTGATAATGAACAGCAGAGTTTAATTGGATTGACTCCAATTTTGAATGAAGTTCTAATGTGGGTGAAAATGCTGTCAAATAGCATTGCATGCTACAGAGAAATCTTTCATGAAAGGAAGAGTCAATCAGTGTTGCAAACTTTATTGTTGTATTATTTTAAGAAACTGCCACATTAACCACCACCCTGATCAGTCAGCAGCCATCATCACTGAGGCAGCCTCTGATCATAATAGAATCAAACTAGAAATCAGTAACAGAAGGATAACAGGAATATGTCCTAACACTTGGAAACTAAACAGCATAATTTTTTCCTTCTTTGTGTTTTTTTAAATTGTTTTTGAATAGCACACTTGGTTTTTGAGATTGAGTTTTACTCTGTCACCCAGGCTGGAGTGAAAGTGGTGCAATTTTGGCTCCCTGCAACCACTGCCTCCTCGGTTCAAGCAATTCTCCTGCCTCAGCCTCCGGAGTAGCTGGGATTACTACTACATGCGCCACCATGCCCAGCTAATTTTTGTATTTGTAGTAGAGACGGGGTTTCACCATGTTGGCCAGGCTGGTCTCAAACTCCCGACCTCAGGTAATCCACCCTCCTCAGTCTTCCAAAGTGCTGGGATTACAGGTGTGAGCCACCGCACCCGGCCTGAATAACACACTTCTAAGTAACTCACGAGTCAACCAGAAAGTCTCAAGGGAAATTAAAGAAATACACTGAAGCCGGGTGCGGTGGCTCATGCCTATAATCCCAGCACTTTGGGAGGCCGAGGTGGGTGGATCACGAGGTCAAGAGATCGAGACCATTCTGGTCAACATGGTGAAACCCCATGTCTACTAAAAATATAAAAATTAGCTGGGCATGGTTGTGCAAGCCTGTAGTCCCAGCTACTCGGGAGGCTGAGGCAGGAGAATTGCTTGAACCCAGGAGGCCGAGGTTGTGGTGAGCCGAGATTGTGCCATTGCACTCCAGCCTGGGTAACAAGAGTGTAACTCTCTCTCAAAAAAAAAAAAAAAAAAAAAAAAAAGAAAAGAAATACAATGAACTGAGTGAAAATGAAAATACAACATCTCAGAATTTGTGGGACACAATTAAAGCTGTGCTGAGAGGGAAATCTGTAGCATTAAATGAATTTATTAGAAAAGAAAAAAGTCTCAAATAAATAATCTAAGCTCCCACCTCAAGAATCTAAAACAAAATGAGCAAAATTAGCCTAAAGCAAGCAGAGAAAAGGAAATGATAAAAATAAAAGCAGAAGTGAAATGGCCAAACCAGAAAAGAACAAAAAAACCTCCTTGGGAAAAATGAAAAAGCCCAAGGAAGGAAAAACAGAAGAGAATGGTCATGAGATTCATTTGGGGATTACTTAGGGGTGATAAGCAGATGAAAGTAAACCAAGTGGTTGCTTTAGCTTCTTCTCTGCAAAGAGTGCACATGACTCTTTCCAGAGAATAGGAATGATTACTCCAGTATCCTGATATGAAAGAAGTCACAACACTGAGTTCTTAAGTCCAAGCATAAATGTAATTATTTTTTCACATTTTAGGCTAACGTATGAGGTAAAAAGCAAAAGCCCTCTGAAAGTCAAAATGTTTTAACAAAATGTTTGAAATATTAGCAATGAAAGTTCCTACTGCTATTTAATGGGATAACCTAAAAGATTAACAGGTGTCTATTAACTTAAGGCTCTGAAGGCAAGCCACAATCAAGCTAAATTTATCCAATTTTACATATGATTTCAATATTGGTTGTTTTAGATAATTTTAGATCTTTCCCAAACCACCACCAATACTGGATATAGGTTTTGTTAAAAAGGCTTTCTTACCTCATAGAAGAAGGGATGTCCAGCCATATCAAAGATGTTAACTTTGATTTCTCTGTCTCTGACGTGTACCCTGAAATGTTCAAATGAAAACAATCCCAAAGAAGGTCATGGTTTCTCCATTTACCTTAATATCATTTATAAATTTTAAAGGGTATGTGTATGCAATTTAAGAAGCTTTCTTAGTGCCTCTTGTTGATTCCAGATCATCTTTATAACAGAAGTCAGCAACCTGACTGATGATCCTACCTTCTTATCTCAAGAACACTGAACTCACATGGAGTAGGCATTCTCAATTACGTCACCTTCACCCTCACCTCTAGATTCTTTGGTCCACAGCTCCCAACCAACAAAGGGTAATTATTACTATGGTATTAAGAAAAATTGATTTGGGATAAACAGGAGCAAGATGAAGGAAAATGAAAAGCTTTATTTCACTTAGTAAGAGACATCTTAATTATCATTGGTTATATTTGGTTACCATACAGTAGAATAACAAAGATGTATATTAATGATGTGTATTTAATTTTCTTGTGATCTTTATTTGAGTAAGGGCAATAAGTGAATTTGTTTTCGGAAATTTGGAAATAAAGGATAAAACAAAAGGGGAAACAATAACCATTCACATTAGAAGTAAATACTGTTAACGTCACAGCGTATTTGTTTCTAGGCTTTTTTTTTCCATGAAAAATCACCATTGAAAAATGATAAAGGAATATTAGAATTCAAACACTAAAGAAAAACACAAAGATGAATGCTTAAAAGTTATTCCAGGCCAAGAGGTAGGGAGAGAGACGCAGTGAAATGAGCCGTCTAGACTCCCTCCCTGATTTCAGCCTCCCTCCCTGATTTCAGCCTCCCTCCCTGATTTCAGCCTCCCTCCCTGATTTCAGCCTCCCTCCCTGATTTCAGCCTCCCTCCCTGATTTCAGCCTCCCTCCCTGATTTCAGCCTCCCTCCCTGATTTCAGCCTCCCTCCCTGATTTCAGCCTCCCTCCCTGATTTCAGCCTCCCTCCCTGATTTCAGCCTCCCTCCCTGATTTCAGCTTCCCTCCCCGATTTCAGCCTCCCTCCCTGATTTCAGCCATCTCTGAGGCCCAGCTGCATCCTTGTCACTAGACTTTGCGACTTGATAGATATCCTTTTTCTTTCATTTTGCTTAAGTTGGTTTGAAATAGGTTTCTGTCAATTATATCCTCCTGACTCATCATGGGATAAACATCTCTTCCAAAAAAATTCTGGCAGAAAAAGAATAGTCTGCTGAATATACCATGGTCCCATGGCATAATATGGTAATTCTCACATCTTAGATAAATAAACTAGCTACTTACATGAATTCAGAACAAAACTACCTTAAATAGGATGTCCTACTATCTCACTGATGAAATTCTATGCTTTGAAGTAGGAAAGAGGAAAAGAAAACTAGAAAGGTGAATTTTATTTTTATTTGTTTATTTTATTGAGATGGAGTCTCACTCTGTTGTCCAGGCCAGAGTGCAGTGACATACTCTTGGCTCATTGTAACCTCCGCCTCCCGGGTTCAAGTGATTCTCCCACCTCAGCTTCCCAAGTAGTTGGGATTACAAACACCTCCCACCATGCCTGGCTAATTTTTATATTTTTAGTAGAGATGAGGTTTCACCATGTTGGCCAGGCTGGTCTCGAACTCCTGGCCTCAAGTGACCTGCCCACCTTGGCCTCCCAAAGTGCTAGGATTACATGCCTGAGCCACTATTCCCAGCCAGAAATGTGAATTTCAAATGAAGAGCTTCATACGTTTCACTGCCAAGAGCTACAATTTTCATTCTTTAAGGAAAATTTGCAGAAATACCCTCTGCCGCTGTTAGTTGAAAAATGGTGCTATAAGAGCATTACACAGAACTCTTGAGTTTTACTTTACCATTTACTGGGGCCACTATAAAAAGTCATGAAGGATACGTCTAAATTTGACTCCACTCTTCACCTAATCGACATTCTGCTAGCTATACATCACAACTTTAGTCTACCTTCTTGAATACTGCCCTCATAGACTAATCTGGCAAACTTCCTCTTTAAATGTATCTATCTTACCTAACAATAAATATTTGTTGAGTACCTATTAGGTGTAAGCACTATGCCAGGCACAGGGAGTTTATAATCTAGCAGGAGACATTAAACATATACAAATAATAACTATACAAGGCAATTTATAGTAAATACCATAAATAGCATAGAGAATGTTACGATTTCCATCATTTGCAACCAAAAAGAGTCCTGACCAATAAAGGGCATGTTTAGAAGACCTTATGGGAACAGGAGATTTTTTATATCTTGAAGAAATTGGCAGGGGTACTCCAAGAAGACAGAGTGAATAATAGCACTGAGGAAAAAGTATGAGGGTAACAGTTCAGTGTGGATGGAAAGTAAAGCGCATAACAGAAAGAGAAAAGGGGGAAGGCCAGACTGAGGCTAAGATAGTGAATGCCTGAAATTTCATGTTTAGGGAGTGTGCTATCTACCCCAATTCCACTCTATGGCTATTTCCTGCTAATTTAATCTAACTCTTCAAGCTCAACCCCCTCCTGACTCATCTCCAGGTAAATCCCCAATTAGACCCAACTTTACTCTTTCCAGATGATTTTTGTTGCATTCTAACAGCTATGAAAGATCATAAGCCAATAAGAAAAGTTCTCTGGTAGAAAATTTTCCACATAATATTTATAGACTTTTTAGAGAGAATATTTCAAAATGCTCTAAAAACACACCTACTGAAAGGACCTGTTAATATAGAAACATGTTTCCTAGAAAGTTACACCTGCTAGTTAGGCTTTGTGTTGAAATGTTCATCGTTGCAGCCTACACCTAACACAAGGCCTGGCGAATACAGTGTGCTTAATACCAGTATGTGGGCTGAATGAATGATGTGATCACTATATACCTGCAAAAGCCTTCTATTCCCATCTTTCCCAACTTATCTTCAAAGTCTCTGTTTCAAGATTACCTGCACAAGGGCACTGATGCAAAATGAGATCATTTCAGAAATTTCTGAACTTCTGTGTAATTTACAAACCCAGGGAAACAATATACTTACTTTGTGACTCCATAGTCAATTCCAATTGTTGCCAGGTATTTAGACACGAATCTTTTCTCACAGTATCGCTTTATAATACAGCTCTAAAAAGGTAAATATACAGGCATTTAGTAAATATATACTGAAAACACATGGAAAATAAGTATATTTCTTCATTATGGTTCCTTCATTCATCACTATGAAAAAGCACTTTCAAAAGACAAAAATGGCTCAGTGCAGTGGCTCAGGCCTGTAATCTCAGCACTTTGGGAAGCCAAGGCAGGTAGATCACCTGAGATTAGGAGTTTGAGATTAGCCTGGCCAACCTGATGAAACCCCATCTCTACAAAAATACAAAAATTAGCCAAGCATGGCGGTGGGCAGCTGTAATCCCAGCTACTTGGGAGGCTTAGGCAGGCGAATCATGTGAACCCAGGAGGCAGAGGTTGTGGTAAGCTGAGATTGCTGCCATTGCACTATAGCCAAGGTGACAAGAGTAAAACTCTGTTTAAAAAAAAAAAAAAAAAAGACAAAACTATAAAATAACTGAAACAATTATTAAAAGATTTTAAGAAAAATTATTTTTAAATTCTTCCCTTATTACTAAATATGTATATGTTTTCAGTTGAGTTCTCAATCTTGTGCTCTTTTCTTTTGAAGATCTCTTTTATTCTTATCCTTTCAATGACAACACCAAAATATCTGTCTAGCTTTGACCTCACTGCCAAGACCAGATCCACATCTCCAAATATCTATTAAATTCGTTCCTTTTTTTTTTTTTTGAGCCCAGGAGGCAAGGCTGCAGTGAACCAAGATGGTGCCAATACACTCCAGCCTGGATGGCAGAGGGAGACCCTGTCTCAAAAAAAGAAGAAAAAAAATTCTGTTAAATTAATTGAATTGGGTTTGTCCTACTTGCAGTAAAAAGTACCCACTTCATAGAGTATTGTACATACTTCTGGAGTTTGCTTTTCTCTCTTAAGAATGATAAATTATGGTTCCCAAGTTAACTTTAAAATAGCTAGTCCATGATATACAAATATGCCCTTTTTATTGCTTGCTAATTACTCTGTCGTTTGATTTGTTGTTTAAGCCAAGGATTATTTACTAAGGCATTCCTTAATTTTTAACTTTAAAATGCTTTACCTGTATATCATCCTATATTTTCCAAATCCTTTAAAATGAGTAAGTATGTGCTACTTTTACGACTAAGGCAAAATAGTAAGTTTTTTTAAAAAAGTTACACTTAAATCTTTTATTCATCTTGAATTTATTTTTGAGAAAGAAATGCAATAGGAATCCAACCTATTCCCAAATAGCAGATAGTTGTTCCAACAATATTTACTAACTGATATCTATTTTCCTAAAATTTTACTACATTTGTTGTGAATTGAATTTCCTTATATATTTAGGTTTATTTCTGGATTCTGCTCTGTTCCACTGATGTCTCCATATTTCCTTCCCAATACCAATGAGAAACGTTTGGTAGCTTGAAAACAAAAATTTTTAAATTAAATTATCATTTTATTGCTTGAGTACATAGACAAATTTATATGACCAGGGCAGAGGCTGTAGATGACTCCTTTCCAATTGGGAGGGAGGACTCACTTGGTCTTACAATACTGAGCCAAAGGGTCAACCCAATTCTGTAAGAATTACATGGAATTTAGTATCCTTAACCTTTCTGTTCATCTCAAGATGCTTTCAGACAACTACTTTTTTTTTTTTTTTTTTTTTTCGAGG
Organism: Saimiri boliviensis; assembly: GCF_048565385.1. Classification (NCBI taxonomy): domain Eukaryota; kingdom Metazoa; phylum Chordata; class Mammalia; order Primates; family Cebidae; genus Saimiri; species Saimiri boliviensis. The sequence goes on from NC_133449.1 coordinate 24,464,052, forward strand.
TGGAGTTTCACTCTTGTTGCCCAGGCTGGAGTGCAATGGCATGATCTCCACTCACTGCAACCTCTGCCTCCTGGGTTCGAGGAATTCTGCTGACTCAGCCTCCTGAATAGCTAGGATTACAGGTGCATGCTACCACGCTCAAATAATTTTTGGTATTTTTAGTAGAGATGGGGTTTCACCATGCTGGCCAGACTGGTCTTGAACTCCTGACCTCTCGTGATCCACCTGCCTCGGCCTCCCAAAGTGTTGGGATTACAGGCATGAGCCACCACACCAGGCCAACAACTACTTCTTAATTAAAGGGTAGAGATCTTCAGGGAGATCAGGAACAAGTCCCTTCGTGGACTTAAGACTTCTTAAGATTTTATTGCCTGGCACAAAATGTACTTGAACAACACCATGTGAGTCTCTCAAGATCACACTTGAAAAGGGAATCACGTTTTAACTTCCAACACCAAAGACAAACTGGAGAATGTGATGACATGAAGGCTCAGGTATCACGGCAGAGTTTCCTATTTGTAAGACGGGGGTCTACTTTTATACATCACAGAAACCAATATGGGTATGCATAAAAACACTAAGGAAAACCTTTCTGGTGGAAACTGAATGTTGGAAAACCATAATCACAGTGAGAAACTTTTGTTTCTTTTTTCTTCATCTCTAAAAAGTTTTTAGAGATGGAACCTTGCTCTGTTGCCCAGGCTGGAGTTCAGTGGTGCGATCTCAGCTCACTGAACCTCCGCCTCTCCAGTTCAAGCAATTCTCCTGCCTCAGCCTCCCGAGTTGCTGGGACTACAGGCGCCCACCACGCCTGGCTAACTTGTTGTATTTTAGTAGAGATGGGGCTTCACCGTGCTGCCAAAGCTGGTCTCAAATTCCTGAGCTCAGGCAATCTGCCCGCCTCAGCTTCCCAGAGTGCTAGGATTACAGGCGTGAGCCACTGCGCTCAGCCTGAAAAATATTTTAAAATGGTAGATACAGTTAGTCTTCCCTCATTTCTTTTTTCCCCCACAATTTTCTTGGTTGTTTTCACATTAATTTTTCATAAAGACTTTAGTAATCTTGTATTACGTTCTGAAAAAGAAAACCCTTATTGATGTTTTCACTGGAATTGAATTTCATTTGTAGGTTATTTTGAGTAATTCACATCTATACAATATTGCGTGATCCTATCTAAGGAAAAAGTGTATCTTTCCATTTGCCTAAGTAATTTATGTCCCTTTGTAGAGTCTGAAACTTGTCTTCATATAGTCTACCTATTTCATGTTAAGTTTAAACCTAGGCACTTTATTTTTGTTGTTACTGTAAATTAAAATTGTTTTTCAATACACATTGCAACTGAATATAATTTGGACACAATAAAGTCATTGATTTGTTGGTATTAATTTTGTTTTATTGAATTTTTGCAATGTTTCTAATAGTTTTTCAGTTAATTCTCTTTGGATTTCCAGGTAAACAAACACATTATTAGCAAATAATAATTTTACCTTCTCCTTTCTAATATTTCATATTTTCTTAGTCTTGCCCAATTGCATTGGCTAATAAAACTGGAAAAATGTTAAATAGATGTGGTGACACCAGGCATTATGAGCTGTTTCCCATGTTATATCATTAGGCACAGTAAAATTACTTTTTTTTTTTTTTGAGATGGAGTCTCATGCTGCCTCCCAGGCTGGAGTGCAATGGTGTGCTCTCAGCTCACTATAGCCTCTGCCTCGCTGGTTTAAGGGATTTTCCTGTCTCAGCCTCCTGAGTAGCAGGGATTAAAGGCTTCCATCACCATGCCTGCCTAATTTTGTATTTTTAATAGAGACGGTGCTTCACCATGCTGGTTATGCTAGTCTCGAACTCCTGGCCTCAAGTGATCCACCCGCCTCGGCCTCCCAAAGTGCTGGGATTACAGGCCTGAGCCACTGCGCCCAGTCCCTAGAGGCTTTTTTTTTTTTTTTTTTAAAACAGAAACCTACACAGCTGACGGTCAAAAACGTTGACTTTCAAGTGAATGTTATGCTAATACATGCACACTGATACATAAGTAGTATCATAAAATAAAAAACATTAGCAAACATTTACTGAGCATCTCCTGGGTGCTGGGCACTGGCCTAAACACTGCCTTAACAGCTCTTCTGGAGTCGATTTTCACCGCATACAGTGATGGCAGGAAAAGAGCACTGCAGTGGGAATGTGAAGACTCGGGTTCTAATCGTTTCTCAGTCACTGATGTGACGACGTTGGGAAGTTCTTAACCAACAGCTTCCACTTGCCCAGCAGGAGAGAATTTGGGTGAAGAGGAGGCCGTCTTAGAATTTTTATGGGAAAAGGCCTCAGGTTACCTCTGGCCTTCCCTCCTGCACACTAAAGGAGAGTTTACAGCTGATGCATAGATAGGGTAGAGAGAAGGGCGGTGGAACTAACAGATGTGGGGACACCACTAGATCCAGCCATCCACTGCACCTGCCCTGTGAAACACGTCAGCGTCATTACGCTCTCTCGTGACGGGAATGCAGAATCTGGGCTGCAGGGCACCATTTCGCGAACCCCAAATTCTCACACGCACCCCATGACGTTCCGCCGGCTCCCAGGCACAGCGAGGGGAACTAAACTTTCATCCTCCACCTCCCGGTCCCAGACGGCCCCCTAGAACGCGGGCACGGTATCTAGGCCAACGGCCCCGCATGGGGATCCAGGCCTCCTTACTCTTTTAGGGGCACATTCAAGGCTTAGAGGCCACCCCAGACACCTTCTCCGGGAGAGTGACGTCGGAGGAGGAGGGGGCAACGCAAAGGTCAAAAAGGTCACGGAGTTTTCGCTCGCGGAGCCGCAACCCTCCGCGGAGACCCTGGCCTGTTCGGGGGCGGAGAGGAGGCCGGGCCCCAGGCTGTTGAGTGGCCGCCCTTGCAGCCAATGGGCACGTCGCCCCACTGCGCTGGGGCCCGCCCCTCCCGGCGCGCTGTACTCACTTTCCCCACTTCGGCGTTGCCCATGGAGATGACTTTGATGCGGAGGGACCTGCTGGGCTCCTTCCGCTTCGGCATGTTGGCCTCCATGGCCCTGGCTCTCTCGGGGCAACCCGCCTCGGTCTCTCCTTGTGCACGGCTGGCCAGTCCCTCAGGCCTCCTTGTCCAATGGCAGACCCGCTGCTCTCGTCACCGCCTCGGCTTCGCGGCTCGCCATCCCCGCCGCTGCCTGGCAGCAGGCGCTGACGGTTGGGAGCGCTGGGAGCCGCGGGAGGGAGGTGGGAGTCTCGCGATGCTAGCGCAGGGCGGCTGACGTCATCGGCAGGCCCTGGAGACACGGCTGCAGTTACCGGGTCTCTAGGGACGCGTGCCCTGACAGGAAGGCGGCGTTGGAGGGTGGCTGGGTTTACCCTTCGGGGTGAGCGCGGCGTTGCTCTCAGGGGCTCCTGGACGGGAGACGTTTGTTGCTTTCGCAGCCAAATGGTGGAAATGTATTGGCTAACTCGGGGCAGGTCGGGTAGTATCTGGTTCGTTTGTTGTTGTTGTTGTTTTCTTTTTTTTCTGGATTCTTCTTCGGTTCCTTGGTCCGTTTCACCAGTCCCATATTATGTTCCCTTTGCTCGAGATCCCCGAGAGGCAGGCCGCGGAGCCGGTAAAGCAGGGGGGTCGGAACCCTGGTTCTGGAAGAGGGCCTTGGGCAAGGCGGGAAGCGATTCTGATTCTCGTTCATATCGCTTTTCCTTTTCAATGCACGTGTCCATTTGGAGTCAAGGCAAGAGCCTTAGTTTAGTCTTGGCCGTCCTGCTACGGAGCAGTGACGGATTTGTTGACTCCTCTGTCGGAGAAAGGCTGGGCCTGCTGCAGGGAGCAGTGGAAGAACAGTGAGTCCTATGAGAGCCACTTTTCTGCGCTCATTCCAGGGGATGAGAAAAGCGGTTGGTTGAATCGAAGTCAGTCTGACAGGAACGGCAATTTTTTTTTTCAGCCAATATCCTCAGTTACTGAAGATAAATACAACGTGGCAATAATTGTTTATAGTGCCCTGAAAAAGAATGGCTGCCAATTTCCCTGTATATTACAAAGACAAAAGTAGCATGGCCTCTTTTCTCACCTAACTTTGAACGTCTTCAAGGAAGTGCCTTACAGGAAGGCAATGAACAAAGGCTCAGCAGTTCATAGTAAAGGTCAGATTTTCAGACATTTTAATTTTAAAATGTGTTTTTTCAAACATTAAGTTTTTTCTAAGACAAGTTTATTCTGGATTGTTTTTATAATCAAATAATATAACTTAATTCACTGAAGCTTCTAAAATTCTTTACAAATGTGAAATAGGCCCTGGTTAGAATTTGGATAGCTTTAAAGCTTAAAAGAATCCACATGCTAGCTTCTCAGTATGATTTAATAAATTAAATTACTAAACATCCAATTTATTCTACAGTTCACCTTTGACCCCATAATAGGGTAGCTGTTAAACGACTGATTAAGAATGGTACTGTTGAGACTAAGCAATAAAACATGCTAGAGATTAAAATTGATTACTGTTTTCTCATATTGTTGCTTTTTCTTTTTTTTCTTCCCTTGAAACGGAGTTTCGCTCTTGTTGCCCAGGCTGGAGTGCAATGGTGCAATCTCGCTCACTGCAACCTCCGCCTCCCAGGCTCAAACAATTCTCCTGCCTCCGCCACCTGAGTAGCTGGAATTACAGGTGCCCGCCACCACACCCAGCTAATTTTTGTGTTTTTAGTAGAGACGAGGTTCCTCCTTATTGGCCAGGCTGGTATTGAGCTGCGGACCTCAGATGATCTGCCTCCGCCTCCCAAAATGCTGGGATTACAGGCGTGAGCCACCATGTCCGGCCCATGTTGATTCTTTTGACATTTTAATATGTATAGCTACATTTTCTATTGTATGTATTAAATTAGTTTGGAATTGAAAGAGCAAGATAGTCCCCCCTGCCCTGCATCTTTGAATATAAAATAAAAAATAAAAATCAGCACGAGTTAGCTGTTCTTTCCATAGTATGGACCTGGGAGGTATGGTTCAAGAATGGATTCTGGAACCAGCCTGTTATACTTAATGTTGGCATATTATGTAGGCATGAGGTTGTGGTAAGGATTGTAGGAGGTAATGCATATGAAGGGGTAGTGGCCTCCCAGAAGATAGCAGCTACATGCTTTCATTTGCTCATACCTTTTTTATGCATTAAGAAAAATCCTACATTTTTTAAATGTGTATTTTTAGAAAGTAAATTATGGGGACCTGATGTGGTGGCTCACGCCTGTAAACTCAGCACTTTGGGAGGCCAAGGTGGGCGGGTCACCTGAGGTCAGGAGTTTGAGGCCAGCCTGGCCAACATGGCGAAACCCCATCTTTACTGAAAGTACAAAACTTAGCCAGGTGTGGTTGTACGGCCTGTAGTTCCAACCATTCAAGAGGCTGAGGCAGGAGAATCGCTTTAACCTGGGAGGCAGAGGTTGCAGTGAGCTGGGATCAGGACACTGCACTACAGCCTGGGTGACAAGAGTGGGACTCTGTCTCAAAAAAAAAAAATTATGAAATATTTTGGACATACTTAAAGATATAAAGTATAATGGAATAAGTAGCTATGTATCCCCCAGCCAGTTTAAGAAATAAAATATCACCACTGGGCATGGTAGCCCACACCCATAATCCCAGCACCTTGGGAGGCTGAGGCCAAGGCCGGTGGATCATTTGAGCCCAGGAGTTCTAGATCAGCCTGGGCAACATGGTAGAACCCTTTCTCTCTAAAAAAAAAAAAAAAAAAAAAAAAAGTTAGCCATATGGTGGCCCAAGCCTGTAGTCCCAGTTATTCAGGAGGCTGAGGTGGGAGAATCACCTGAGCCTGGGAGGTTGAGGCCGAAGTGAGCTGTGATCATGCCACTGCACTCCAGTCTGGGCAATAAAGTGAGGCCCTTGTCTCAAATAGAAAGAAGAAAACGTCACTGATACTGTGTGTAGCTTTTCCCGATACATCTTTCCCCTCTACAAACAGTTGCAGTAATCTGAATGCTGCTTTAATTTCCAGGCATTTAAAATTATTTTACTACATATGAATATACACCTTAAAATGTAGTATTGCATTTCATCGTTCAAGACTATTTAAAAGTAATTTTACACAAAAAGTTTCTAGAATGGTAGCAAAAAAATCTTGTCTACCCTTTATCCAAATTCATCAATTGTTAACATTTTGTCCCATTTACTATATCACTGTGCCGTCTGTGTGTACATGTATAGTCACATTTTTCTGAGTAGTCTGAGGTTTATTTGTAGGTATCTTTCTTTTATAGATAGATTAAGATAGATAGATAGATAGATACATACATACATAGAGATATAAACACATAGAGGTCCAGCTCAATGGCTCACACCTATAATCTTAGCACTTTGGGATTCCAAGGCAGGTAGATCACTTGAGGTCAGGAGTTTGAGACCAGCCTTGCCAACATGGCGAAACCCCATCTCTACTAAAAATATAAAAATTAGCCAGGTGTGGTAGCAGATGCCTGTAATCCCAGTGACTTGGGAGGCTGAGGCAGGAGAATAGCTCAAAAAAATTCATATATATATATGTATATACACACACACATATACATATATATACACATTTACATATAGTATGTATATATATGTGTATGTATGTATATATGTGTATATATATGCACACACATTTTAATATGTATAGCTGCATTTTCTACTGTGTGTATATGTATGTTTTTTAGAGAGAGGAAGTCTTCACTATGTTGACCAGGCTGGTCTTGAACTCCTGGGCTCAAGCAATCCTCCTGCCTCAGCCTCCCGAAGAGCTGAGATTATAGGCATGAGCCACTGCACCCAGCCAATAGGTTTCTTTATCCATAAATACTTCTATGTGTGTTTCCTCAGAAAAAGGACTTTCTTCTCTACATGGCAACCGTATATCAAAATCAGAAAATGCAGCATTTATACTGCAGTATTATAAAATCCTGTGGTTTGAATCAAACGGTGCACTGAGGTACCTCACAGCTCCACAGTAAATTCACAGGGAGATATCTGTGGAATATTTTGCATTCTAAATTTTCAAGGCAAACAAAATGAAATCTAGACTATGTAAAACTCCTAGCTTGAGGTTGTTTACAGTTTCAACAATAGATGGTGCCAAATTCCTTGGCTATGTCATATCTTGATCTGGGTTTTCCAGTTGGTTGTGATGGAAAGTGAGTACAGTGTAAAAATCAATGCGCAACAGGAAATGAGGGTGGCCTTCGCCCAATCGATTCCAAGGTTTTAAGAAGTATGTGCCCTACAGGTGCACACATCCCTTTAGTAAGTGTGATTATTTAAGAATGAAATAAAAATGTTGTTTTCCTTTTAATTTGCATGTATTTTTTTTCAAATGGCTACTTAAATTATTAGGGCATAAATACTTAGTAAGTTGTTTGGACCTAGATATTTCTTTTCACCAAGGGGCATCGTAAAATACTGAGAGGCTGGGCGTGGTGGCTTATGAATGTAATCCCAGCACTTTGGGAGGCTGAGGTGGGTGGATCACTTGAGGTCAGGGGTTCAAGATCAACCTGGCCAACATGGTGAAACCTCATCTCTACTAAAAATACAGAAATTAGCCAGATGTGGTGTCAGGCACCTGTAATCCCAGCTACTCAGGAGGCTGAGGCAGGAGAATACCTTGAACCTGGAAGGTGGAGGTTGCAGTGAGCTGAGATCATGCCATTGCTCTCCAGCCTGGTTGACACAGTGAGACTCCGTGTCAAAACAAAACAAAACAAAAAACAACTGAGATACTAAAAGCACTGTGAACAAAGAAAACTTGGGAAACTTTTTTTTTGAGACGGAGTCTTGCTCTATTGCCAGGCTGGAGTGCAGTGGCATGATCTTGGCTCACTGCAACCTCTGTCTTCCAGGTTCAAGTGATTCCCCTGCCTCGGCCTCTTGAATAGCTGGCACTACAGGCATGCACCACCACGTCTGGCTAGTTTTTTGTTTTTTGTAGTAGAGACAGGGTTTTACTATGTTGGCCAGGATGGTCTTGATCTCCTGGCCCTGTGATCTGCCCACCTTGGTCTCCCAAAGTGCTAGGATTACAGGTGTGAGCCACCATGTCCAGCTGGGAAACTTTTATCTAACCCACAGTTAATACTTAAGTCCCAATAATATTCTTTTTTTTTTTTTTTTTTTTTTTTTGAGAGGTAGTCTCGCTCTGTAGCCCAGGCTGGAGTGCAGTGGTGCAATATTGGCTTACTGCAACCTCTGCCTCCTGGGTCCCAGTTCAAGCAATTCTCCTGCCTCAGCCTCCCAAGTAGCTGGGATTACAGGCGTGAGCCACCATGCCCAGCTAATTTTTGTATTTTTAGTAGAGACGGGGTTTCACCATGTTTGCCAGGCTGGTCTTGAACTCCTGACCTCGTGATCTGCCCACCTTGGCCTCCCAAAGTGCTGGGATTACAGGCATGAGCCACTGCACCCAGCCAATAATACTCTTTATAGCTATATTTGACTCAGTCAACTGGTCTGTGATCTAATCTAGGATCATTTAGTTATCATGTATCTTTAGTCTTCTTTAAGCTGGAATGGTTCCTCAGCTTTTCTTTCTCTTTCAAAATAAGTTATTTTTAGAATATTCCCCAATTTGTGTTTGTCTGGTGTATTCTTGAAATTAGATTTAGTTATGTTTGACTGGAATACTACAGAAAAGATGTTATCGCCTAGGCGTGGTGGCTCATGCCTATAATCCCAGCAGTTTGGGAGGTGAAGGTGAGCAGATCACCTGAGGTCAGGAGTTTGAGACCAGCCTGGCCAATATGGTGAAACCCTGTCTCTACTAAAAGTACAAAATAATTAGCTGGGAGTGGTGGCATGCACCTGTAATCCCAGCTACTGAGGAGGCTGAGGCACAAGAATTGCTTGAAGCTGGGAGGCAGAGGTTACAGTGAGCTGAGATCATGCCACTGCTTGCACTCCAGCCTGGGTGACAAGGCAAGACTCCATCAAAGAAAAAAAAAAAAAAAAAGATATTACATCCTTTTTGGGCATTATGTCAGTTGAGATGCCAATTTTTTCCATTTATTAATGATGCTTACTTTAATTCATTGGTTAAGGTGGGGTTCATGAGGCTAATCCAAAGTGACTTTTCCCTTTGTAATATGTAATTTGTAAAGGGGTACTTGGAGATAATATGGCTATCCTTTCTTCACTGAACTTTCACCCACAAATTTTTAAAACCAATGATCACTTATGGCTTAAGAGATTATTACTATGATGGATGTAATATGGTGATTTTCCAACTCTGTCATTCCATTGGTATTTATTACTTGGTATTCTACCATAAGGGAAAGTTTTCTTTTCTCATTCATTCATTCATGTCAGTATGACCTTATATATGCTTATTTTACTCCATGAATATTATTTATTTTGATACTCAGGTTGGCTCATATGTCCTTTTGATATGTCTCCACCTTTTTTGTTATTTTTATTTCTGTCTGTTTAGCACTTTCTTTCTTTCTTAGCACAGCAACAAGTCCTGCTTCCAAGGATTCTTTTAATAGAGGATGGTATGGAGAAACCAAGATGGGTTATAGGTGTGCTCAGTAGTATTATACAGTGTCTTTGCTTTTGGACCTTTCAGTTGATTGACCCAAAAAAGAAACACATATACATATATACATGCATCTAAGTCCATTTATTAAAATATAGTTCACGTGGATAATACCAATGCATTTTAGCATAACAGGATTTGTTCTCGTCTTCTCCCTTTCCGTATTATGACTCCTTGCTTCAACAGGGAGAAACCTGGCTCCCTTTATCTTCAATATATTTACTCATTTGCTCAATCCTACACTAATATGAAGTAGTTTTGGAGTTGCTAACCCATACCATTTTTAAAAAGCAAAAGCTCTTTAGAGTTCAATATTTATTTATGACTTTTTGTCCAAAACTGACAAGTATAGTTTGTCATGTAGTATAAATATTGTGTTCAAATGTTGGGTTAATCCATTTTTTCCTTCTTCAGTGTGGTTATGGTTTCCATTTAATATACAATTAAGCTCATTTGTTTCTTTTGTATTTTAGTTTCAGTTTTTTGCCCCTCATGGTTATTGACTTTATAAAGTTTTTGGGTATGTAAAACATTAACAGATTGAAAGTTAAAGCAATACAATCTGTATACCCACACGAGTGTCACATTCTCTCTTCATTCCAATCCTTTTCACCCCTTCCCACCTACCTCCTGTGGGCAACCAATCATGTAGACTGTAGTTTACTCCTTCCTGTGTTTCTTTCTGTAAAAAATGAACAGTTATATGTATATTTTCTCATTTCTCCTTCTTTCTGACACAAAAAAAGTAACATTATGTGTGTGTGCACAATTTTGAAATTTGCTTTTACACTTAACAATATATTCTGGGAAGGACTGCATGCTATTTCACTGTTATGTAGAAAAGATCATTCTCCTTTTTTTACAACTACATAGCACAATATCCCATTGTGTGTATACACATTTTTTCCCATCAATATATTTAGGGGCAATTAGGTATTTTTGTATTATTGTGGATATGTCTTCAAGGTAAATTTCTTTAAAAAAAATGGAATTACTGGATCAAAGGTAAATGTACATCTACTTTGTTATATATTGCCAAATTCTGTAAGGTAACATTTTGAGAATTTTTGCATTTATATTCTTAAGTAATGTTGGAAGTAAGTAATATTATTAATACTAAAGTAATTTTATGCTACCTTTACTTGGTTTAGATATTAATGTTATACTTGCATTATAGGTCAGGAGCCACGCGTGGCTCATGTCTGTAATCTCAGCAGTTTCGGAAGTGGAAGTGGGAGGATCTGTTGGGGCCAGGAGCTCAAGACCAGCCCTGGCCACATAGTGAGACCCTGTCTCTACAAAAATAAAATTTAAAAATTAGCCAGTTGTGGTGGCACATGCCTACAATCCCACCTACTTGGAGGACTGAGGTGGGAGAATCACTTGAGCCCAGGAGTTCAAGGTTACAGTAAACTATGATCTCACCACTGCACTTCAGCCTGGGTGACAAACGAAGACCTTGCTCCCAAAACACCCACCAACACACACATATTTGGAAGTTTAAAAAATTCTATGCTCTTGAATAATTTGTGTGACAATTTTTTTTTTTTTTTTTTTTTTTTTTGAAACAGGGCTTCGCTATGTTTCCCAGGCTGGTTTCAAACTCCTGAGCTCAAGTGACCCTCCTGCCTTGGCCTCCCAAAGTGCTGGGATTACAGGCATGAGCAGTGGCACCTGGCCCAAAATTTATACATTAGCAAAAGTAGGGAGAATCATGAACACTCATTTTCTACCTTATCAACATGGATCAATCTTGTTTCATCTATACCCTACTCTCATCCCAGATTATTTTTGAGGCAAACTGTAACTATAGTTATACTGTAACCATCCATATCTTATATACTTTAGAAGATGAAGCTTTTAAAATACAAACAAATGAAATCTAACTGGCATACTGTGGTAGACCGAATTCTAAGATGGCCTCCAAGATTCCTGGCTCCTGGTACTCATGTACCTCTTGCAGTTAAACACGAATTTGTGTGCTGCTACAAAGGGATTTTGGTAATTAAGCTCCCAAATCAGTGTTTTTACACTAAGGATATTATCCTCCATGGGCCTGACCCAATCAGATGAGTCCTTAAGTAGGATAGGGCTTTTCCTGGCAAGGGTATTAACAATGTAAGAAGCAATGGATAGGAGGAAGGTTCTCCAGGATGGAAGGAGACGCTTAGTAAGGACCTAAGAGTGGCCTCTTGGAGCTGACGATAACCCCAGCCAACAGCAAGAAAATGGGTAACTCGGTCCTGCAACCAGAAGTAACTGTATTCTGCCAAATACCTGAATGAGCTTGGAAGGAGGTCCTGGGCTCTGATGAGAACCCAGCTGTCTGCTACCTTCATTGCAGCCTTGTGAGACCTTTTTTCTGGCAGAGCCTCGCTCCATTGCTTAGGCTGGAGTGTGGTGGTGCAATCTCAGCTCACTGCAACCTCTGCTTCTTGGATTCAAGCAATCCTCCCACCTCAGCCTCCCCAGTAGCTAGGATTACAGGTGTGCACCACCACACCCAGCTAATTTTTGTATTTTTGGTAAAAATGGAGTTTTGCCCTGTTGTGCAGGCTGGTCTCAAACTCCTGGCGTCAAATGATCCACCTGCCTTGGCCTCCCAGAGTGCTAGGATTATAGGCATGAGCCACTGCACCCGGTCTATTTTTTTTTTTTTTTTTGGAATAGGCTCTTTCTGTTGCCCAGGCTGGAATGCAGTGGCAAAATCATAGCTCACTGCAGCCTTGACCTCCTGGGCTCAAGCGATCCTCCTATTTCAGCCTTCTGAGTAGCTGTGACTACAGGTATGTAGCACCATGCCTGGCTATTCTTTATAGAAGCAAGGTCTCATTATATTGCCCAGGCTAGTCTTAAATTCCTGGCCTCAAATGAGCCTCCCACCCTGGCCTCCCAAAGTGCTGGGGTTACAGGCCTGAGCCACCATCCTGGCCCCTTATAAGATTTCTGGGCTAGAGAACCCAGCCTCTGTATGCCTGATCTTCTGACTTACAGGACTTCAAGATGTGTAATGTCTATTGTTTGAAACTGTTAAATTTGTGGTAATTTGTTATACAGCAATAGAAAACTAATATACACACTAAAAAGTTGGTAACAATTCCTCTCAGTGACCAAGTTTTTGTGGGAAAGTTTTTAACTACAAATTCTATTTTTTAAGGAGTTTTGCTTCCAGTATGATAGTGTAAACCCTTTTGATGAACTCTCCCACTGATTAAATAACAATAACAGGGCTGGGCACAGTGGCTCATGCCTGTAATTCTGGCACTTTGGAAGGCCAAGGCAGGCAAATCACTTGAGGTTAGGAGTTGAAGACTAGCCTGAAAAACATGGCAAAACCCCATCTGTACTAAAAATACAAAAATTAGCTTAGTGTGATGGTGCACACCTGTAATCCTAGTTACTAAGGAGGTTGAGGTGGGAGGATTGCTTGAATCCAAGAGCCAAAGGTTGCAGTGAGCTGAGATTGTGCCATCACACTCCAGCCTGGACAACAAAGTGAGACTCTTCCTCAAGAAAGAGAGAGAAAGAGAGAAGGAGAAGGGGGGTGGGCAGGGAAGGAGGGAAGGAAGGAAAAAAAACAACTATTGGGAGATTCTGAAGAGTCATAGAAACCAGGCTGATGGTAAAGGGGAGTAAAAATCTTGGAGAAGCACCTGGCATGAGGATGAGTCTCTTGAGCAATGTGAGAACCTTGGATCCCTGACTCCGCTGAGATTTTCTGCCTTCCTTATTAGGGTAGAGGGTTTTAGTTCTGAGTCTGCGGGAGTATTATGCTTCCATGAAGAAATCCATGTAACTCATCCTACTACAGACCATCCCAAAGACTGTGTGGTGGTTCATCTTTTCCAAAAATGGCTGTGGCAACATCTCCCATTCCATGTGACCTTTTTTACACAGTGGCAAAATACACATAACATAAAATGTATCACTTTAACCATTTAAAAATGTGTAGCTCAGTGGCATTAGGCACATTCTCATTGTTGTACAACCATCACTGCCATCTGTCTCCAGAACTTTTTCATCTTCCCAAACTGACACTCCATACTGACTGAGCACTAACTGCTCCTTCTCTCCTCCCGCCAGCCCCTGGCACCCATCATTCTACATTTTTCTCCATGAATTTGAGTACTCTAGCCACCTCATTTGAGTAGAATGACTGGCTTATTTCACTTAGCATAATGTCTTCAAGGTTCCCATATGAAATTCTAAGAATGGGCTTGAGACTCCTCTTCATAGATCTGTGTTTCTCTACCTTGAATATGGGTGGAATTGTAACTATGGTGTTAGTGACGTTATGCCACCTCCAAAACTAAGTCATAAAATGCAATGCAATTTCCTTCTGGTTCTCTTGAAATGCTCACTTTTGGAATCTAGCCACCAAACTGTGAAGATTCCAGCTCTTCATGGAGAGGACCATGGAGAGAGAAACTGGAGCTTCCCACTCACACCCACAACCACAGCTGAGCTCCCATATGACAAGCAGCACCACCTCGCCAGCCCTGGGATTGAGCCATCTTGAAAATGCCAAGACAATGAAGCAAAGATGCCAACAAGCAGTGGAATGTAGCAATAAGGAACACATAACAAGTGATATTCAGTAATATGCACAGGTAGAAAATTACCATTAACCAGATCATGAGGTCAGGAGTTTGAGACCAGCCTGACCAACATGGTGAAACGCCGTCTCTGCTAAAGATACAAAAAATTAGCTGGGCATGGTGGCGGACACAGGTAACCCGAGCTACTTGGGAGGCTGAGGCAGGAGAAAGCGGAGGTTGCAATGAACCAAGATTGCGCCATTGCATTCCAGCCTGGGTGACAGGGAGACTCCGTCTCAAAAAAAAAAAAAAAAAAAAGAAAAGAAAAGAAAGAAAGGAAATTATTATTAACCCAACCAAGAAAAATTTGAGCTCAGAGCAATTTCTTGGGAGACATCCTGAGGTACCTAGAGGATTACTGAAAGTGCTCAAATGCTATCTTCCTTCTGTTCTTTGAATGCCAAGTTCACATGCAGCTCATGGCCTTTGTATACAGGCCTCTTCCTAAAATGCCCTTCTCTAGATCTTGCGGTTCTCCAGCCATACCATTCTGGCTCCTCATGGAGAGGAGATTTTGGCACAAACCAGTGTTTCCACCTACATATCTAGTTGCAGTTAATGGCACCCAATTGCCTAATAAAAATGTAGGGAAGGGAAGGGAAGGGTAGAGAAGTGGAGGGGAGAGGAGGGGAGAGGGAGAAGGGAAGAAAAGAAAAGAAGAAAGGAGGGAAACCTTTGAAGCTATGGCACAGGGCTCTACTTTTTAACCCAGTTCTCTTTTAACATTTGGGTAAATATATAGCAGAGATAATATTCAAAAGTTGTGGATTGACCGGGTGCAAGCTGTAATTCCAGCACTTTGGGAGGCTGAGGTTGGTGTATTGTTTGAGGTCAGGAGTTTGAGACCAGCCTGGGCAACATGATGAGACCCCATCTCTGGCCAAAAAATACAAACATTTTCTGAGTGTGGTAGCAGGCACCTGTAGTCCCACCTGGTCTGGGGGCAGAGGTAGGAGGATTATTTGAACCCAGAAGGCAGAGGTTGCACTCCAGCCTGGGTGAAAGAATGAGACCTTGTCTAAAAAAAAAAAAAAAAAAAAAAAAAAAAAAAAAAAAAAAAAACTCTGGATAACAATTCAAAATTGCAAACAATGTTGATTTTTGTTTTACTTTTTTTAGACGCAGGGTCTCACTCAGTCACCCAGGGTAGAGTGTGGTGGTATGACCATACCTCACCATAGCCTCAACCTCCTAGGCTCAAGGAATCCTCCAACCTCAGTCTCCTGAGTAGTGAGGACTACAGGCACATGCCACCATGCCAGGCTAATTTTGTTTTCTTTTCTGCAGAGACAAGCCTCGCTATGTTGACCAAGCTGGTCTTGAACTCTTGGTCTCGAGTTTTCCTCCTGTCTCAGCCTCCCAAAGTGCTGGGATTACAGGTGTGAGCTACCACATCTAGCCAACAATGTTGCTTATAATGAACAACTGAAAGAATATATATATATTTTTTTGAGGCAGAGTCTCACACTGTCACCCAGGCTGAAGCATGGTGGCATGATGTCAGCTCACTGCAATCTCTGCCTCCCAGGTTCAAGCGATTCTCCTGCCTTAGCCTCCTGACTAGCTGTGACTACAGGTGTGTGCCACCATGCCTGGCTAATTTTTGTATTTTTAATAGAGACAAGGTTTTAATGTGTTGGCCAGGCTGGTGTTGAACTCCTGACCTCAGGTGATCTACCCGCCTTGGCCTCCCAGAGTGCTGGGATTACAGGTGTGAGCCACTGTGCCCAGCCCTGAAAGAAGATTTTAAATCATCAGTCTGCAGTTGATTGATTATGCATATTAGCAGCTTGACTCTGTTTTAACATTTTGCAGTTAAAGTCCATCAACGTTACTTAGACAATACTCACATTTCTAAGGGGTATAAACTTAGGCGTTGAATTGCTTTGTCATAGGGTAGGTCTGTTCAGCTTTGGTTGGTACTGCCAAACAGTTTTCCAAAGTGGCTGTCAACTTACACTCCCACCAACAGTGAATGAAAGTTCCAGCTGTTCCAAATTCTCATTGGCCCCTCAATGTTGCTAGTCTTTTAATTTTAGCCTTCCTTAGACATTTGTAGTAGTATCTAATTGTAGTTTTAATTTGCATTTCCCTGGTGACTAATGAGGTTGAGTGCCTTTTCATATTTTTAAGGGTTGTTCTTTCTTATATGAAGTACCTGTTGCCTGGCACATTGGCTCACACCTGTAATCCCAGCACTTTGGGAGGCGGTGGGCAGGATCACTTGAGTCCAGGAGTTCAAGACCAGCCTGGGCAACATTAGGGAGATCCTGTCTCTACAAATAATACAAAAATTAGCTGGGCATGGTGGCTTGGGCCTGTGATCCCAGCTACTTGGGAGGCTGAGGTGGGAGGATCACCTGAACACAAGAAGTTGAGGCTGCAAAGAGCCATGATTCCACCACTGCACTCCAGCCTGGGTAACAGACGTACCCTATGACAAAGCAATTAAACTCTTAGGTCTATACCTCTTAGAAATGTGAAAATATGAAAAGGCACTCAACCTCATTCGTCTAAAAAAGAAAGTATCTGTTCAATTATCTAATGTTTTATCGAGTTGCTTACTTTTTCTTATTGATTTGTAAAAATCTTTATATAGCCTGCATATATATTCTTGATCAGATATACATTTTGCACCAGAATATTTGTAGCACTACTATTAGTAATAGTAAAACCAGGAAACAACTCATTTGTCCAGCAGTGGAGGAATGGATACATAGTGATATATTCTTTTTTTTTTTTTTTCTGAGACAGCGTCTTGCTCCGTAGCCAGGCTGGAGTGCAGTGGCGTGATCCCCGCTCACTGCAACTTCCTTTTCTGGTTTCAAGCAATTCTCCTGCCTCAGCCTCCCGAGTAGCTGGGACTACAGGCACGCACCACCACACCCGGCTAATTTTTTGTACTTTTAGTAGAGACGGGGTTTCACCATGTTGGCCAGGATGGTCTCGATCTCTTGACCTCGTGATCCGCCGGCCTTGGCCTCCCAAAGTGTTGGGATTACAGGTGTGAGCCACCGTGCCCGGCATAGTGATATATTCTTAAACAATGGAACTCTAAATCATTGCTATACAATACTATGCTTCTGCTGGGAATCTCACAGATGTAATGATGAGCTGAAGAAGGTAGGCACAAAAGAGTATTACTGTATGATTCCAATCATATAAAGTTCAAACCAGATCAAACTAATCAGTGAGTGAGGAGTCAGGATTCTGGTTATTTCGGGGATAGGGATGGAAGAGGGCTATAAGGAGGTGTCTGGGAGCTGGTCATGTTCTAGATCTTGATCTGAGTTGGGGTTACATCGGTGTATTCACATCATGAGAATTCAGAGGGCCACACACTAATGACCTGTATAATGCTCTTCTATCGTATGTCACACTTCGAAAAAGTTTACAGAAACAGTTCCTTCCTAATTTTCACAGGGCCTAAGAGCTAAAAACGCAGCCCTGGCCTGATGTTTTTCTCCACTCAGGGTTTCTTGTGCTGTGCCTGTGATAGCTCTTGGTGTCCATGGAAACCAGACGAAGACAGCATGGTGGGGAAACAAGCCAGAGGGAAACTGGAGCCAGAGAAGCTTTGCTCATGCAACAGAGGAACAGAGCCCTCCCACCCCGCAACGAGTCTTCCCTCCCTGTCCTCTCAGATTTCAATCAGCTACAGCCAGTTCCCTGCCACTGCGATGTCTACCTATGACAACTCTGGCTGCTGCTTGTCGTAATTTACATCAATAACTGCTACCAGCCCACCTTCTCCATCCTGGCTTTTATCTTCCTGGACCCAGCAGGAAAGTTGGCCTGCCAGGGACTCAACAACAAAAAGGTGTTCCCTGGATCACAGGACACTAATACCTCATTAACCTTACGAGGGCATAAGTCCTAAAAGGCCTTTGAGTAGCCATGGCAAATGTTACAGACTCTGTGCATTAGAGCATAAGCTCTTTACTCACAGGAGAGTTATCTGGCTTCTTGCTCAGAGCTTATGCATCCCTATTTTAAACAGAGTCATATCACCTTGTTATCTGATTTCTTAGATCTGCAAAAACACAGGGTAGAAGCGAATGTGTGAAATTCTCACCTGAGGGTGCCCACCTGCCTGGCTTTGTTAAGTTTGAGAATTGTTCCGGTTATATCTGGGTACAAATGTGTGTATGCAAGCATATGTGTGGGGGGGTCTCTGTGTACACTCGTGTTGGTTATAATGAGTGTGTGTGAGAGAGTGTGGATTAGCATCTCGTGCATCTGTCGGTTTCTTGTGTGCATATTGGGTGTATACTAGATGAGGACATTTGTGAATGAGTTTGTCATTTTTTGGGTTTATATGTGTACATGTGATCAGATGTAAAATATGTAAATGAGAATTTACACTTTTTTGACTCTAGGAAATATGACAGAGCATTTGTCGGGCTGCTTATAAGTTTTTATCTTCAAGCTAAACTGTAAGTTTGTATGGGGATTTATATAGGGATAGCTCTAGGGAAAGTTTTCAAGTCATATGGTTGAACCATATGGAATTACCATTTTGTGGGCTAAAAATGGTTAAATATTCTGTAATTTTTGCATGATTCAAATTAATGGGTGTGTACATACACGTTTATGCACACATACATAAATTCAAGTTAGTATAGTCCTTGCACCAATTAGTAATACAATCAGAGCTGAGAAGAAGGAGTGTGATATCTGCGAAGAAACTTAACAGGGACCTTGAGGGAAAGATAAGATATGGAAAGAATGATGAATAATCCAACAGAAAGTTGCAAAAGGGAAATAATGGGAAATGAAGTTGAAAATTCTTTACCCAGGAAAGCCTTCTCTGACATTTGTTTTGTATCCACGCACCCCAAATTTGCCTCTGCCTCAGGCCTTCTACAGCCGTCATGAACTGACTCTATGACAACACTTGTCACCCTGAGCTATAATTGTTCACCTAATTGGCTGTCTTCCCCACCGAGCAGTAAGTTCACAGAAGGCAATGACTGTCTCTCTCGTTCACTTATATTGCCAACACTTAGGACAAAGCTTGGTACAGAATGGAAACTTAGCTAGCATTTGTTGAAGAAATGGATGGCTGAAAGCCAGGTCTCCTGATAAAGCAGTGCATCGTCAGGCTAAGGAGTACAACTTGTTCTGGCCAATACATGTGACTATCAGTTCTTTGGCAACTGACAGACATTTTGAAGAGTCAATTAACATGGACAAACCATCATTTAAAAATACTAATTTAGGAGTGGTATCAAGGATAGACAGAAGTAGGTCAGGTGAAGTGGCTCAGATCTGTAATCCCAGCATTTTTAGAAGGCTGAGGCAGGATCACTTGAGACTAGGAGTTCAGGACCAGCTTGGGCAACATGAAGAGACCCTGTCTCTTAAAAAAATAAAAATAAAGGCCAGGTGTGGTGGCTCTCACCTGTAATCCTGGAACTTTGGGAGGCTGAGGCAGGAGGATCACTTGAGCCCAGGAATTCAAGACCAGCCCGGGTAACGTAGGGAGACCCCATCTCTACAAAAAATAAAAAAAAATTAGGCCAGGCACAGTGGCTCACACCTGTAATCCCAGCACTTTAGGCTGCTGAGGTGGGTGGATCACTTGAAGTCAAGCGTTTGAGACTGGCCTGGCCAAAATGGCAAAACCCTATCTCTACTAAAAAAACAAAACTAAACTAAAAGTAGCCAGGCATGGTGTTGCACAAAATAAGTTGTTCTACCCACTTGTGCATGCCTGTAATGCCAGCTACTTGGGAGGCTGGTGCACGAGAATCGCTTGAACCTGGGAGGTGGATGTTGCAGTGAGCCAAGGTCACACCATTGCACTCCAGCCTGAGCAACAGAGCCAGAATCTGTCTCAAAAAAAAAAAAAAAAAAAAAGCCAGGGATGGTGGCACGCACGTGTAGTCTCAGCCACTGAGGAGGCTGAGGTGGGAGGATCACTTGAGACAGGGAGGTTGAGGCTGCAGTGAGCTGAGATCACACTACTGCACTCTACCCTGGCTGCCAGAGTGAGACCCTGTCTAAACAACAACAACAACAGCAACAATGAAAATGAAATAGAAAGAAGCAGGTAATGTAGGTTATGGTTAGCCATCAGAGGCCCGGTAGTTCCTATGCATGTGGTAATAAATATCTAGATGACAATGGCAATGGGAATGGACAGCAAGGGAGAGATGAAAAAAACTGCAGTAGAAACAGCTTCTTGGTGACTGCTAGGTTTGGGGCAAACAGAGAAAGTGGAGTGAAGGCTGACCCCAAGTTCTGGAGCCTGAGTGGCTGAGATAATGACAGTCACTCCAACAGAAATAAGGAGACTTATTTAAACAGTGACAAGATCTGTTTTGAACACATTGTAGGTTTTGGATATTGATATGGTTTGGCTGTGTCCCCATCCAAATCTCATCTTGAATCATAATCCCCATGATCACCACGTGTTGTGGGAGGGACCTGGTGGGAGGTGATTGAATCATAGGGGCTGTTTCCCCATGCTGTTCTCGTGTTAGTGAGTGAGTTATCACGAGATCTTGATCATTTTCCCCTTCCACAAGATAACACACTGGTCCATTACATTGGTGACACTGTGCTGATTGGATCCAGTGAGCAAGCAATAGCAAGCACACTGGACTTGTTGGTGAGACATTTGTATGCCAGGGGATGGGAAATAAAGCTGACTAAAATTCAGGGACCTTCTACCTCGTACAATTTCTAGGGGTCCAGTGGTGTGGGGCCTGTCAAGATATTCCTTCTAAGCTGAGGGATAAGTTGCTGCATTTGGCCCCTCCTACAACCAAGAAAGAGGCACAATGCCTAGTGGGCCTAACTGGATTTTGGAAGCAACACATTCCTCATTTAGGGGTGTTATTCTGGCCCATTTATTGAGTGACCTGAAAGGCTGCAAGTTTTGTATGGGGTCCAGAACAGGAGAAGGCTCTGCAATAGGTCCAGGCTGTTGTGCAAGCTGCTCCGACACTGGGGCCATATGACCCAGCAGCTCCAATGGTGCCTGAGGTGTCAGAGGCAGATAGGGTTGCTGTTTGGAATCTTTGGCAGGCTCCCATAGATGAATCACAGTGGAGGCCTCTAGGATTTTGGAGCAAACCTTGGCCATCTTCTGCAGATAAATACAGTCCTTTTGAGAGACAGCTCTTGGCCTGTTAGTGTACTTTGGTGGAAACTGAACATTTGATTATGGATCACCAAGTGACCATGTGACCTAAACTCCCTATCGTGCACTGAGTGCTTTCTGAGCCATCCAGTCATAAAGTGAGGCATGCACAGCAGCGTTCTGGCATCAAGCAGAAGTGGTATATACATGATCAAGCTCGAGCAGGTCCTGAAGGCACAAATAAGTGACATGAGGAAGTGACTCATGCCCAGATCTCCACTCCTGCCACCCTGCCTTCTCTCCCCAAGCCTGCACTGATGGCCTCATAGGGAGTAACCTATGATCAATTGACAAAGGAAGAGAAGACTATGGCCTGGTTTACAGATGACTCTGAACGATATGCAGGAACCACCCAAAAGTGAACAGCTATAACACTATAGCCTCTTTCTAGGACATCCCTGAAAGACGGGGTGAAGCGAAATCTTCTCAGTGGGCAGCACTTTGAGCAGTGCACCTGGTTGTACACTTTGCTTGGAAGGAAAAATGACCAGATGAGTGGCTATGTACTAATCCATGGGCTGTAGCCAATGGTTTGGCTGGATGGTCAGGGATTTGGAAGAAGCATGATTGGAAAATTGGTGATGAAGAAATTTGGGGAAGAGGTATGTGGATGGTCAGAAAGAGGTAAGTGGTCAAAAACTGTGAAGATATTTGTATCCCATGTGAGTGCTTACCAGAGTGTGACCTCAGCAGAGGAGGATTTAATAATTAAGTGGATAGGATGACTTGTTCTTTAGACACCACTCAGTGTCTTTCCCCACCCCCCCCAACCCTGTCATCACCCAATGGGCTCATGAACAAAGTAGCCATGGTGGCAGAGATGGAAGTTTTGCATGGGTTCAGCAATGTGGACTTCCACTTACCAAGGCTGCCCTTTCTATGGTCACTGCTGAGTGCCCAATTTGTCAATAGCAGAGATCAATGCTGAGCCCTCAATATGGCATCATTCCTTGGGGTGATCAGCCACCGACGTGGTGGCAGGTTGATTATATTGAATCTCTTCCATCATGGAAAGATGATTGTCCTCTCTGGAATAGCCACTTACTCTGAATATGGGTTTGCCTATCCTGCATGCAATGCTTCTGCCAAGACTACCATATGTGGATTCATGGAATGCCTTATCCACCATCATGGTATTCCACACAGCACTGCCTCTGACCAAGACACTCACTTTATGGCTAAAGAAGAGCAGCAGTGGGCTCATGCTAATGGAATTTAGTGATCTTACCATGTTCTCCTGAAGCAGCTGGATTGATAGAATAGTGAAATAGCCTTTTGAAGTCACAATTACAATGCCAACTAGGTGACAGTAGTTTGCAGGGCTGGGGCAAAGTTCTCCAGAAGGCTGTATAAGCCCTAAATCAGCATCCAATATGTGGTACTGTTTCTCCCATATCCAGGATTCATGGGTTGAGAAATCAAGGATGGAAGTGTAAGTGGCACCACTCACCATCACCCCTAGTGGCCCACTAGCAAAATTTTTGCTTCCTGTTCTGGTTACATTGCATTCTGCTGGCCTAGAGGTCTTAGTTCTAGAGGGAAGAATGCTGCCACCAGGAGACACAACAATGATTCCATTAAACTGGAAGATTGTCATCGGGACACTTTGGGCTCCTCTTACTTCTAAGTAAACAGGCTCAGAAGGGCGTTACAATGCTGGCTGGGGTGATTGATCCAAACTATCAAGATGAAATCAGTTTACTACTCCACAGTGGAGGTAAGGAAGAGTATGGATGGAATTACAGGAGATCCCTTAAGGCATCTCTTAGTATTACCATGCCCTGTGATTAAGGTCAATCAGAAACTACAACAATCCAATCCAGGAAGGACTACAAATGGCCCAGACCCTTCAGGAATGAAAGTTTGAGTCACTCCACCAGGTAAAAAGCATGACCGGATGAGGTGCTTGCTGAAGACAAAGGTAATAGAGAACGGGTAGTAGAAGGTAGTCATCAATACCAGCTATGCCCACATGACCAGTTGCAATAATGAAAATCCAAATGTTAATCACCAAGGTAATGGAGAAAATGTCTCCAGGGCATGTCAGAGGTCTTCATGGCAGCCCCTCCCATCACAGGTCTGAAGGCCTAGAAGGAAAAAGTGGTTTTGTGGGCCAGGCCTGGGTCTTTGCTGCTTTGTGCAGTCTCCAGACTTGGTGCCCTGTGTCTTAGCCATGGTTAAAAGGGGCAAATGTAAATCTCTGGTCATTGCTTTAGAGGGTGCAAGCCCCAAACCTTGGTGACGTTCACATGATATTGGGCGGTTCACAGAAGTCAAGAATTGAGGTTTGGGAACCTTCACTTAGATTTCAGAGGATGTATGGAAACACCTGGATGTCCAGGTAGAAGTTTGCTGAGGAGTGGAGCCCTCATGAAGAACCTCTACTAGGGCAATGCGGAAGGGAAATCTGGAATTGGAGCCCCCCACACAGAGTCCCCACTGGGGCATTGCCTAGTGAAGCTGCGAGAAAAGGGCCAGTGTCCTCCAGACCCCAGAATGGTAGATCCACTGACAGCTTGCACCATGCACCAGGAAAAGCTGCAGACATTCAGGGCTAGCCTGTGAAAGCAGCTGGGAGAGGGCTGTATCCTGCAAAGCCACAGTGGTGGAGTTTCCCAAGGCCATGGGAGCCCACCTTTTGCATCAGCCTGACTTGGATGTGAGGCATGGAGTCACAGGAGATCATTTTGGAACTTTAAGGTTTAATGACTGCCCTTATTGGATTTTGGACTTACATGGGGCCTGTAGCCCCTTTGTTTTGGTCAATTTCTCCCATTTTGAATGGGTGTATTTACCCAGTGCCTGTACCCCCATTGTATCTAGGAAGTAACTAACTTGCTTTTGATTTTACAGGCTCATAGGCAAAAAGGATTTGCCTTGTCTCAAATGAGACTTTAGACTATGATTTTTGGGTTAATGCTGGAATGAGTTAAGAATTCAGGGACTGCCGGGCGCGGTGGCTCATGCCTGTAATCCCAGCACTTTGGGAGGCCGAGGTGGGCGGATCACAAGCTCAAGAGATCGAGACCATCCTGGTCAACATGGTGAAACCCCGTCTCTACTAAAAATACAAAAAATTAGCTGGGCATGGTGGCGCATGCCTGTCATCCCAGCTACTCAGGAGGCTGAGGCAGGAGAATTGCCTGAACCCAGGAGGTGGAGGTTGCGGTGAGCCGAGATCGTGCCATTGCACTCCAGCCTGGGTAACAAGAGCGAAACTCCGTCTCAAAAAAAAAAAAAAAAAAAAGAATTCAGGGACTGTTGGGAAGGCATGATTATGTTTTGAAATGTGAGGACATGAGATTTGGGAGGGGTCAGGAGTAGGATGGTATGGTTTGGCTATGTCCCAACCCAAATCTCATCTTGAATTGTAATCTCCATAATCCCCATGTCATGAGAGGGACCTGATGGGATGTAATTGAATCACGGGGGTAATTTCCTCCATGCTGT
Source organism: Saimiri boliviensis (assembly GCF_048565385.1). Taxonomy (NCBI): domain Eukaryota; kingdom Metazoa; phylum Chordata; class Mammalia; order Primates; family Cebidae; genus Saimiri; species Saimiri boliviensis. The sequence continues at coordinate 24,488,817 of NC_133449.1, forward strand.
TCTCATGATAGTGAGTGAGTTCTCACAATATCTGATGGTTTTATAAGTGTCTGGCATTTTCCCTGCTGGCACTTATTCTCTATTCTGCTGCCTTGTGAAGAGGTGCCTTCTACCATGATTGTAAGTTTCCTGAGGCCTCACCAGCCATGGGGAACTGTGAGTCAATTAAACCTCTTTTCTTTCTAAATTACCCAGTCTGTTATTTCTTCATACTGATAGTGGCAGGAGGCAGACAAATGCCTAAGCAGATAGGGTTGGGTCCCTGGTGAAACCCAACCTTCAAGCCAATGACAGTCCCAGGTAAATCCTCAGACCAGATCAAAAACCTGTCTTCTCTTTTGGCCCATATTCCTCTGATGGATTCCACCTTTCACCTATTTTACGTATACCTACGCTTCCCTAATTGGTTTTTTTACACTGTTATGGTCACCTTTGAATGGTACCTTTGTTTTAATTTTTTTTTTTTTTTTTTTTTTGCATACTCACAAACCAATCAGCATGCACTCCCCTATTCTGAGTCCATAAAAGCCCTGGACTCAGCCACACTGGTAGAGAAACCACCAACTACAGAGTTGGGGGACCACCCCATGTTCCTTCTTTGCTGAGAGCTATTCCATCACTCAGTAAAATTGTTCTCTGCCCTCCTCACCTTTTGAATCATCAGCATATTCTCATTCTTCTTGGCTGCAGGACAAGAGCTCCAGAACCACCATATGCCAGTACAAGCTATAACACAGGCAGTCCAAGTGAGTGGGGCACCTCCAACAGCAGGCCCAGGGCCCAGCAAGACCCAGGCTGAGGGTGGAGGTGGGGGTGTCACTGGCCATGGAACTCCCTGGGTGGCAAAGTGGCCAAGAAAAACCCTGCATCATATCTGGGGAATCATCTGAGATTTGTCAGAAGGGTGAGTGAATGTGAACATATAACTCCACTTTTTTTCTGAGGCTTCTTGTCCTTAGGCTTTTTTTTGAAGGCAGGCAAAGCACCAAACCTCTGTTTAGCTAGTTAAGAGCAAATGGTGTGACTGGGTGTGGTGGCTCATGCCTATAATCCCAGCACTTTGAAAAGCTGAGGTGGGTGAATCACCTGAGGTCAGGAGTTCGACACCAGCTTGGCCAACATGGAAAAACCCAAACTCTATCCAAAAAATATATATTTTAAAAATTAGCCAGGTGTGGTGGTGCATACCTGTAATCCCAGGTATTCTGGAGGCTGAGGCAAGAGAATCACTTGAATCCAGGAGGAGGAGGTTGCAGTGAGCTGAGATCATGCCACCTTACTCAAGCGTGGGTGACAGAGCAAGACTCCATCTCAAAACAAGCAAACAATAAACAAACAAAACCCAACAAATGGTGCAACTACGAAGGACAGGATGCTGAAAAGGAACCCCCACCGTTGCTCCTGGGAGTTGAGAATGTCAGCCTCATTCCAATCCAGTCTTTTCTATGGCGTTTTTCTTCTTTTTATTGTGGCTGTCATGGCACCCAACTCTGCCTTTTACAATGCTAACAGTGTTGTTGCAAACTACAGAAATATGACTGGGAAGAATGGGCACTTGGCCCAGTCATCAAAAATGTAATTCAGGACAATGCAGTTTCTGTCTTCTTAGAAGAGTGGGAGGAAGCAGTGATTAGGAGTTTCTTTCCCTTTTGGGGGAACCCATTTGCAGAAGAGCAAGAGGAGTTTTTCCCCAGAAACCTTCCCCTCCCTGCACTTAAGCTGTTTTTTTTTTCTTCCTTTTCTCTACAATGTCAGGAGGTAACACAGCCCTGTGAATGCAGGGAGCTTTTCTATGCAAGAGGTTTTTTTTTTTTTTTTTTTTTTTGGAAAGGGGAAGGCATAGGCCAGGACACCAATTCATGGGATTCCTTTTTCACTGCCTTGTTTGAGGGGGACCCCGTTCCACAGCGTCACTTTAACATTTGGATTGTAATAAGGAAGCACCGGAGGAGCAGCCTTTCCAGCTGCTGGCTACAGTCTAGCAAGGGCCACCTGGGACTTAAGAGTCCATGCACCCTCCTGAAGCACCTTTTTTTTCCCCAAACTCAATTCCAAGCTTTGAGTTGAAGCCTTAGAAAGGAAAACTGGAGCTGAGGGATCCAGAGACAGATGACAATGGAAGTCAAGGGGCACAGTGCAGGTAGGCTTAATTCCTGCTGATTAGGGCTCCCTCCTTTTCAAGGATGGGAGTCATACCCGTATCCATGGCATAGATGAGGTTACTGACAGCAGGGAGGGCAGGCCAGCATGTAGGTGAGTGTAGATAGTCCCTACCCTCTAGGCCTCCCTGTTACATGGGTGAGAGCCGTTTTGGCACCCATGGGTGGCACTCTGCCAAGGTTGCCAGAACTTGGGGATATAAGGAGAAAAGAAAAAAGGGGATGTGTTTTCTTTCTCTCCCTTACATGCCCCATGTATTCACTGGGAAGAGAAAGGACAAAGGGACTCCTTTTTCCCTTCTTTCCAGATGGGTAACCAACCATCTTCAGTCTGTATTTCTCTCTAATGCATGCTGAATCACTGGGACTCCTTTGGGGAAAAAAAAAGCCTTCTTTTTCTTTTTCCTCCTCTCTCCTCTCTTCATGGATGGCTAATTGTGCCCCCACATGACAGATGCATCCCCCAAACTGGGAAAAGTTTAATTTCCTCAAATCTTAAACTGTTTGGCTTAAAAAAAAAAAAAAAAAAAAAAAAAAAAAAAAAAAAAAAAAAAAAAAACAGGAAGAAATTACAGATGAAACGGGGCAAATCTCCTGAGGAGGGACAACTTTTACAGTATGCAAAAACTCTTTATTTGCTCCTCCTGTATGTGACTCCAGGGTCAAAGGGCTCCATAACCCAGGGGAAGGGAACCAAGAAGCCTGACTTTCCAGCAAAAGAGTAAAAGTTTTTACCAGTCAGGCTTCTGGCCTCTCTCTCTCTGTGCAGACTGGTTGAATGAATGATAAAAATCACTGTTTATATCCTCTGCAAAGTTTTGATTAATGAAAAAAGAATTAATGAGGCGAGTCTTAAGCTGTAGCCAATCTGGTATGCTTTGTGTGTTTTTCAGTATGGTTCTGTCACAAGGAGGAGTACCTTGGGATAAATTGTGGGTTACTGCTCATGCCAGCCCCCCAAACTGGTCAGTAACAAATTTTGTTGCAGGTCTCTAAAGAAAAAACAAAAAACAAAAAACAAAAAAAACGGAATGAGGTCTCCATCTTGTTTTATGTCCTTGGGAACTTGACCTTGAAACCACATAGCAGTACTTTCTTTTGGTCTCTGGCATTTTACAGTGGCGGCCTGAGTTCAATCCTGGCTTAAGGAATGAGTACTTGCTGGTTAATATCTGTATGACTGTTACCATTTGCTGATTCTCTTTTCCTCCGTGAACAACTTCTAGCTTCCTTTCTTAAATCTTCCTTTCTCTGAGCTACCGTTAAAGATTCTAGGTTTTGTTAAAACTGCTTACTACCTGTTTGACAATACCTTGTACACTTACAGTTAAATCATAACCTTAGTTGAGGCTTATTGGTTTCATCTGTGAGATACTTTTGGCAAAGTTCAAAAGTCAGAAATACTGGCTATTTGGCATGGTTAAAGTCAGGTAATAGGAATTTAAAAGGATTTTTAAGAGTGCTGTGGTTAAAAGTCAGCTTAATTAAAAGTGGATGCATATATATAGATCTATATGTATATACCTCTCCAAGCTATAGGTATATCTAAAAGGACTTTATGGTGGGTTTTTTTTTTTTCTCTCTCTCTCTCTTCTTGGATCTTTTTTTGCTGGAAAAGGTTTTTTTCTTCTCAGTCGACTGAATTATTTTTCCCATTTTGCCTTGCCACTCTTAATGCATGTATGAGAGGCTCTAAGATAACTTCTGACAGCCTGGGACTGTTTGGGAAGCCTCTGTTTTCCTCATGAAACCCCAAGAATTAAAAGCGAATAAATCTGTCTCAAAATGTGTTTTTATCTTCCAGCTATATCTGCTTATTACACCTTAGAAACGGCATGATTTCCTATCCCCGCTTCTTGAAGGGTTCCACCCAGAGACCAGTAATCCAATTAAGAAACCAGCAGATGAAAAATCTTACAATTACTGCATCGTCTTCTGTCTATCTGTGTAGTTATATATGTGTACATATGTGATGTTTATATTTTAAAAAAAGCTCTAATTAATTGGCTTAGAGAAAAGTAAGTGCTTAGATCAAATATTTTTTTGAAGAAAAAATTGCTTTTTAGTTCATGTGACATTAATCTTTGAGAAATAAAAACAGTTTTAAAGATTATTGGCAAAATACAAATGTCTTCAAATGTAAACGTAGTCTAAATTGTGTTCAGATATTAGGTTTGCCAAATGCTTTAAGACCATGAATTGCTTCTTCGGCTTTTGAAAATTGTTTAAGGCCAGGTGCGGTTGCTTATGCCTATAGTCACAGCACTTTGGGAGGCCGAGGCAGGTGGATCACGAGGTCAAGAGATCAAGACCATCCTCATCAGCATGGTGAAACCCCATCTCTACTAAAATTACAAAAATTAACTGGGCATGGTGGCACACGCCTGTAGTCCCAGCTACTTGGGAGGTTGAGGCAGGAGAATTGCTTGAACCCAGGAGGTGAAGGTTGCAGTGAGCTGAGATTGTGGCATTGCACTCCAGCCTGGGTAACAAGAGTGAAACTCCGTCTTAAAAAAAAAAATTGTTTAACTTGCTTGCTTTACAGTTTGGTAAGGCCTGGGGACATATGAAATTAACCACGCCCTTAAACTATTCTAGAAAGAGTCAGATCTTACCTGCACCTAATACATAATTTAAAACTTACCAGGTTTTACATTAAAATTAAAAATTGTTAACAGTTACCATTATAACATATAATTGAGACTACTGAAAACAGATTTACATGCAAGGTGTGTAAGGGAAGTAAAATATGTTTTTAGTAAGATTATAAAAAGGCATGGGAATGTAAATTTTTGCCTAGTTTAGAGGATTAAAAGACAGTTTCTGATTAAATAAGATAAAGCTAAAGGTTTAAACAAGTTGTGGGATATTTGTAAAAATTAATATTACAGGTGGGGAGGGGAATAAAAAAAGAAAAAAGAAAAAATTAATATTACAAAAGAAATTATGCATTTGAGCATATTGACTAAATTCAAAAGGGTATTACATGGTTTTTTCATAAATCAAGCATTGGAATAAAAACACAATAGGGTTTTCTTAAGGCACTGATATGTATGCTCTTTAACAAAAATTTGTAGAGTTACAAGAGGTTTTTAAGAATCTCACATCACAGTTGAACTGGTTAAGATTTGATAGAATTATCTATGAAGACTGATTTTTAAAAATTGGGGTTTGTTAACATTAATATAGACTAATGCAAGGGTGAAATTTGACTTTCTCTCCCTTGAACAAGATTTCATGTAATGGTAAAAAATAAGGAAAGATTTTTGTTTGCCTTGTGAATAAACTACACAAAAGAAGAAGAAGAAGAAGAAGAAGAAGACAGGAGACAGGAGACTGGTTGTTTGGAAAGCTAAGTCTTCTCTCTTAATGAGTAAAGATTTCTGCCTTTTTATAAATTTTTGAGTCATCATTTTAGCTAAATAAAATTAGTTACATTAATCTGGAATTCTGTTTCATAATATCAAGTGTTTTAAACCTCTATGTATTTAACATGCTTCCCAAAATGAAATTTTACCTTCAAAAATTGTCTTTTTTGACCTCTATCTTTTGAATGCTACAGACGGCCTCTGGAGCATCCAAAAGAAAGGTAAACAGCATTATTAGACATGCTTAGTTACATGGGATTGCCAAAATAAAAATAAGGTTTAATCTCCTTCAGGTTATATTTTAGTGAATAATATTAATACATGTTCCAAAATTATATGGTATATCTAAAATTCTAATGTCTGAGTATATGCTGTCAATCATAATTAAGGTTACTACTTTAAGTTGTTGTAAACCACAGAAATAACCAAATTTCTTTTTCAGTCATGTTTTTGACTGTGACTACCTGAAGACATTTTGTCATTCTCAGACAATTGTTGTAATCTTGTTTTGATCCTCTTCAAAAGATGGTTTATAATCAGCTATAGGACTTTGACAGGTGCTCTTAATTGCAGGTTTCTGATAACTTGGGGGATTTGTAATTGAGAAAAAACGTACAAGACTCACAAAGAGCTGAAATGTTCATGAATATCAAGCAGAAGACGAGTTGGTGGAATGGGCTGAACTAATAGAAAACCGAAGTAATCTTTTTTAACTTTTTGCTTAAAACATTGCTGATTCTTGTTTTGTTTTTCAACATCAGAAAAACTTTTATTGAACTATTTACAGCTTTTAACAATTGAGTAAGATATACTCTTATGAACAAAATTTGCTTCTCTATGCCTTGTTTCCAGAATTTGGAAACTATTTGTGAGTTTTGTTTTTTCTTTTCTTCTTTTCCTTTTTTTTTTTAGACAGTCTTGTTCTGTCGCCCAGGCTGGAGTGCAATGTCATGATCTTGGCTCACTGCAACATCCACCTCCCAGGTTCAAGAAATTCTCTTGCCTCAGCCTCCTGAGTGGCTGAGATTTCAGGTACCCACGACCACACCAGGTGAATTTTTTGTATTTTTAGTAGAGACAGCGTTTCACCATTTTGGTCAGGCTGGTCTTGAACTCCTTACCTCAGGTGATCCACCTGCCTCGGCCTCCCAAAGTGCCGGGATTACAGGCATAAGCCACCATCCCTGCCCTATTTGTGAGTTTTCTTAACTTGTGGCAATATACTTATTTGCATCAGTTTTCTTTTGCAACAGGATGCAATTGGAGAAACTGGTTGTTTTACCAAGGCTTTGATGGGAAGGGTGTGCTCCTCTTTATGGAATCAAGCTTGACTTGTAGAGCCAATAAAAGCCCCTGGGAAATCTGGCCTCATACCTTGTCTATACAGTCCCTGTACAGGGTTCCTAACCTGTAGTGAGTAAAGAATGTCACTTTCTAACAGGTCCAGGATCCCCATGTTATCTTGTGATCTCAAGAGGAGAGAAATTTACCCAACTCATAGGTATTTGAGGGTACTGACCCATGTCTGGGCTCAGCTTTAAAATGTCTTACCTGAGATTCCTTGTGAAACAGAGTTCCATCAAAATCAATTTAAAAGGCTTATGTGAAAATTAATTATTCTTGTTGTACTTTATGCAAATAATCAGGCCAAGCATAACACTAAAGTTTATTTTGCAAATAACTTGGTTCTATTATGATTTGTTTTTAACAAAAATGAAGAATGGAGAGAGAAAACTTATCACACACTTGTCATTAAATTCTAGGCTCATTCATTGTTTTTAAATTTTTGCCAGGCAGGTGTGGTGGCTCACGCCTATAATCCCAGCATTTTGGGAGGGTGAGGCAGGCAGATCACCTGAGGTCAGGAGTTTGAGACCAGCCTGGCCAACATGGTGAAACTCCATCTCAACTAAAAATACAAAAATTAGCCAGGCATGGTGGCAGATGCCTATTAATTCCAGCTACTTGGGAGGCTGAGGCAGGAGAATTGTTTGAACCTGGGAGGCTGAGTTTGCAGTGAGGTGAGATCGTGCCACTGCGCTTCAGCCTGGGTGACAGAGAGAGACTCCCTCTCAAAAAAAAAAAAAAATGTTTTTGTCTACATTTTAGATTAACCTTGCTTATTCCTGCGAACCAACCAGTGATCTCCAGCTGCAGCTAAGAAGAAACAAAAGGGCTGCGTAATGTAAAAATATGGATCAATATTCTAGTTCTGGGCAATTTTTGTCCAAATCCTGCCAGGTGATAGGAGTAAATAGATTACCCATAACCCAGAGGTTTCTTTCTTTGGGAAAATAAGATCATGGGAGCTAACAAAACCAAGCCCTATCCACCTAAATCTTAGCAGGCATAACTATAGCCACCAGTCATCTGGGCATGTTGTCAGCCTTGGGATTTTTTAGCTGTCCATACCCCCTTGTTTCCTTTTGATACATGTTTGGTACATGTCTTCTAATAACCAGTTTGTCTCTTCTTGCCTTCAGACCATCAAACTCCAAACAGTCATCCAAATGGCGCCTCAGATGATGGCTCCATTTTACTGGCAATCCTTAGCTAGGCCTCTGAGAGAGATCTGACTGCTGTCTTCCCAAAACAGCACTCCCTGTCAGTTACGATCAGTCACCATCCTTATCCTAATGGCAGTTAGATGTACCACTTCAGAGGAAGGAACTGAAACCTGACCTTCAAGTTGAAGATAGTCCCGGGTAAATCCCCGGACTGGATTGAGAACCTGGACACTTTCCTCTGATGGATCTCCACCCTTCACCTATTTCAGCCTTCCCTAATTGGTTTTCTTTTTTCTTTTTTTCTTTTTTTTTTTGAGACAGAGTCTCACTCTGTCACCAGGCTGGAGTGCAGTGGTGCAATCTTGGTTCACTGCAACCTCCACCTCCAGGATTCAAGCAATTCTTCTGCCTCAGCCTCCTGATGAGCTGGGATTACAGGCATGCACCACCATGCCCAGCTGATTTTTGTATTTTTAGTAGAGATGGGGTTTCACCAAGTTGACCAGGATGGTCTCTGTCTCGTGACTCCATGATCTGCCCACCTTGGCCTCTCAAAGTGTTGGGATTACAGGTGTGAGCCACCATGCCTGGCCCCTTGTTGGTTTTTTACACTGTCATGCCCACCATGCCCTTGTTTTAACTTTTCTTTTTTGCATACTCACAAACCAATTAGCATGCACTCCCCTATTCTGAGCCCATAAAAGCCCCAGACTCACTCACCCTGGGAGAGAAACCATACCCACATCCTCTCTCTGCTGAAATCGGTTCCATCACTCAAAAAATTATCTGTCCACCTTGCCCTTTGAATTGTCAGTGTATTCTCATTCTTCTTGGATGCAGGATGTAAGCTCAGGAACTGCCAAACACAGATACAAGCAATAACACAGATGGACGGAGTGGGTGGGGTACCTCCAGTTGCAGGTCCGGGTCACCAGATGGCAAAGTGGCTGAGAAAAATTCTGTGTCAATAGCAGCATGAGAATGGAAAAATACAGTAAGTGTTGGATAGGAATTGAAGTTAGCAAACAAAAGGACATCCTATTAAAGATGGCCAGTAGGCAGTTAGATATTTGAGATGAGCACAGACAGGAGGCCTCAAGTGCAAATATTCAGTCACTCCCTCAAAACTTAATACTTATTATGTGTTCAACAATGGTCTAGGTACTGGGCATATAGCAGTGAACAAAACAAAGTTTCTACCAACTTTTAGAGTTTCCTCATCTCTGAAAATATTTTTCAGCTATTCCTTTATTTACTTACATATAGTAAGCATAGTTATATTATGATCTGTATCTAAAAGGTCTATATCTGACATCTTTGCTGGTCTGTTTCTGCTGTCTGTTGTTTCTGCTGCACCTCACTCATATGATCTTATTTCCTTGTATGCTTTGTTAATTTTGAGTTTGGATTTACATTTTACTTGTAGGGATCTCCTGAGAAATAAAATGAAGCTATCTTTCTCTAGAGAAGATTTACTTGTTTTTGTTTATGTCAGTTTAGATGCCTTTAATTCCAAGGCTTGTAGTTACTTGGTCGACCCTAGAGATGGGAATTAGGCTTCAAGTCTGTGTGAGGACTGGCTCATGGTTTCCACCAGTCAGAGATGATTTTCTTTTTTATCTTCCCCTGCTTTCTTCAGCATGCAGGCAACTCTTCCTATAGTTCTCTGGATGTGAGCGGGAGAAGGCAGTTTACTTCTATATGTTTATCCTAATGGTGTAGCCCTTTCAGGAAACAGTGGAAAAGAAAAAGAAAAAAATGTATAAGGATTGAAAATGACTGTACAAAAGTATCATTATTTTTAGATTATATGATTCTCTCCATAGAAACCCCCCAAAGTCTATAGGTAAATTTATTAGATATGAAAACAATATTTACAAATTGATTATATTTCTAAAATAGTAATAGACAGAAAATACAATTTGAAAATATAATTTACAGTAGCAACAAACCACATGAAATATATCATACAAAAGATCAGTAAAACCTCTAAAAGAAAATAAACTGTATTGAGAGCTGTCAAGGAATATTTAGGCTGGCCCAATGCAGTGGCTCACAGCTATAATCCTAGCACTTTAGGAGGCCGAGGTGGACGGATCATTTGAGATCAGGAGTTCGAGACCGGCCTGGCCAACATGGTGAAACCCTGTCTCTACTAAAAATACAAAAATTACCTGGGTGTGGTGGTACAGGTCTGTAATGCCAGCTACTCAGGAAGCTGAGGCAGGAGAATTGCTTGAACCCAGGAGACAGATGTTGCAGTGAGCTGAGATCATGCCACTATACTTCAGCCTAGGTGACACAGTGAGACTCTTGTTTAAAAAAAAAAAAAATACCTAAACCGGGTATAGTGGCTCATACCTGTAATCCCAGCACTTAGGGAGGCTGAGGCAGGAGGATTGCTTCAGCCCAGTAGTTCAAGAACAACTGTGGCAACATAGTGAGATCCTGCCTCTACAAAAAATAAACAAAAGGAGCCGGGCATGAAGGCATGTGCCTGTGGTCCCAGCTACTTGGGAAGCTGAGGTGGAAGGACTATTTGAGCCTGGGAAATCAAGACTACAGTGAGCTGAGATCATGCCACTGTACTTCCACTTGGGCAAGAGAGCAAGACTTTGTTTAAAAAAAAAAAGAGAGAGAATACATAAATAAATGAGAAGACATACCATGTTCATTGTTAGATAAAAGTATAACAATGTCAGTTCCCCTTAAATTAATCTGCAAAACCAGTGCTATTACAGGTACAATCCCAAAGAGAATTTGACAAGATAATTCTAAATTTTATGTGGAAAAACAAAGGATCAATAATAGTTAAGACATTCCTGAGAAAGAACAATTTGGGAATACCAGATATCCAGACTTATCTTAGACCCTCTAAGAGTAAATATCAGCTTGCCATCCATGTATTCAGATCCTCCAGATCACGTTTCCCCTTATCTATCCTGCTGCATCTGTCTCTGCTCCTCAGCATGAAACGTTTGTTCCAGTCTGCTTGATCTCACAGTCTGCTAAATTTGAGCTGTGGCCATCTCCCTTTGCCTTTGCTGTTTCTGTTTTCCTTGCCTTTAATTTACTAACTACTCCTATCTTTTTTTTTTTTTTTAATTCAGTCTCTGTAGAGACTGTCAAAAATTGCCAATGCCGACTATATTGCAAGTCGTCACCTCAAGGTATTGGGAAGATTTTTCAATTAGCAATAATTGCGCCTCTGATAAACCTCATTGGCTACGATACTGCCGCTGCACAAAGCTACTCCTCCTTTCTGTCATCCCCTGGCCTGGTCCTATTCAAATATTATTTCCAATATATTTATATATTTTTGGTTCTTCAGTTTATATAAGTCTCTTTCCTCAAAACTCTTATTTATTTATTTGAGACAGAGTTTCATTCTTGTCACCCAGGCTAGAGTGCAATGGCACTATCTCCTCTCACCGCAACCTCCGCCTCGCAGGGTCAAGCGATTCTCTTGCCTCAGTCTCCCAAGTAGCTGGGATTACAAGCACCCGCCACCATGCCCAGCTAATTTTTTTTGTATTTTAGTAGAGACAGGGTTTTACCATGTTGGCCAGACTGGTCTTGAACTCCAGACCTCAGGTGATCCACCCCCCGCGGCCTCCAAAAGTACTGGGATTACAAGTGTGAGCCACCATGCCCAGTCATCCTCCAAACTCTTATGTCACTTTTTGTCTCTGCCATTTATTCTTGTATTTTCTCATAGATAGCATAGAAAGAGAGGAGAAAAGGGAGAGGGGAAAACAGAGCTGGGCATTCAGAAATAGCCATATGTAGGCCTAATACAGTTGATTAGGAGCTCTACAGTATCCCTGAGCACGGATCCAAGCTCTTACAGAAAGCTTGCCAAGAGCCATTAAACACTCACCAGCTGACTTACGCGGGAAACGTCTTATAGCCTGATAGGAGCTTACACAGTCGGTGGCAACCTTGAAGTTGTTTTCAGGAATAGGAGCTATTTTTACCTCTCTTCATCTGGTTAACAGTTTATCTATGAAAACAAAAAGACTAAAAACCCAGACCCAACCTGAACGTCCACCAACAGGGGTTCTGGCTACATTATAGGGCAACCACAGGCAGCTAGTTAAAAAAAAAAAAAAAAAAAAAAAAAAAAGAAACAACTCCGTGTCACTAACCGGGAATTATTAACAAGAGATAGATAAGAGAAAAAAAATCAAGGTGCAAAACAACATTGCCATGTGTGGCTTTTCTTGTTTGTTTGTTTAATACTCATGGTTTTGAACACACAGAGAAGAGAGACTTTGGTAATTGTGTGTGCCCAAGGAGAGAGACTGGAAGATGAGGTAAGAGTAGAAGACTGTCTTTCTACTGAAAATCCTTTTACACCCTTTGTATTTCGTTCCCTGTGTAGCTCTTGACTACTCAACACACATATGTTGAAGAGGAAATAAAAGGAAATAAAGATATTGGAAACAAACCAGCAAATTAGATGGTGTCAAAGGATAGAATTTTGATTTTTGTACTACATCTTAGAAGACCAAAAGCAATGCCTAGCCAGGACAGCACACTCCTCGTTAAAATTAAGACGACCTTCTATCCTGACCACGAAGACTTTCAGCTAAAGTGTGGCATGGAAGGACAAAGCCACGCTACAGCTGCAAAATTCAATACCTCTGAAAAGATACTTGTATCAGAATCACATTTGAGAGAGAAGGGGTTGCTTAGCACTGGTCATTCCAGAAAGAGAACCAAATTAATAAATACGTTAAACTGAAAAAGCCAAAAAATAACCTTTCGTAGTTGTAAACCACATGCTAGTTTTTTGTTTGTTTGTTTGTTTTATGGAGTCTCGCTCTGTCGCCCAAGCTGGAGTGCAGTGGCAGAATCTCACTGCAACCTCTGCCACCTGAGTTCAAGCAATTCTCCTGCCTTAGCCTCCCAAGTAGCTGGGATTATAGGTGTGCACCACTATACCCAGCTAATCTTTTTATATTTTTGGTAGAGACGGGGTTTCACCATGTTGGCCAGTCTGGTCTTGACTCCTGACCTCAAGTGACTTGCCCATCTCAGCCTCCCAAAATGCTGGGATTACAGGGGTGAGCCACCGAGCCCAGCCCACATGCTAGTTTTTAACCCATTTCCTGCTGGAAGGAGAGAAGAGGTCTGTGACTTCTGCTCAGCTCCACCATGGAGACCAAATCAAGTAGGCTTTGGAACCGCTGCTTCAGGTGAATGGTAACCAGAAACCCAGGGAATTTATAGAGAGGGCAAGGTCAAAGATCTGAGAAAAAGACTTAAGTCACGGTCAACACCTGCCAATGCAATGGTGTCCGCATGAGAAGGCTTGAAGGCTGAGAAATGCCACTAAACCAAGTGACAATCCCCAGGGTTTCCCTTGAAAAGGTATTAATGAGAAAACAAAACAAACAAACAAAAAAAGGTATTAATGGGCTTCAAAACAGAAAAACTGTTAGTTGCTGTGAGGCTTGTTTTATTTTTTTATTTATTCATTTATATATTTATTTATTTATTTTTGAGACAGAGTCTTGCTGTGTCACCCGGGCTGGAGTGCAGTGACACAATCTCAGCTCATTGTAACCTCTGCCTCCTGGGTTCAAGTGATTCTCCTGCCTCAGCCTCCTGAATAGCTGGGATTACAGGTGTGAGCCACCACACCCAGCTAATTTTTGTATTTTTTAGTAGAGAGGGGGTTTCACCGTGTTGGCCAGAGTGGTCTCAAATTCCTGACCTCAAGTGATCCACCAGCCTCAGGCTCCCAAAGTGCTGGGTTAACTAACATGAACCATAGCACCTGGCTGTAGCTTCTTTACTCTCTAAAGAAAATACAGCAGGATGGATGGATACTTTTGGGATTCAAATGTCAGATTCATAACCATATTCTTCAGCAAGGATAGGAAAGCAGGTTCACCGACGTGTTCATCAAGAGTAGGCTATTAACAGGGGGCCACGGCACACGGTCTGGAAGATCTCGACACTTAAATCAGGATGAGGTAAGGATTCTTTATACTGAAAGTATTAATGAAGACATTATCACAACCTCCACAATCCCAGTGAATTCTCAGAATTGGTGAATTATTGATGGCTAAAGAAGAGAAAAAGAAACCAGAATGTCCCTTAGAAAAGGCGAACACAGCCGGGCGCGGTGGCTCACGCCTGTAATCCCAGCACTTTGGGAGGCCGAGGCGGGTGGATCACAAGGTCAAGAGATTGAGACCATCCTGGTCAACATGGTGAAACCCCGTCTCTACTAAAAATACAAAAAATTAGCTGGGCATGGTGGTGCGTGCCTGTAATCCCAGCTACTCAGGAGGCTGAGGCAGGAGAATTGCCTGAACCCAGGAGGCGGAGGTTGAGGCGAGGCGAGATCACACCATTGCACTCCAGCCTGAGTGACAAGAGCGAAACTCCATCTCAAAAAAGAAAAAGAAAAAGCGAACACAAGGCAGAATTAAGGTCTGGAGTAGCAACACACAAATGGTACAGTCAGGTCTCTGCTGCTTATCCAGATCTCTGGCTAGTGAGTTCAGTGCATGGGGGCCAGCTGATCTCCAACCCCAATCAAGGGGCTCTGGTGAGCCAGGTGGGCTCAGGTGAGTGACTTCACAGCCTGATTTACTTTCAGGGTGAGAGTATGTCGCAAACTATCACGGTGAATATTTGGCCACTTATTTTTTGGCATTTTTCACAGCAGAATTTATTGACCACGTTTGAAGCCTGCGGAGATGAGAGGTGACCCCACATTTTCTCTTGCTGTGGCAAAGAAGACCATCTAGTGGGAGCCTAGCGGCTTGAGGATTCTTGCCCTTCTCACCTGTGACAGTGCCACTTCTCCTAGAGAATGTCCCCATTCCTCAACCTTAAGGATTTAGGCACAAACTATGAATCACGAAGAATCTGACAGCAGCTCTAGAAGCCTCCAAAGACAATTGCACTTCAGCAACAGGGGGGCAGGGGGTGGAATGTAAATATGAAAGAACAGCAGATGGCCTAAATCAACATGTGTCCCTCTTTGTAAAGAGCCACAAGTGTTTGACTAGAGAAAAAGGAAAAGAGGTGAGAGTAATGAGAAAGAGACACCAAGATCAAGAGAAATGGGGGAGAAGGCGATTTCTATGAAGTGTAACTGTGAGTCATGGGTAGGTCTTTATTAACAGACTTTGAAGGATGTAAATAGAATTGGAATTCCTTTATTTATTTTATTTTTATTTTTAATTTTTTTGAGATAGAGTCTCACTCTGCCGCCCATGCTGCAGCACAATGGCACAATCTTGGCTCACTGCAATCTCCAGCTCCCAGGTTCAAGTGATTCTCCTGCCTCAGGATTGCAGGCATGGGCCACCATGCCTGGGTAATTTTTGTATTTTTAGTAGTGATGGGGTTTCACCATGTTGGCCAGGCTGGTTTTGAACTCCTGACCTCAGGTGGTCTGCCCGCCTCAGCCTCCCAAAGTGCTGGGATTACAGGTGTGAACCACTGCACCTGGCCTGGAAATCTTTTTAAATACTTTTTGTTGCTGGCCACTGTATTTGACTGTGATTTCGTGCAGAGACATAGAACCATGGAGCTCAGGTCTCTCTTTGGGTCACACCAGGATCCTAAAAGGTGACTGTAGTATAGTAAATAGGCAAGTGGGTTCATTATTCTTGGAGAATGAGAGACTGGATTGAAACAAAGAATAGGGGTGGGCTGGGTGTGGTGGCTCCTGCCTGTAATCCCAGCACTTTGGGAGGCCAAAGCAGGAGGAGTTCAAGACCAGCCTGGCCAACATGCTGAAACCCCATCTCTCCTAAAAATACAAAAATTAGCTGGACATGGTGGTGTGTGCCGGTAGTCACAGCCACTTGGGAGGCTGAAGCAGGAGAATCACTTGAACCTAGGAGATGGAGGTTGTAGTGAGCCAAGATCGAGCCACTGCACTCCAGCCTGAGTGACAAAGAAAGACTCCAACTCAAAAAAAAAAAAAAAAAAAAAAAAGGAGTGGTGGTGTGGTTTAAAAAGCAAAGCACAAGAACGTGGAACTAGACATGGCTTTATGCATAGGCCAGAGAGAATGTCACCAAGGTACTCTCTAAAGGCATAGCTCCATGTTGGATAACAAAGCATTTGATTCATCCCCTCATTTATTCATTTATTCAGTAAACATTTATCAAATACCTACTTATTTAACAAGTATTGTATAAGGTGCTGAAGATTAATTATAAACAAGGCACGCACAGTTAGTGTGTGAATCTTAAAGACTAAGACTGAGCGCAGCAACTATGGCTCATGGGCCAAATCTAGCCTGTGTTTGTAAGTGGTTTCACTGAAACATAGCCACACACGTTCATCTACATATTGTCTTTTTCTTTCCTTCTTTTTTTCTTCCTTCCTTCCTTTCTTCTTTCTTTCTTTCTCTCAAGGTCTCACTCTGTTGCCCAGGCTGGAGTTCAATTACAGCTCACTGCAGCCTGGACCTCCCACACTCAAGCCATCCTCCCACCTCTGCCTCCCAAATAGCTGAACTATAGGTGCATGCCACCACATCCTGCTAATTTGTTATTTTTTAATAGAGATAGGGTCTTGCTATGTTGCCCAGATTGCCTCAAACTCCTATCCTCAACTGATCCTCCCACCTCAGCCTCCCAAATGCTGGGATTACAGGTGTGAGCCACTGTACCCCACCTTAACCTTTATTTCTAAATATTAAATACAAAGATAAATAACGAGGCCAGGCGTGGTGGCTCACACCTGTAATCCCAGCGCTTTGGGAGGCCGAGGCAGGTAGATCGCTTGATGCCAGGGGTTCAAGGCCAGCCTGGCCAACATGGTGAAACCCCATGTCCACTAAAAATACAAAAATTAGCCAGGTGTGGTGGCAGGTATCTGTAATCCCAGCTACTCAGGAGGCTGAGGCACAAAAATCACTTGAACCCCGAAGGCAGAGGTTGCAGTGAGTCAATATTGCTCCACTGCACTCCAGCCTGGGCAACAGAGTGAGACCTTGTCTCATAAAAAAGATAAATGATGACTATCGCCTTACTTTTCTTAAATCCAAACTTATTCATTATAAGTAGGCACAAACATCTGCCTGCTTTGTATGTCTTCAAGTTTAGCTGTACCTTAGCATTTATGTATTAAAATGCAGTTTATTTCATTATAAATTATTTTTCTTTCTCTTTTATATCATAGATAAATATGAATTTTAAGAAATTGTGATTATATAGGCTATATTACTTGTAAATTTCATTTTAGCAAGTTAGAAATACTTTTTAAAAGAGCTAATGGTGGATTTTATAGGATTAGAACTCCTGTCCTGGAACATCAAATGAACTTTTTTTTTTTTTTAATTTGTTTTTGAGTTGGAATCTGACTCCGTTACCCAGGCTGGAGTGCAGTGGCACAATCTCGGCTCACTGCAACCTCCACCTCCTGGGTTCAAGCAATTCTCCTGCTTCAGCCTCCTGAGTAGCTGGGATTACGGGCATGTACCACCGCATCTGGCGAATTTTTGTATTTTTAGTAGAAATGGGGTTTCACCATGTTGGCCAGGCTGATCTTGAACTCTTGACCTCAGGTGATCAGCTGACCTCGGCCTCCTGAAGCGCTGGGCTTATAGGGGTGAGCCACTGTGCACAGCCAAATGAACTTTTAAATATAGCTGCACATCTATAGTCTACACATACAAACCCCTATGTGTCCATATATACTGCACATACAAAGCAAATCTCTTTTTATAATATAGTTTGTTATTATAAACCATCACATATAACATATGTCATAACCACCTCCCATGGACATAACTTCCTATGGAAAGATTGAACCTAACTTGTCTTTAAATATCCTTCCTGGTCAGACTCATATTCTTGGAACAGGACCAAACTAAAACAGTTTTGGCATACATTATTACTTCTGTAGCTTGAAAAGAGCCATGGTTCTTGTCCTTAAGATTTCACTGTCTATATACATCTGAATTTGGATATTCCGTATACATGATATTGTAGTGCAAGTTACAATAGCTGCAATTACGCTAACATCCTCATATAACGTTCATCCTCTCTTCCCTTGGAGTAATATCCAACAAGATGCAGGACTGTTGTATGAAGATGTGTATCTCATCATTTTATATTTTAATCACCATGGAGGCCACAAGGGGCAGGGCAGCTTTACAGATTTCAAGAATCCAAACCCTTCTCTCCTTTGCTTTTTCTCTGCCTTCTTCCCCTCTTCATCTTTGTTTTCCTCGATGTTCCTCTCTTCTCCCTCCCACTCTCTTGCATTTGCTGAGCCTCCACAGTTTGAGTCACAGGCTGCATCCTGTCTTGAAGGCATGATCATTAGTCAGGGATGCAGGATCAGCCTTCCCCGGGCTTTCTGCGGACATCTGGGAATCTGGGAGGCTTCAGGGAGACCAGGCCTGCTGGCACAGCCCATGCACCTCAGGAGCTTTTGCTGTGACCAAGGGCAATGACAGCACCAGAGATAGAAGGGATATAGGAGAATCAGTCCTGGACACTGATGGAGGCTGTGCGGGGGAGGTAGAGAGGGAGTGTTGCCGTCTGGGGACTCAACAGAGGCACAGATGGCATGGCAGATAGGGGTCAACCTGCCTGCCTGGTCTCTGAGGAGAAACATCTGACCGAATGGGACCCAGAGTGCCGATAGTCAGCTGGCCATCTCCCTGGGGTGTCACTAGGGATAGGCATGACACAGAGTGAGAGTTCCCCCACCTGCAGCTGCACCTGGGACCAGCCTTTAACCTCCCTTCTCTCTCCTCTGACTCGGTTCTCATCCCTCCTCCCGCTCTGGGGAAACAGCATTCTGGCATTTCTAGCATTTGCTATGAGGTAATGCTCTGGAATTCCCAGGTATTCAAATTATATCAATCAGGGAACTCAGAGGAAGAGACGGTGCTGTCCGAATCCAGTGCTGCAGCCAAACAGGAAGGGCTTCCCTCCTTCATTTCACCAGGCTGTTTCAAACCAAGGTGCTGTGTTTTTTGAAGCTTATGATCCTTCCCCTTTCATATATTTTCAACTTAGAGTCCATGTGAGAACCGGACTCTTTTACTGAAACATAGCTACACACATTCATCTACATATTGTCTTTTTCTTTTTCTTTTTTTAGACAGGGTCTCACTGTGTTGCCCAGGCTGGAGTTCAATCACACCTCACTGCAGCCTGGACCTCCCACACTCAAGCCATCCTCCCACCTCTGCCACCCAAGGAGCTGCTTTGTTAAAAAGGGGGAACACAAACACTGTAATTAGTGCATTACTGCTCATCCCCATGAGCAGTATGGGGGCTGTGGGGTTGACCATGGAAACAGGTTTGAAGAGAGAAGCTCTGTTCTTCTCCATCTCCCATCATTGTTCTAAGCCAGGGTTCTGCCTCCTCCCTAGGAATGAAGTTTGGTAGCAAGGGCCAGAAAAATTAAAGTTCAAGGCTGGCACAGGTTCCTGGGGAATGAAGGTGGAAATGGCTGTCTACCTTTCCCCAAATTTAAAAAGGTAAAATAATGGATTATTATGATTATTATTATTATTCATGAGATGTAGTCTCGCTCTGTCATCACCCAGGCTGGAGTGCAGTGGCACGATCTCAGCTCACTGCAGCCTTGGCCTCCCAGGCTCAAACCATCCTCCAGCCTCAGCCTCCTGTGTAGCTGGAACTACAGGTGCCCACCACCATGCCCGGCTAATTTTTGTATTTGTAGTAGAGATGGCATTTCATCATGTTGGCCAGGCTGATCTCAAACTCAGGACCTCAAGTGATCTGCCCGCCACAGCCTCCCAAAGTGCTGGGGTTACAGGCATGAGCCACCACGCCTGGCCAAGATGGACCCTTAGATTTCACCTGGGCATCTCCAGAAAGGGAAAACTTGAGGAAGACCCACATCCCTACCCTTGAGTGAAGTTGCCAAGTTATTATATTATAATTGGTCTTGAGTGTGATTCTTTTTTTTTTTTTTTCTGTGCCTCTCTTTCATCCCTTCCTGTTGTTGTTCTTCTCTTCTTCCAATTTATTTCTGTCCAGGGGATTATGTTCTCTATCCAGAATGCCCCACCCAGGCTCTGAGGCAGGAGCTGATGCTGTAAGTTGACTTCTCTTTCTCCTTCTTCGGCACTTCATCACAACTCTGGTTCCTTGGAGGGTGCAGTTTATCTTGGCTAGTAGTTAGGAGAAAAGCATCTAATTAAGCTAATTCAAATTAAAGCCAGGAAAATACCTCTTTTTAAAGAGCTTGGCTATTTCCCCTTACTCCTGAAGACAGCCACACAGGATACCCAAGTGGGCTGACACGAGGGAATCATCTTTAAACCAACATGCTCCTCTCTCCCTTGCCTATAGTGTATGAGCTCTATAGGCTCCTTTAAAGAAGGCGGGGCTTTCTCACTTCCTTTCATGCCTCTGAGAAATTTTCCAGAAATTTAAGGTGAAAGCTGGAAAATATCCTCAGTAATTGTTCTCTAAAATGCACTTGACTTTTTTTTTTTTTTTTTTTTTTGACAGAGTCTCTGTCTGTTGCCCAGGCTGGAGTGCAGTGGTACAATCTTAATAAACTCACTTCGACCTCTGCCTCCCAGGTTCAAGCGATTCTCCTACGTCAGCCTCCCGAGTAGCTGGGATTACAGGTGCGTGTCACCATGCCCGGTTAATTTTTTTGTATTTTTAATAGAGACAGGGCTTCACCATGTTGGCTAGGCTGGTCTCGAACTCTTGACTTCAGGTGATCCACCCGCTTCAACCTCCCTCAGTGCTAGGATTACAGGTGTGAGCCACCGTGCCCATCCTGTACTTACATTTCTGACTCCAAGGGTCTTTGGGCAGATATCCACATTTCTGTCTTGGGAGGCAGTCCTGGTCCTTAGCTCTCCACCCCAGCCCCCTTGTGTCCCTGGAAACTGAGAGCTGCCTGGAGTAAAGCAGACTGTTGCTGTCCTCAGAAGGACACAGATGCAGTCGGCCATTTGTGAGGAGGAGGGTTCAGTAACCTCCTGGAACAGAAATAATGAAGACGAGGCCAGTCTTTCATGTACAGTATGTTTTCTAGGTGTGCTTTGCTCCTTTGGAAGAGACTTAGGGGCCAGGAGCATGAGAACGGGGCCCCCAAATAGACCTGTTCCTTCTGAGGCAGGTGAGAGGCAGCACAGATGAAAGCCCTCTTCCTGGCTGATAAAGGCGGCAGACATGGTGCTGAGACGGCTGTCTCTACATCATTTCTCAAAAAGTAGCAAAGGACTACACGGAGTGAAATTCTTCCCCATCTTAATTTGCCTGCTTAGTCAAATGTGGAATGTGTTAGAATGCATCTCTTGTATATTAGTCAGGATTTTGTCAGCTTCCAAAGCAAGAAGAAAGGGATTAGTTGACTCCAGCACCAGGAAGTTTAAAACATGACTCTTCGGATGCGACTGGGTTTAGGGATTTAAATAATGTCATCAAGGCCGGGTGCAGGGGCTCACGCCTGTAACCCCAACACTTTGGGAGGCTGAAGCAGGTGGATCACCTGAAGTCAAGAGTTCGAGACCAGCCTGGCCAGCATGGTGAAACCCCATCTCTACTAAGATTATAAAAATTAGCTGGGCATGGTGGTGCCCACCTGTAATCTCAGCTACTGGGGAGGCTGAGGCAGGAGAATTGCTTGAACCTGGGAGGTGGAGGTTGCAGTGAGTTGAGATCATGCCACTGCACTCCAGCCTGGGTGACAGAGCGAGACTCTGTCTCAATAAATAAATAAAAATAAATAAATAGTCATTAGTTCCATCTCTCTCCTTGTTTGTCTTAACGTTGGCTTTTTTCTTAGGTAGGATCTCATTGCTGAGTGGCAGATGGCCTTGGGCAGCGATGACTCTTACGCTGTTTTCCCTGGGTGTCTTTCCCACTAACTCCATCAGAAGTCCCAGGGAGGACTCTGACAGGCCTGGCTTGGATAAGGTGTCCTTACCTGAACCAAGCATTGCAGCCAGGAGGATGAAGTCCTCTAATTGGCTAGCTCGTATTATGACCCCAACACGTGTGGGGAAGACCAGGCAAGAAATTAGCCATCTCGTTAGGTAGAGGAGGAGAAATTCCCAAAAGGAAAATATACGAGGCAATAAAAAGTAATATAACAATATACTTTTATCAATGTCAACTTACAACTTACTCATTGCTATTGCATCCTAGCCACTAGACCACCAGGGAGACACTCATTGCTATTGCAAATTAACCAACAGTAAGGTGGGAGATGTGAGCAATACCAAGACTTATAAGACATTGTTTTTGTGCTTAAAGATCATATAACCTATTTGTTCTAGAAGCTAGTCACATTCTTTAATAATTTGAGAAAACATGAATGAATTCATTGGAAAATATTTGCTAAGTGCTTACTTAATGACAGACATAGCTCTAGATTCCTGTTACACAAAGATAAAAGACAACTTTCTTCCCACAAAAACCTTACAAGCCAGTGAGAGAGACAAGCAAACCAACAAACATTTAAAGTGCAGGACTTGGCTCGGCACAATGGCTCACACCTGTAATCCCGGCACCTCGGGAGGCTGAGGCAAGAGGATCCTTTGAGCCCAGGAGTTTGAGACCAACCTGGGAAACACAGGGAGACCTTTTCTCCACAAAAAATTTAAAAATTAGCTTGGGCATGGTGGTGGGCATCTGTAGTCCCAGCTACTCAGGAGGCTGAGGCAGGAGAATCTTGTGATCCCAGGAGGTTAAGGCTGCAGCGAACTGTGACTTCGCCACTGCACTCAGCCTGGGAGGCAGAGCAGAGCAAGACCCTGTCTCAAAAATCAATCCATCAATCAATCAATCAATCCAAATAAAGTTCAAAGTCACAGTTGCAATGTCAGAATTGTGTACAGGTATCATGAGAGCCCCCACAAGGCACCAACTCAATCTTGGGCTCAGAGGAGGTGATTTGTAAGACAGAGCTTGAAAAATAAGTGGGAGTCAGATGAGGCTGGCCAGTGGGGAAGGGTCGTGCAGGCCGAGGGGCTAGTTCGTGCAGAGGTACAAGGCTGTGGAGTAGGGTGGTGTGTTTGGAGAACTGTAAATACTGTCACGCATCAATAACTTAACAACAGGTTATGTTGTGAGAAATGCATTGTTAGGCGGTTTTGCCCTTGTGCGAACATCATAGAGTGTACTTACACACATCTAAATGGCACAGCCTACTACGAACCTTGATTATATGGCACAGCCTATTGCTCCTAGGCTACATACGTGTACAGCATGTTCCTGCACTGAATACTGTAGGCAATTGGAACACAACAGCAAGGGTTTGTGTATCTAAACATCTAAACATAGAAAAGACGCAGCAGTATTTTAATCTTATGAGACCACTGTTGTATATGGGGCCTGCTGTTTACCAAAATGTCATTAGGCAGCACGTGGCTATAGTTTGAATGGGGTACATGAGCGGGTACAGGAAGAGATGAACCCTGAGCAGTAGGCAGGAGCCAGATCACAAAGGCTCCTGTGTCAGGCTTCCAGATGTAAGCTTGCCCCTGTGTCTGCTCTAGGCATTCCTCCGATTATAAGCTGCTTATCCCTTAATTCATGCTCTGTACTGTGTCCACTCTAGGCATCCTCCGATTATGAACTAAGATATAATTATAGGTATATATGTAGGGAAATATTCTTTAGGCACTCATACTATCAACTATTATATGATTATATATAGAGGATTATATAAAGGGAGACTTTAAGCCCTGTTTCTATAAACTAATATATGATTATGTAAAGGATTATATAAAAGGAAATAGCTGAGTAGTAACACTATGAAGTGAGATATTCCTTAAGCCCTAACTGTGCCAGGGTTCTGCTTAGCTCTCATTCCTCGGTGCCTATATGGGGGGTTACCCACAATAGATTATATGACATACTTTTTTTTTTTTTGAGATGGAGTCTCCCTCTGCTGCCAGGCTGAATTGCAGTGGCATGATCTCAGCTCACTACAACCTCTGCCTCCTGGGCTCAAGCGATTCTCCTGCCTCAGCCTCCCAAGTAGCTGGGACTATAGGCACCCACCACTACACCCAGCTAATTTTTGTATTTTTAGTAGAGATGGTGTTTCACCATGTTGGCCAGGCTGGTCTCAATTTCTTGACCTCGTGATCTGCCGACCTTGATCTCTCAAAGTGCTGAGATTACATGTGTGAGCCACTGTGCCTGGCCACCTTTTTAATGCAGACAGTGCCAAAAATCGCCATAAATCAGCACTGCTTACCTTACCACACCAAGTAGAGAGCTGTAAACAGTGTTGAGTCAGGAATCAGGATGCTGGGGTTCTGATCCCAGCTCTGCCACTGAGCAGCTGTGAGTGAGGTGAGCTCTTCTGGGCTCTTCCTCTGAAAAAGGAGAAGATTGGAGCAGATGTTCCCCGAGGCCTTGCTCAAGTACACAGCTGTAGTCACCCTTGCTTCCTGATGTCACTGAGTCGTCTAAGTGTTAGTGCGATACTGGGGTGTCTGCCATTTCATTCTTGCCATCTTGATGTATTCGTCTAACCCTGTTGGCCTCCCTCTCATGAGAGCCTTGACTACATGAGGTCCTCACTGAACACTGTGCTTTACGGGGGAACTGTAATCGTTGCCAGGTCCTCATCGCGTCTGCCCCAGATTTAGTGACAGGGTTTCTTCCTGGACTCTTGGATGTTGCTTTCTATTAATAATGCATCTGATTTTCTCTTTGTTTTGAAGCTAGCACATACTTATGATAGAAAATTGAGAACATTTGGGAAACTCTGTAAAAGAAAAAAAAAATTTTTTTTTGAGACTTGTTTTGCTCTGTTGCCCAGGATGGAGTGCGGTGGTGTAATCGCAGCTTGCTGCAACCTCCACCTCCTGGGTTCAAGTGATTCTCCTGTCTCAGCCTTCTAAGTAGCTGGGACTACAGGTGCACACCACCATGCCTGGCTATTTTTTAAAATTTTATTTTATAGAGATGGTGTTTCATCATGTTGTCCAAGCTGGTCTCAAACTTCTGACCTCAGGTGATCTGCCCGCCTCCCAAAGGGCTGGGATTACAGGTGTGGGCCACTGTGCCCGGCCTTGTAAAAGAAAACTTAAGTTACTCACAATTCCAATTTGCAGATAACCACTATTAAATTTTTTGGGGGAATAGTGTGTGTGTGTATGTGTGTGTGTGTTGCATAGTTCATCTCTTAACATATACATAATTTTGTATTGTTTTATTTCATTTAATAATATATGCTCCACACACTCTTGGGAGAGAATGGGACAGACTCCCATACTATAATTTCTTTTTTATTTATTTATTTTTTTATTTTGCCTCTGTTACCTGAAGCATCTGAATCTCAGCATTCTATAATTTCTTTTTCAGAATTTTACAAGCTTGGCATGTCATGATAGCACCTCCATATATATGAAACACATTATATACCCAAGAAATGTAATGTTAAAATGTGTTTTTTTATCATATCTTTTTCTATATGTTAAAATATTCAATATTTTCTTATAAGAAATTTTCCAGGCCAGCCCAGGCGGCCCACACCTGTAATCCCAGCACTTCAGGAGGCCAAGGTGGACAGATCACTTGAGAACAGGAGTTCAAGACCAGCTTCGCAAACATGGTGAAACCTCATCTCTACTAAAAGTATAAAAATTAGCCAGGCATGGTTGTGAATGCCTTTAATTCCAGCTACTCAGGTGGCTGAGCCATGAGAATCATTTGAACCGTGGATGCAGTGATTGCAGTGAGCTAAGATAGAGTCACTGCACTCCAACCTGGGTGACAGATCAAGACTCTGTAAAAAAAAAAAATAGAAAGAAAGAGAGAGAGAGAGAGAGAGTGAGAGAGAGACTGAGAGAGAGAGAGAGACACACAGAGAGAGACAGAGAGAGAAAAGAAAGAAAGAAAGAGAGAGAGAGAAAGAGAAAGAGAAAGACAGAGAAGGAAGGAAGGGAGGGAGGGAGGGAGGGAGGAGTATTTTCCAGGCCAGGCATGGTGACTCATGCCCTTAACCGCAGTACTTTGGGAGGCTAAGGTGGGAGGATGATCACTTGAGCCCAGGAGTTTGAGACGAGCCTGGGCAACATGTCAAGACTCCATCTCTACAACTTTAAAAATTAGATGGGTGTGGTGGTGGTGCCTGTGGTCCCAGCTACTCAGGAGGCTGAGATGAGATGGGAGTATCACTTGAGCCCAGGAGGTTGAGGATCACAGTGAGCTGTGTTCATGTCACTGCACTCTAGCATGGTTGACAAAGTGAGCCCTCAATTAGAAAAAAAAAAAAAAAAGGAAAATTTCCAAGTAACTGGGCAACACTTTTTCCATGTTCTCTTATTCTGCTGTAAGCCTGGCCTGTTACGTCATCAATACCACTGGGGAAATACCAGGATATAGAAAAAACAGGGGGAAGATGTCTTAGTTTATGATGCTACATTGTTAATGGTAGATCCATAGAAAAACATCTGGGTGGTGATGGCATTTGTAGGGCGTGTATGCAGTGAGCTGGTGGTAGGGGAGAGGCAAGTAGAGAGGGTAAGGAAATGAATTAAATCAGATAGGTGTTGAGTGAGGAATGGTAACTACTTTGGGGATTTTTCTCTTCCTTTGTTACTAATGCCAAATAGCAAAGGCTAATTTTAATGTAATGGCTATATTCATATCTAAGCAGAGGGGCAGACAGATTTCATGGGGAGAATGCATCCTAGAGTCTTTTTAAAATAAAAACAGAACCAGCACTAATGAAGAGCAATTTTCTAATGTCATTAAATTAATTCAAAAACATCATAACGCTTGACAGATGGATATTCTTAAATGTCTCCAAGGAAGAACCTAAACCATTTGCTCATTCTAGCAGTTCATATTTTGATCCGAAAAGTTCAAGCCACTTAATTCATCCTCATGGCTCTCCTGGGAAGCAAGGAGAAAGAGGAAATTACTCTCCACCACCTCTTTTATATGATATATGTCTATATACACTTACATTTTTATTACACACTTAACTTTACAGGAAAGGAAATCCCATAAACTAGGTGCATCTCTCTGAAATCACTTTTAACCCTCATTAGCTTGGAGGCATTCATTTGAAAGTGATGGCTACGTACTCTCTGTCTCTCTGCATTCTTTCCAAATATACACATTTCAGTGACCATCACATTTATTATTTTTAATGACTGCATAGCATCTCATTGTTTCAGTATGTCATTGTTTACACAATCATTTTATTGTGAGAGCTTTTGGGGTTGTCTTTAAATTATTTGAAACATCATAAGTAATATGAATGCATCATTGTGCAAAATATTATTTTTCTTTTCGGATTCTTGAGTCCCATTGATGCTGGCTTTTGCTAGCGTATAACAATAAAAGGTAGATAACAGAACCACTAGGCTGTTAGTATTTGTCTAATTTCTATCAATGGTTTAGGATATGGCTTCTATTTTCCTGTGTATAAAATTGTCTATTCTTATTATTTTATACCCTGGCTGTTTGCCAAGTAGAAGCTAAGGATAAGCCATATACATTTTTTATTAAATCTAGATTTTTTAAGGAATATAAGCTGTTATGAGTTATATTTGTCATGAATCATCTTCACATTCTGTGTCTTTCTCTTTTTAAACTTTGTTCAGTTGCATTATTTTTTATGATGTATTTTTGGATGTTATAGAGGGAGTGTAACAGGATTCACTCATGGACTCTTCCAAGAATTTCTGCAGCCCTTGGAAACTCCATCACCCATGCAAATAACCTAATACCTGAATCCTCTGTTCTCAGCATAAGAAAATACCCTTGGCTTGGGACAGGTGTAGTGGCTCACGCCTGTAATCCCAGCACTTTGGGAGGCCAAGGTGGGTGGATCATGAGATCAGGAGTTTGAGACCAGCCTGGCCAACATGGTGAAACCCTGTCTCTAAAAAAAAAAAAAAAATACAAAAATTGGCTGGGCACACTGGCGTGTGCCTGCAGTCCCAGCTACTCAGGAGGCTGAGGCAGGAGAATTGCTTGAATCTGGGAAGTAGAGGTTGCAGTGAGCCAAGATCACACCACTGCACTCCAGCATGGGCAGAGTGAGACTCCATCTCAAAAAAGAAAAAAGAAAGAAAGAAAAGAAAATAGCCTTGGCTCCTGGTTGAAATGGGGCCTGGGATATCCTAGGAAAATCATCTCCTCTGTGGGGCATGTGGCAAGAGCTGGGTTGTCAGTGTCCAGGGATACTGCTATCAGTATCCTCCTTTTCCACTTTACTCTTTGTTCCAAAATAGTCATTGTAATATCTCAGGATTAAATCTCTGGCTGTCCTTTCAGCCATGTGGTTAGGGACCAGAACTGACTATTCCCAGAGCTGCCCATGGGCCACAGGGAAGGCAAAGACCATGCGTTTCCTTGACTTAAACATGCTTGTTCTGGGCCACTGTGATCACACAGTTGTCTTTCTTCCGTTATCCTGGGCCTGAACACATCACATACTTCCCTGGGTTGAGGCAAGAGGTGAAAGATAACTGAAGGTTTTCTTCATGATCATCTCTTGAGTATGACCAGTTGCGGGGGTGGGGGGGTGTTTGTGCATGTGCACGTCTGTGCATATGTGCATGCTGCTTATCTCTCTGCATGTCTGTTGGGCTACACTCGCTATGCTTGTGCAGCGGCCCCTTGTCTGCAGCCCTGGCTGGAAGGTGGAGGTGAGATGTCTGGATGATTGTGGTGGGGAAGGATGCCCACACAGCTGCTGAGCCACGCCCACATAGCTGCTGAGCCACGCCCACATAGCTGCTGAGCCACGCCCACAGGCTCAGTTCATTCTGCTCAGCTGTGCGCAGTTGGAATACAGGAGGTTATTGTTACTGGAACTGAGCTCCCTGTTCTAAATTCCGTTAAAGTATAAATACCATGACCCAGGATGAGAATTCATCATGATGCCAGAGAGGCTGGGAGCTCCTATGGGCTTGAGAGAGGGGAGTAGTGGAACAGGGAGGAGAAAAGTGTGGCAATTATCATACAATTGTCTGCTGATGTAGTTCAAAGGTGCACTCTAAAGCTTTTCTATAAAAGGATATATGTTTAAAAAAAAAAAAAAAAAAAAAAAAAAAAAAACAGAAAATGGGCTGGATGCAGTGGCCCATGCCTGTAATCCCCACACTTTGGGAGGCCAAGGCCAGAGGATCACTTGAGGCCAGGATTTTGAGACCAGCCTGGTCAACATGGTGAAACTCTGTCTCTACTAAAACTACAAAAATTAGCCAGGTGATGTGGTGCTTGCCTGTTAATCCCAGCTACTTGGGAGGCTGAGTCAGGAGAATTGCTTGAACCTGGGAGGTGGAGGTTGCAGAGAGTCAGTATCATGCCACTGCACTCCAGCCTGGGCAACAGAGCGAGACTCTGTCTCAAAAAAGAAAACAAAATGCCATTAGGATCTCTGAAACTCCTATTGAACAGAAAACTGAAAAAGCTAGTATTGAGGAGATGGTGAGAGAAAAGCTGGTCACGGGTAGGCAGAATGAGAAAATTCAAGAACAAGACAAAGAAGGACAAGACTGGGGCAAACACGGTATAAGGAAAGGAACGAGGAGAGAGAGTAAAGGGAAGGAGAGGGTCTGTTGTTACCGGCAGGGCTAATCCCAGGTAATGTTGTGTGCCTGGCAATCTTCTAGCCAAGCTCCCTACCGGTAAGTCTCTCGGTACAATGCCTCGGGTATATAATGTGCTTCATATGTTTAATCAACTTTCTTTTCAAAACAAGTATCTAGTTCATCTTAAATAATACTATGTGGGAAATTACAAGTTTGATATCTAGTTACATGTTTTTCTAATACATGTTAGCATAAACACACAATTAGTGTATCTGTCCATCTATCCATCTATGAAGCACCAAAACCAATCTCAGTTGCTGCCCAGTGGTGTGCACAGAATTCCATGTAAAGTCCATTCCCTCCTTACGCCATAACCCGTCCCTTAGCCATCATCATCTCTTACTGGAATTATTCAAACAGCTGTCTCACAGATGTCGCAGCCTTCAGTATTGGCCCCACTCCAATCCTGACTACAAACTAAAGCAACGGTGATAAATTCTAAAGTGAAAATTATATTATAATTAAAGATGGTTGATGAAATGCAGATATTTAGCACTGCTCTCTTCTAATACTGTTGAAACCATAATAAAGAATTTTTTTGAGGTGTGAAGTCACAAGAGCAAAGAGCATAGGAGAAGCTACCACAACCCACTTAGAAGAAGCTAGCGATCAGATGACAAAGTGCTCCTAGAGAATGTGAGCCCTTGGAAGTAAGAAGTATAAGAGATCGAGACCAACATCCTGGCCAACATGGTGAAACCCCACCTCTATTAAAATACAAAAAAAAAAAAAAAATTAGCTGGGTGTGGTGGGGCTCACCTGTAGTTCCAGCTACTCGAGACGCTGAGGCAGGAGAATGGCTTGAACCCGAGAGGCGAAGGTTGCTGTGAGCAGAGATTGTGCCACTGCACTCCAGCCTGGTGAGATTCCATCTCAAAAAAAAAAAAAAAAAAAAAAGTATACCAAGAAGGGAAGAAGATGTGGGACTCTGGAAACAAGACTCCAACCCATGAGAGAGCATGATTTATGGAGATGCCAAGGAGATGCCAAGGTCACAGCTGCTGGTCCGGACCGGAGCAGGTCAACAGGTTCACGAGGGATTCCTTTAAAACAGGAAACTGAGAATCGCCGAGGTGTCTGAAGACGTTGAGAGACTTGGGCACAGTGGCTCATGCCTGTAATCCCAACACTTTGGGAGGCCAAAGTGGGAGGAGTTCAAGACTAACTTGGGCAATATGGTGAGAGCCCATCTCTACAAAACCTTTTATTTTTCTTTATTTTATTTTATTTTGAGACAGAGTCTTTCTCTGTCACCTAGGCTGGAGTGCAGTGGTGCGATCTTGGCTCACTGCAACCTCCGCCTCTTGGGTTCAAGTGATTCTCCTGCCTCAGCTCCCGAATAGCTGGGACTAGAGGATTGCACTACCATGCCTGGCTATTTTTTTTTTTTTTTCAGATGGAGTTTTGCTCTTGTTGCCTAGGCTGGAGTGCAATGGTGTGATCTCAGGCTCACTGCAACCTCTGCGTCCTGGGTTCAAGTGATTTTCCTGCTTCAGCCTCCTGAGTAGCTGGGATTACAGGCATGTGCCACCACACCCAGCTAATTTTGTATTTTTAGTAGAGATGGTGTTTCTTCATGTTGGTCAGGCTGGTCTTGAACTCCTAACCTCAGATGATCTGCCCACTTTGGCCTCCCAAAGTGCTGGGATTACAGGTGTGAGCCACCATACCAGCTGCTTGGCTAATTTTTTTGTATCTTTAGTAGAGATGGGATTTCACCATATTAGCAAGGTTGGTCTCAAACTCCTGACCTCAAGTAATTAGCCTACCTTGGCCCCCGCAAAGTGCTGGAATTACAGGCAATGAGCCACCACATCTGGCCTCTACAAAACATTTTTAAAAACTAGCCAGGCATGGGGAAGCCTGTCACCCCAGCTACTCAGGAGGCTAAGGTAGGAGGACCACTAGAGCCCAGGAGGTTGAGGCTCCAGTGAGCTGTGATCACACCACTACACTCCAGCCTGGGTGATAGAGTGAGACCATGTCTCAAAATAAACAAAACACACATTGAGAGGAGCTTTACACAACCAGAGGATTCTCAAATTTGTGCTAGCACACAGAAAAGTGGACAACCAATAAAATCACAGTCATTAACTCCAGACAGAATGCTGTATAGGAAAAGTGATTACAGTGCATGACACGGCTCAGCTGTGAATAGGCCCCAGGGGAGATGGGGCTGACTGCAGTTCTGAAGCCCAGTGTGTGAACAGCATGGGACAGGAAGTAAGAACAGGTCAGAGGCTGCCAGGGGCCAGTGCTAATCTCCATGGCAGGAGTGGCTGGGTAAGGAGGGAACTGGAAAACCATGTTTGAGATACCTTAAACTGAAAAGCCAAAGTGTTTGAAAGTGGTTCGCTGTGGGGAGGAAGTTAGGGTATGAAACAATTGGCCTCTTTTTATTTTTTCTTTTTACAAGACTGAGTCTCTGTTGCCCAGGCTGGAGTGCAGTTTCGTGATCTTGGCTCACTGTAACCTCCGCCTCCTGGGTGCAAATGATTCTCCTGCTTCAACCCACAGCCCACCCACACCCCCCAGCCCCCTCTATTATCACCCCCGCCCCCCAGCCTCCAGTAGGTGGGACTGCAGGCATGCACCACTATGCCCAGCTACTTTTTCTATTTTTAGTAGAGACAGGATTTCACCATGTTGGTCAGGCTGGTCTCAAACTCACGAACTCAAGGGATCTGTCTGCCTTGGCCTCCCAAAGTGCTGGAATTACAGGCAGAAGCCACCGTACCCAGGCTACAATTTGCCTCTTGAAACTGTGAGCAGTGCATAAATTTGAATTTAAAACACCAGATCATGTTATGTCCCTGCTTAAAACTTTATAAGCAATCCCTGACTTACTATGGTTGGACTTGGGACTTTTCAACTTACCATGGTGCAAAAGCGACACACATTCCATTGTATTACACGTTCCATTCCTCTACACACTCAGTAGAAATCATTCTTTGAATTTTGATCTTTTCTTCCGCTGGCAAAATGTGGTACAACGAAACTCTGGGAAGAACAGTGAGTGAGTCTGGTTTTCACTTTCAGTGCAATATTTGATAAATTACATGAGATATTCAACACTTTATTATAAAATAGGCTTTGTGCTAGGTGGTTTTTGCCTAACTGCAGGATACTGTAAGTGTTCTGAGGTTAGGAGGACTAAATGCATTTTCAACTTAATGATATTTGCAACTTACAATGAGTTTAACAGAATGCAACCCTTTCGTAAATCAAGGAGCATCTGTAATGGCCTGGGTAAAATAGCTTTCGAGGCCTTTTCTGGGTAGGTCCTACCTACGGCCAGGGCTGAACCTTTCCCTGGTCCATAATGCACACTTCATGTCAAGATATGCTTTGCCCCTAGAGCCAGCTATGACCTCTCATCTCACACATCTAGATTTTTGAACACGTGGCCGCCGAACTCTCCCCCTCCTCTCCATTCCCTTCTCTGGGAAAACTCTGATTCAATGTCAAGTTTCCATTTGGCCTTCACTTTTGAAGGAACTGCACCTCCACCCGATAAACTCCCACCCAGCTAGACTGGGGAAGGTTTCCCTCCCATCTGATTCCGTAATTCCCTTTGTTCTTTAACACTTCCCATACTTGCTGCTAGTGCTTTATTAATTATTTTCAACCCTCCATTGGAGAACTCTGCCAGGGCAAGAAAACAGTCTTTTTCATCATATCATCAGGGACTACCACTGTGCCAAGGACATCGTAAAACTCAGTGTATGGTTGTTAAATGAATGAATCCCACTGTCTAGTCCCTGGGGTAATATTTATCAAAATCTCTGTTACAAAAATATTTTCTCAGCTGAATTTTTGTTTTGTTTTGTTTTTGTTTTTGTTTTGAGACTGAGTGTCACTCTGTCATCCAGACTGGAGTTTGGTGGCATGATCTTGGCTCACTGCAACCTCTGCCTCTCGGATTCAAGCAATTCTTCTGCCTCAGCCTCCCAAATAGTTGGGATTACAATCATTTGCCACCATGCCCAACTAATTTTTGTATTTTTGGTAGAGAGGGGGTTTCACCATGTTGATCACGCTGGTCTTGAACTCCTGAGCTCAGGTGATCTGCCTGCCTCAGCCTCCCAAAGTTCTGGGATTACAGGCGTGAGCCACTATGCCTGGCCTGACTTTCAATTTGAAGAGTATTTAGGCATCTAGATATAAATGACCTATATAAAGCAAATGCGTAATTGGCCTGTTTGTGTGGTCCAGTTGGCCAGTGAGATATTTCTCTGTAGAAGATCCTTTCAGAGTCCCTCAAACCACATTTAGGTGGTGAAGTCACCTGTTTGGCTTCGTATTACTCAGACAAGCAATGTCATGTGGCAGCTGACCACGTAGTCGCAAGGACTGGACTCCAGGGTTCAAATCCCAGCTTTCTCACTTAGACTTCAGCAAGTTATTTAGCTTCCCATGACTCAGGTTCCCTATCTGTAAAACTGGTATAAAATGATGCTTACTTCATAGGTGTTTTGCTTTGTTTTGAGACAGTCTTGCTCTGTTGCCCTGGCTGGAGTGCAATGATACGATCTTGGCTCACTACAACCTCCACCTTCCAGATTCAAGCGATTTTCCTGCCTCAGCCTCCTGAGTAGCTGGGATTACAAGCATGCACCACCACACCCAGCTAATTTTTGTTTTTGTTTTTTGAGGTGGAGTTTTGCTCTTCTTGCCCAGGGTGGAGTGCTGTGGCGCAATCCGCAACCTCTGCCTCTTGGGTTTTCTCCTGCTTCAGCCCGAGTAGCTGGGATTACAGGCATGTGCCACCACACCCAGCTAATTTTTGCATTTTTAGTAGAGACGAGGTTTCTCCATGTTGGCCAGACTAGTCTTGAACTCTTGACCTCAGGTGATCTGCCCACCTTGGCCTCCCAACGTGCTGGGATTACAGGCATAAGCCATCATGCCCAGCCCTTCATAGTTGTTTTTAGAGTGTTTTCAGCATGGTGCCTGGCACATAGTAAGCTCTGAGTATATTATCATTATAGCTTCCAGATAGCTTTCTCTATATGCACTCCAGTTTGTTAATTTTTTTTTAAAGTGTAACTGGTCAAAATTAAACCCAAAACTATTTTTGTCTGACAGAGCAAAAGGTACAGGGTTCTAGCACTGCCCTAGATCTAGAAATTTTACTTCTTTTAATGCAGTCTAAAATTACACTGACTTTTTTTTTCTAAGCAACCGTATCATACTGTGGAGTCATAGCGACCTTGCATTTAATAAACCCCTCAGACCTTTTAGTGTGACTCTCTGTCCAAATAGCACTTACCCTTCCTGTATCTGGGCAATCAATTTAAAAATATTTTTATTTTGTTTTTTAAAGATGGAGTCTCCCTCTGTTGGCTGGGTTGGAGTGCAGTGGTGTGATCTCGGTTCACTGCAACCTCCGCCTCCCAGGTTCAAACAATTCTCCTGCCTCAGCCTTCCGAGTAGCTGGGATTACAGGCATCCACCACCAAGCCCAGATGATTTTTGTTTTTTAGTAGAGATGGGGTTTCACCATGTTGGCCAGGCTGGTCTTGAACTCCTGACCTCAAAGGATCCGCCCTTTTCGGCCTCCCACAGTGCTGGGATTACAGGCATAAGCCACCATGCCTGCCTAACTCATTCATAAAGTTGCCAGACAGCAGAAGGCCAAGGACAAAATCAGCATAACTCTAGCAAAGCCTGTTGAAGTCAACAGCAATCAACAGTCCAGCAACATTCTTCTCATGCAGTCCTTCAGCCTGCAATTCCTTATCGCTGTCTATAAGGATATCATGATAAAGGTCCCAAATTACCATTTCTTAAAGATGTCTGAAAAATATGGGCTCTAAGGGTGTTTGTTCATAACAGCAAAAAACAGAAAACACCTTAATGTCCAACAAGAAGAGATTGATTGCATCCGTGTTTGTATGTATTTTCAGTGGACAACTTTTGCATTCCAAAAAAATTAAAATTCTGGCCAGGTGCAGTGGCTCACACCTGTGGTCCCAGCACTTTGGGAGTCTGAGGCAGGTGATCACAAGGTTAGGAGTACGAGACCAGCCTGGACCACATAATGAAACCCCATCTCTACTAAAAACACAAAAATTAGCTGGGCATGGTGGTGCATGCCTGTAATCCCAGCTACTCAGAAGGCTGAGGCAGGAGAATGCCTTGAACCCTGGAGGCGAAGGTTGCGATGAGCCCAGATCTCACCACTGCACTCCAGCCCGGGCAACAAGAGCGAAACTCCATCTCAAAAAAATAAAATAAAATTCTACACATTCGTGTTACCTAAACTGATTTTTGGCCATAGATAGTGTGGCTATGTGGCGTTTAGTTCCCTAGTTTTCCTTCCCTCTTCTGATAATATCACTCTGACTTTCTTTGGGTGGAGAGAATTTCCCTTTCTCACTGGGTTACCTCTAGTGGAATTGTCTAATAAAACAACTCTTGTTTCCCTAACCAGAGGGAGGATACTCAGCTCAAGCTAGCATATTGAACTGTCTCTTCAAGGACTTTAAGAACTAAGAAAACTGGAACTGATGTGTCACAGCATTTGTGCCCTGATCCAACTGGCTATAAATCCCTGCTACCAGAGCCCAGAGCTGCCCCGCGTCCTGCTCTTTCTGATTTGGATTTTCCATCTCTCCCTTTGATGTGGTGAACTACCCGTAACTCCCAATGAAGGGTATTTTGCTTAAATCATCCAGTGTTAGTTTCTGTTGCTTATGATAAAAAACTTTAATTGGTTTAGTGAAGTCCCTTAAAATATTTTAGAACTGTTTTTCAAATTCCAATGTATAAAATAGTGCAGGCCAAGTGCAATGGCTCACATCTATAATCCCAGCATTTTGGGAGACTGAGGCAGGCAGATTGCTTGAGTCTGAGAGTTTGAGACCAGCCTGGGCAACACAATGAGACCTCACGTCTACAAAAAAAAAAAAAAAAAATAGCCGGAGGTAGTGGCATGTGCTTAGAATCCCAGCTGCTCAGGAAGATGAGGTGGGAGGATTGCTTGAGCCCAGGAGACAGAGGTTGCACTGAGCCAAGATTGTGCCACTGCGCTCCAGCCTGGGTGACAGAGTGAGACCCTGACTCAAAAAACAAACATACAGGCCAGGCGTGGTGGTTCATACCTGTAATCCCAGCACTTTGGGTGATCAAGTTGGGCAGATCATGAGTTAGGCCAACATGGTGAAACCCTGTCTCTATTAAAAAGACAAAACTTAGCTGGGCATGGCGGCACATGCTTCTAATCCCAGTTACTCAGGGGGCTGAAGCAGGAGAATTGCTTGAACCTGGGAGGCAGAGTTTGCAGTGAGCTGAGATCATGCCACTCTAGCCTGGGTGACAGAGCAAGACTCAATCTTGAGAAAACAAAACAAAAACATACATACAAAAAACCCAAACAGAAAAATAAAGAAAAAAACAGAGTGCTCTTGCACATGGCTGGTCTGTCCATTTGGCAACCTCTTATCTGTACAATAAACTCCCAGAGCCCTACGAATGCAGTGTAAAGTCATCTTTCGAGAATGGAATGCCTCTTCTCCTCTCTGGTGATGCTAAGTATAAAGAGTTCACTTGTTATTTCCTACAAGTCTTATTGTTTGTTAAATGTGTGTTGTCCTGTCTTTCATGTGAGAAGCTTTCCCCATATGTCTGATGATTTTTGGCTCTCAGTTTCTATTTAAAACAACCTAGTAAAATGATTATCAGAAATGTACATGGGCAGGGCTTATACCCAATTCTCCTCTTTTCAACTCCACTCCTTGCTTCTGAGGTCCCTGGTGCTTCGGATTCCTGAGACTTCCTGGCGTTCTGTTGCCCAAATTGTCTTCCTTCGTTGGCATCTCCTTTTGTAGTCACTTGCTTCCAGCTTTCTCTGTTCTGCCAAGTCAGTTACCACTCATCCATCTATTTTCCACCTTCCAAAAATGCGTTGTCATTGCTGCTCCTGTCGTCTCCTCTCCTAATCTCTTTATCTGTAGACTTTTATCTTTCTTGTTCCTTTCATATGATTTTAGTGTTTTTTAGTGAGAAAAAAGTAGAGATAATAGTGGGGTTCATTATTTCAGTAGAAATCTCTACCTTTTCTGGAGTTACCATGTTTTATTTTTATATTAAATATAAATAGGAGTATTTTTAACTTTATGAAGACACAGTCCTATAACATTTGTTTGTCATCTACCAGTAGTCTACAAACCCATTAGTCAAATCAAAAAGGAAATAAAGACGGTTACTATGATTTGTCCTTAATAAATTCATCGGGTTCACTTGATTATTTTCTGGCTGTTCACAACAAGCAGCCCGGTTTAATCAGGTGATCCTATTAATTGTCAATACTCAACACCAAGCTGGTGACGAGCAGAACCCACTATTTTCCTTGCTACAAGGTCAACTCAATTGCAATTCCTTTCTAGTTTCTCACGAAGTTTTAAAGCTTATTGATAGTTACTTTGCAATCCCTTTTCCAAGTCCCCTTAGCTTCTTGTAAATAAATTTGTCTAGACATGAGGTTTTTATTTATTTATTTAAATAATTACTTTAAATAAATTGCTTCACCTACTGTAGGCTTGAATCCTCTTTTTGCAATGTTTGTCCTAAGGCTTTTTAGTTTGAA
This sequence comes from Saimiri boliviensis, assembly GCF_048565385.1. Taxonomy (NCBI): domain Eukaryota; kingdom Metazoa; phylum Chordata; class Mammalia; order Primates; family Cebidae; genus Saimiri; species Saimiri boliviensis. The sequence goes on from NC_133449.1 coordinate 24,527,003, forward strand.
GACTGCACTCGATTTTTTCTGGGAGAAGTGGGACTGCCTAGCATCTAAACACCCTTCTTATCTGCGGGGGAGTCCAAACATACGTGGAGACAGGGCTCCAACTCCCGCTATGAAAACCAAAGGGGTAGAAATTCTCTCTCCTTGTCCTCTAGCAAGAGAGCACGTGACCTAGGCTCAATGAATCAGGATTTTGAATATTGGGGGAATAATGTAAAGACAAAAAAGGTGGGAGTTTTTTCACTGCAGCAGTAGAGGAGTGCAGAGTTATGTGGGAGTGGGCATCCTTTGCCAGTGATACCTAAAGTAGAAGGACCAGTAGCTACTGATGGCAGTTCCAGCCAGGGTGGCCCCATTCTGGTGGCAGGACCTTGATAGAATTTGGCTGCCTAACCTCTCTTGGTCCCTGGATGGGGCTTTTTTGTTTGTTTGTTTGTTTTTGAGAAGGGGTCTCACTCTGTTGCCCAGGATGGAGTGCAGTGGCTCGATCTCAGTTCACTGCAAGCTCTGCCACTGGGGTTCAAGCAATTCTCCTGCCTCAGCCTCCCAAGTAGCTGGGATTATAGGTGCCTGCCACCACATCTGGCTAATTTTTGTCTTTTTAGTAGAGAGAGTTTTCTCCATGTTGGCCAGGCTGGTCTTGAACTCCTGATCTCAGGTGATCTGCCCTCCTTGGCCTCCCAAAGTGCTGAGATTACAGGTGTAAGCCACCACACCTGACCCCTGGCTAGGTTTTGATCTTGGTGTTGTGGACTTCCCCTTGATTCTGTGAACTGCCTTATACCATTCCAGCAAATTTCTTTTGTGCTGAAGTTAACGAGAGTCCATTTCTGATATCTGAACCAAAAACCTTGACTGGTACAGAGAAATTGGTAGAAGGAGATGGTTGCAGACTACAGAACCCTGGAGAAATGGATGGGGGAGGGAATCTGAGCTGGCTACCTAGTTACTTAGGACTGAGAGCAGTAAAAATTTAGTTAGTATGTAGGGATAATATGTGCTTGATATTGTATAGTGGTAGAAAAAAATTAAAAGATATTTTCCAGATCACTGTTTATTAAAAGCAATTATTTGTCCCTGCAAACTATAGGAAAGTCAAAAGAAATTCAAAACCTTCAGAGTGGTGGTAACTTCTTTTCTTGGCTCTAGTCTGCTTCAACAAAAATAGATGACAAGCTCAGCTCCTTAAATTCTCAGATCATAAAACAGATGAACACACAGGCACTTTCTAAGATCATACTAAAGAGAATCTCATTTCTCACAGCTATAGGAGAGAGGTAACTGAAAGCCAAACTCCATGAATTACCAAATTACAAAGTCAGCTGAATTTTTAGCCTCACTAGGACCCGTATGTGAAAGTTAGAGCATTGATTGGGACCGCACTGCCACTCGAGACCTGGAATGAGAAAACAGGAGGATATCTGAAAAACTCAGGGAACTCTGTGCCCCCAAGCCTCACTAAGTCTTCATTACCAGCCAAAACACAGCCTGCTCCTAATGTGTAATGAGCTTATTATTGCTTTACATGAAGATGCACCTAAGAGAGTTATCTGGCAAAAGGAAGCCAATTATCTTCCTGTTTGACTCCCCTCACTCCTCATTATCGCCAAACTTACAACTAGAATTAGGTACCAGCATGTCCAGGAGGGCCAATTATAAAGTACAGTCAGAGAGTTAAGGATTAGCACACGCTGGACAAGACACACGCGCACGTGTGCGCGCACAGACACACACACACACACACACACACACACACACCCCAAGATTTGCTAATTTACAGTAATGTGGAGGAACATACATAGGAATGGATCTTCTGAGGGAAAAAGTAAAATTTTAGATTCAGGCTGAATGTATCCATGCAGATATACTTTCTAGAAATTCAGATTTAGCAGGTTGACTCAAGTAGCTGGAAACCATTTCTAAATATTTTCTTGGTTGGTTGCCTGAAACCTAGTCACTGGGGAGGACAATGCCAAATGCAGTGGAGGTACAAAGTGGTGTCATGTTGAGGAAGGAATTCAAAGGCACGGGAAGACAGAAATACTGAAGGGCATTCATATGTCCTCTTTCTATGTCCCCAAGGTGGCCCAGAAAGCCAGTGAAGAAAATACCAGCATCTTTGAGAATGCTTTAGTGACTGTCTAAGTAGGCCAGGAATGCCGATGGGAGATGCTGCAGCTGCCATGGTTCCCCTTATTTTAACGGCAGTGGATAGATCCCGGGTCAGCAGAGGCTAAATGGTGGCACTTAACTGCTGGTGGCGTGGACGTGACTTTCCTCTTAGGCAGCAAGGCCAGCATGGTGATCAGAAACTTCAGGTCTTCAAGCCTCTCTTTGCTTTTTGGTTTTGGGTGGGTTTTTGTTTGTTTGTTTGTTTGTTTTTGTTTTGTTTGTTTTTGTTTTGGTTGGTTTGTTGGTTGGTTTTTGAGACAGGATCTTGCTCTGTCGCCCAGGCTGAAGTGCAGTGACACAATCATGGCTCACTGCAGCTTTCACTGACTGGGCTCAAGTGATCCTCTTACCTCAGCCTCCAGAGAGTAGCTGGGACTACAGGCTCAAGCCACAATGCCTGGCTAGTTTTCATATTTGTTGGTGGAGATGGGGCTTTGCCCTATTGTTCAGGCTGTCTCAAATTCCTGGGCTCAAACAATCTGCCCACCTCAGTCTCCTAAAGCGCTGGGATTACAAGCATGAACCACCATGCCCAGCCCCTTCAAGGCTTTTTAATCATGGTGCCTCAGTACCAAAACAAAAGATTAGCCACTAGACATCCTCAGAAATGGCCTCCTGACCTGTGGAATAAAGCCTATATGTAAACAGGGCCATTTGAAAGTACCTGTACTTCCCTCTACCTATCCAAAATCAGTCAAAACAACACGACATCCCCAGGGAAATCATCACCAGGATCTTGTTAGACGCCAGGTGCAGAGCTGTATTACATTTCCATTAACTATTTAGTTTGGCTACTACAGAAACTGGCTGGATCTTGAAAAATCACATGGGTCCTCAGTGCTCTTGTACCTGCTCTTCCAGCTGGGATCTCCTAATAGAGCCTGTGGCACCTGGAAGACTGCAATAACCCCAGTGCCTTTGTTTTCTATCTCAGGAATTAGAAAACGCCAGGAACAGGATTATTTTCACCTGGAAGAGAAATATTAGAGCAACACGCCATCTTCCTTGGCATTAACATCTCTCTGTCTCTGGACAAGAATGAAATTCACAGGACACTGATTGTCTTTTTATCCCATTAATCATGCTAGTTTACAATACTGATCCTATACCATGATGATAGGATCTGAAGATCTGGAAGTTCCAGGTACCCAAAGTACCTTGATGAAACACATGCCAGAGTAAGGAAAAGAGGATGGGAAGGAGAGAGATTCTAAGATGCAGGCGTCTGTCGCCTCAGTGATGCTTCTAGAGGTTGTAGGGGTCTAACTCCCATCAGAACACCCCATAGAAAATGAAGACTAGGTTGAGCACCTTTTAATCTCATCACTAAGAAAGAGGCATAAGCAGCTGGGTGCGGTGGCTCACACCTGTAATCCCAGCACTTTGGGAGGCCGACGTGGGTGGATCACCTGAGGTCAGGAGTTTGAGACCAGCCTGGCCAACATGGTAAAACCCTGTCTCTACTAGAAATACAGAAAAAATTTAGCCAGGTGTGGTGGTGGGTGCCTATAGTCCCAGTTACTTGGAAGGCTGAGGCAGGAGAATTACTAGAACTTGGGAGGCAGAGATTGCAGTGAGCCGAGATCATGCCACTGCACTCCAACCTGAGCAACAGAGCAAGACTCCATCTCAGAAAAAGAAAAAAAAAAAAAAAGGAGATAAAAAGGAGGTAAAAGCTTTGTTGGGCCTTTTTAGACTTTTTTAAAAATCCTGAAACAAGGTCTCCCTCTGTCACCCAGTCTGGAGTGCAGTGGTGTAATCTCAGCTCACTGCAGCCTCAGCCTTGCAGGCTCAGGCAATTCTCCCACCTCAGCCTCCCAAGCAGCTGGAACCACAGACACATGCCACCCTCCCTGGCTAATTTTTGTAATTTTGTAGAGATAGGGTTTCACCATGTTGCCCAGGCTGATCTTGAACTGGGCTCAAGCAATGCTCCTGCCTTGGCCTCCCCAAGAGCTGGGATTACTGGCATGAGTCATGGAGTCAGCCCTATTTATGTATTTATCTTTGAGATAGGGTTTCACTCTCTCGCCCATACTGGAGTGCAGTGGGACAATCTCGGCTCACCGCAACCTCTGCCTTCTAGGCTCACATGATCCTCCTAACTCAGTCTCCTGATTAGCTGTGATTACAGGTACTTGCCACTACCACTCGGCTAATTTTTGTATTTTTAGTAGAGACAGGTGTTCACCATGTTGACCAGGCTGGTCTCAAACTCCTGACCTCAAATGATCCACTTGCCATGGCCTCCCAAATTGCTAGGATTGCAGGTATGAGCCACCGCGCCCAGCCAGATCCTTTTTGGGCTGTCCAGGTAACACATACCACAGTTTGGTATGCATCTCCAATCCATTTGCCAAATGACTTGAAAGGATTCCTGGTTTTCAGCAGGGGCCAGAGAAAGAAAATCTTCTCCAGGTTGCAGCATGTGTGATTCGGCCACTTGACCTTAACAACCCAGTGGATCCAAATAGTGCTTGAGTTAACAATGGCAAACTGGGCTGCAGAACATAGCTACATAGCTTGTGGCAAGCCTGCTGAAGAGAATCACTGGGGAGACCTTTATTGTTTTGTGTCAATCCGTGACTTCTTCAGTAAGCAGCTGTTACCTTTGTAAGAGATACTCTTGGCCTGCTAGTGAGCCTTGAAAAAGATGGAATGTCACCCACGGAGCATCCGGTCCCCGTGAGATGTTGAGTTACCCATCATGGGCTTGGTAATGTCTGAGCCACAGGGCCATAAAGTTGAGTGTGGTTAGCAGCTTACTAGAAAGCAGTGAGAACAGGTTCAAGTAGGTCCTGGAGGCACGATAAAAGAGAATTCGTTCACATGTCTCATACATCAGCTTCTGCCACTTGCTGCCGCTTCCTCAGCCCGAATCTGTGGCCTCATGTGGAGCATCCCACCAGCCACATCCATTAACAATCCCATTCAGATTTGTTCTAAAGGGCATCCTCCCAGTGGGCAGAGCTTATAGCCCATCTCACTGTCCACTTTGTCAAGAAGAATTGATAGTTTGAAGTAAGAGTTTACAGTTGAGTGTCTGGCAGTGTCTGAATGTATAGCAAGTGACTTGGGACAAGACTGCAGAATAGTTTTGGGAAAGAGGTACTTTTAATGCCCTGTTGGTCAGAAATGATGTTGTCATTTTGGAGCAAGAATTTGGGGAAGAAGAAAGTAAAATGGTCCAAGTGCAGTGGCTCACGCCTGCAATTCCAGCAATCTGAGAGGCTGAGGCAGGTGGGTCACTTGAGGTCAGGAGTTCAAGACCAGCCTGGCCAACATGCTGAAACCCTGTCTCTACTAAAAAATACAAAAATTAGCTGGGCATGGTGCTGCCTGTAATCCCAGTTACTTGAGAGGCTGAAGCATGAGAATAGCTTGAATTTAGGAGGCATAGGTTGCAGTGAACTGAAATCATGCCACTGCACTCCAGCCTGGGTGACAAAGTGAGACTCTGTCTCAAAAAATAAATAAGTAAATATTTTTAGAATTTCCATAGTTACGATAAGTTGGTCAGAAATGTTTTCAAAAGTTACACTCTTGGCCGAGTGCAGTGACTCGCACCTGTAATCCCAGTACTTTGGGAGGCCAAGGCGGTTGGATCACTTGAGGTCAGGAGTTCCAGACCAGCCTGACCAACATAGCGAAACCCTACTTCTACTAAAAATACAAAAATTAGCTGGGCTTGGTGGTGCATGCCTGTAATCTCAGCTACTCAGGAGGCTGAAGCAGGAGAAACATTTGAACCTGGAAGGTGGAGGTTGCAGAGATCACACCACTGTACTCCAGCCTGGGTGACAGGGCAAGACTCCATCTTCAAAAACAAGATATAAGGAATCCCTCATATGATTTTCTTTGAGTTGAATCACACTCATATCTCATCAAGATCCATTTTTGCAATTATTGCTCCATTAGAGAGACAGAAATAGGAAGTAGAGGAAATAGAGTTGAATATTTGAAAGTCGGGACATCCTCAGAGGGTAGGCTTCAGTGAAGTCAGCAATGGACAGATGTGACTACACTCTTTGGGCTATATCAAGCAGATTCACAAGAAATGGATGTTTCCAGAGTGCCCACGTACAGTTAGAAATATAACTACATACAGGACTGAAATGTTCAAATTGGCTGGCTTGCCAGCCACACAGAGAAGCTAAAATATAACCAGAAGATCGTGGTGAACCAGGGAAAAGAACAAAGACAATTAGCAGGTTTATCTAAAGGTATTAAGCTTGATCATCTGATGTGTCCATCTACGGGAACATACCTGGCAATGGGACTGAAATACCTGGGTCTGCTGGTCAGGGATGTCTGTCCCCCAGAGAGGTGCTTGTTTCAGGTCCATTGCCAAAGTCAGGCTCCCTGAGCACTCCTTTCCCAGGCTTCAGTCTGACCATCTGCATTATTTTAATGTGCATTTTCTTTTAGGGTGAGTACAGCCCCAGCACACTGGCTCTAACCTATAATCCTTGCACTTTGGGAGGCCAAAGCAGGAGGATCACTTAAGCCCAGGAGTTCAAGGCCGGCCTGGGTAACATAGTGAGACCCTGTGTCTACAAAATACAAAAATAAAAAAGATCAGCTGGGTGTAGTGGCATATGCCTGTAGTCCCAGCTACTCGGGAGGCTGAGGCATAAGAATCGCTTGAACCTGGGAGGTGGAGGTTGCACTGAGATGAGATTGTGCCACTGCACTCCAGCCTGGGCAACAGAGTGAGAACCTGTCTCAAAAAAACACAACACAACAAAGAAGTGTGAGTATAACATAGTAGACAGGGACCAAGCCTGAGCCAGAGATAGATGAATACTGCCCTCTGGAAGTATGACAACATCCACACACTCTGTGCCCCGGGTACTCCCCAATGCCTGAGACTCCCATTGTGAATAGTTACCCCCTCCATTGGCTTTTCTCACTGACAGTTACTGTGTCAATTGAAGTTGTGAATTCTTTGCCCTTAACCACACACCCATCATTATATTCAGTTTTGCTGCGAGTTCTCATCTGTTTATTACAAAGCCAGCTCCCATCTCCTTTTCTAGAGTCTCATGTTGTACACATTTCTGTTGCCCCGTATCGATGTCCCCTTAACCACCACTAAAGGAAACTCCCCATCTTTATCCTGCGACGGCCTCCTCCTTGCTCTATAGTCTGGGTCTCTTATGCTGCCCACTCTCAACTCCTCCCAGCCCTGTCCACCAGTTCCCTCTCCCTGCAGAACCCAGCCTTCTTCCACGGGTCTGGCATGGAACTCAAGAATCTGCCCTGTAGCAAGCTCCCCATGGGCTGCTGGCACAAGCTGAAGAGAAGCCCTCTGTGAATCACCTTCAGTTCCCCAGCGACCTTCTTTGAACAGTGACATTGGCCAGATTTATCTGCCACCTCATCTGTTGCCACATCACCAACCTGCAGCTTAGCTACTTGCAATCTAGTGAGAAACAGAAGAAAGAGAACAGAGCTTGGAGAAAAGCAGACCTAGACTGGAATCCTGCTTCTGCCATTTATTGTGTGGCTCTGGGAATGGCTCTTTTAAAAATGCGTTTCCGAATTCCAATCTAGTTCACAGGGTTGTTGTGAGGCTTAGAGCGAGAAAGATGCTTCCTTCAATGAGTATGTGCTGAGCACCTCCTACGCACCAGGCACCGGGTACTGGGTACTGGTACAAATGCCCGTTCCTTGCTTCTTCCCTCTCCCTCCCCCTCTCATCGCCCTGAAACCTGAAGGTCACCGTTTGAGTTCTCCCTTCTCTTGGCTGGCTTTGTATCTCATCCAGCTGCCTCCTGCCACTCTTAGATTCCTGAGAGGTGACACCGGGCACATTACTGATGAATTCCTTGTCTTGATTCCTGATCAAGGCTTCTGTGTGTCCAGTCTCTGGGTGGGAAATGCAGTGTGCCAAGCTAGGCAATGTGGAAACCAGTGTGGACCCATTTCCCCCTTGCCGATGAGCTGACAGCCAGAGTTAGCCATAAGGAGCCAGCTTGCTGTGTCCTGTCCCCCTGGCCCAATGGAGCCCTTTAAAGCCTCCCAGGTAGAAGGCTTGCATGGCCATGTCTTGCCATCCTAAGGGCCACTTCCTAAGGGAAGGAGAAAGAGAACGCATGGGGACGAAGATGACTTTGATAAGCCCCTCCCATTCTTCCCTGGGAAGCAGGAAGAGACGTTGTTCTGTATGACCCTGCTTTGCACCTTCAGTGCCCCCAGTGCCAGGAACTGTCTTACCGGAAGAGGAGGCCACGAGTCGGTGAGGAAATATGTCCGGTCACCAGGATCTCCTAGCTCCATACCGACGGGCCCTGTCCGCTCCTTCCCCCACCTATTAACAGCATCTCACACTGTTGATTCCCCATAGCTTCCAGAAGAATCTTCCTCACTGAATAGAGGCCAAAGTCCTTAGGTACTCAGGGCCTTCTGGGACTGGGCCAAAGCCTGCCTTTCTTACTGCCTCCCTCCCCATATCCCTTCAGTTCGCATATGCTTCTATCAAATGTGCCATTTGCTTTTCTTTATAAATAGCCGTGACTTCCCGACACCTGCCTTTGCTCATGTTCCATTCTGTCTCCATGCCCGGCTCCTTCCCTAACTCCCTCCCAGTCCACCCAGGTGGAGCCGCTCTCCTAAGCTTCTGCCAGGACTCCGTTTCTCTCTCTCTGAGGTATGTGTCGCTGTCCTGACTTGCCTTCTCTACTGGGCAGTTTTCTGGATGGCAGGGACTTTTTATTCTCTCCCTACCGTGTCTTGCATGCAGTAGGCTCTCAATAGACACATGTGCCATAGTTTAAAACAGGCGTCCCCAAACTTTTCACACAGGGGGCCAGTTCACTGTCCCTCAGACCATTGGAGGGCCGCCACATACTGTGCTCCTCTCACTGACCACCAATGAAAGAGGTGCCCCTTCCTGAAGTGCGGCGGGGGGGCCGGATAAATGGCCTCAGGGGGCCGCATGCGGCCCACGGGCCATAGTTTGGGGATGCCTCGTTTAGAACATGAGTGAGTCCTAACCGACCCGACGTCATACTAATGGGACTCAGACTTCAACTCGATTTTGTCTGCTACCTGCATGTTGGTGTGTGGACGTCTGAGCGTCTCCATTATGTTCACTGAGAATTGCTGAACATCTTCCTTGGACCATCGTCGTGAGACTGAAGTCAGCTGTCATCCTTGAGCCATTAAAGTGAGGGTTGACTAGAGATCTGGAAGCTGAGGATTGGGGTTGAGTATCAAAGAGGAGCCCTGTGGCCCCGAAGAGTCCAGAAAGGGGAAAGTGGTATGGCCAGGGATCCGTAACCGCAGAGCTGCTGAGTGCTGAGGGGCTCTCGTGAATGTCAAATGCAGCGTGCTTTATTGGGAAAGGGGCGATATCAGCATCCAAAGTCCATACTAGGCAGTGGCTCTACAAGGCCTGAAGGGCAGGGTTTGGCTTAGGTGGGCGAGGGTAACGTCCCTGGAGAGGTTGCATCTGGCCGTATTGAAGAGCTGCGGCTCTTCCTACACCAGTACCAATTTTCAGGTCTTAGGGACTCAGCATCTCACATGTTCTTTTTGTGTTCTCTATTAGCCAGGTTAACAATTTCCTGGAGGCGTTTTTCTTTTTACATATTTAGTTTTTTGAGACAGGATTTTACTCGGTTCCCCAGGCTGAAGTGCTGTGGCACCTCTATGGCTCACTGCAGCCTCAACTTCCCAGGCTCAAATGATTCCCCTAACCTCAGCCTCCCCAATAGCTGGGACTACAGGCACATGACACCATGCTTGGTTAATCTTTTTTATTTTTAATATTTTAACTTTTTTTGTAGAGACAGGGTCTCACTGTGTTGCCAGGGCTGGTCTCGAACTCCTCGGCTCACGTAGTGCTCCCGTCTCAGACTCCCAAAGTGCTGGGATTACAGGCATGAGCTGCCACACCTGGCCCTGGAGGCATTTTTCTCCCTCTCTTTTCATTTGTTTAAACCATCCTTTGATCCTGTTGCCCAGTCAGTTTCTGGGAAGGCCTGTTCCTTGGCTGTGGTCGGATGCAGATTTCCTTAGCTATGACCAGGAGAGCCAGATCCGACTTTTTGAGATCACCAAGGTAACCAGCTCTTCTTTTATCTTCCCTGTCATGCAGATCAGCAGGAAGAAAAGACAGAAACAATGGCATGGACCTTCATGTCCTTCAGAGTGAGGGTGGGCTTGGGCCTTGCAGCGAGAACAAGTATCACCCGGGATGGAGATCGGTGAGTGGTGGGGGTGGGGGTCATGGGTGGGCGACAGGTGCCTCCTACCACTGGCAACAAGGAGAGAGTGAAGAGGCAGAATTTCCTTGGTCTAGACTAGAGTCTGGGTCATGGGTATGGCTGTGCTTGAGCTTCTGACCAGAAGCGAGTGGACATGGATTTGAGCTTCGTGTAAGAAAGGAGACTGCCTTCCAGGGACCAGAGGGGCTGGCAGCTGGAGAAGGTGACCTGGCCCCTCTCTAGAAGGTGAACACAGGGTAAACCCAAGCCCATGAAGTGGATGCAGCTGGGAAAATCTGCTCGGTGCTTTTAAACCTCAACATGTCAACCACAAATACCTCAAACACTGCTCACACCGTGGTAAAATCTAGTTGCAAAATCTGTCCTGCAGCAGTGTTCTTTCCAGATGCTCAGGCCCCATCTCCAGGCAGCAGGCAGCTCTCCCCACCCCACCCGCTCCCACTCATGCTCCTCCTATGGCCCAAGGCAACTCCCAGCAACCTCGGTGAACCAAGCCCATCCTGCAGCCCAGGCTCCGGAGCTGTTTGTGAGTTGTGCGGATGCAGCCTTCAGCCTTGGATACCCACCCACTCCTCTGCTTGGGAGTTGTTTTCATGGGCTGCTCTTCCTGCAGCTTCAGAGAAGTAGGTCAAGTAGGTTAACTTGCTTTGAGGGGGAAGTGCCAGGGGTTCAAGTCATCCAGCCTGGAGGCAGGAATCCTGGGTTCTATTTCTGGCTTCACAGCTAATCAGCTGTGTGACAGGCATTAGGGGCTCATTCTCCCATCTGGGTCTCCCTGGGTCCTTCTCTAGGTCCCACAGTTTGTTTTTTTTTTTAATTATTTTCCTGAAGCTATATTCCCTGGGCTGTCATCTTCCTCCATCTTCCCTCCCTCTGGGAGGTGCTTTAACGATGTTGGCTGCTCAAGGCTGGCACCCTGAGCAAGAGGGGCTGCAGTGGTTGTAGCCGATGAGGAGGAGATTAGAGGCTTTTGTGTAGACACAGTAGAGCTGATGGGGCCATGCGAGACTGGAGTGTCAGGAAGCCAGACTCCTTGTAACTACAGGACAGGCCCTGGTGATGTGATGACGGGGATGCTGAAGTCCAGAATTCGAGTGAGGGCTCCTGGGTTTTATGCAATGACTGGAGATTCGCTCCCACTTCTAAGCCTCCCTTTCTGTGTCGTGCAGGGAAATGCAGTCTCTGGTTCATATGGAAACTTGGGACCTCACCGTGCTGCTTGCTCATGGCAGAAGATATCATTTGAGCTGTCACAGCAGAGGACCACGTTAACCAGGGTGCACTTTGGCCAAAGAATAATAACCTTTCTAAGGCATAGCTCCTCGGGCCTGACCAAACCAGTCCTAGGAGGCCCCTGGGCTCCAGACAAGGTCACAGGAGAGGCCCGACATGGATGAGCCCTGGGGGAGCAGGGTGGAAATTAAGTGCCCAGGTTGGTATAGATAGCCTCAATCCCTCTCCAATCCCCACCCTCCAAACCCAGTCACGGAGGACATGAAACAGGTGAGGCAGAGAAGCAAATGTAGGTCAAGGGCAGGAAGGAGCATGAAGCCTTAGACTGCCGGGAACTCCGAACTGCCTTGGCTTACAGCACAGCTGTGGATGTGCACATCAGTGTGTATCACCAGACAGCATGGTGTGATGGAAAGAAAATGGGTTTTGGATGGCGTGTCCTGGGTTTGAATCTCTGCCTGCCCATGTCCTAGAGAGTAGGCTAACCTCTCTGGGCCTCGGTTTCCCAGCTGTGAAATGGGAATAATAGTACTTATCTTGCACGGTTGCTGAGAGCGTTCCATGAGACGAGATGAGCCGAGTAAAGTACCTGGCATAGACATATCACATTTGGGGCACTCAGTAAATGTGACGTACTTTCTACTTGCCTTCCTGTCATACCCGTCACCATGTTTTGGATTTCTGCAGCTAAAGATAGGAACCCCAATTCTCACTTTGCCTTCTTTTCGTAGTTTACCTACATGGCTGACTTCTGCTCAGCACCTCTTCATGGGCACACTATTCTGGAGAGTTGGAACTTAGAGTTCTGCCCTTCTGGTTTGTTTTGTTTTGTTTTTTGTTTTTTTGAGATGGAGTTTGGCGCTTGTTGCCCAGGCTGGAGCGCAGTGGTGTGATCTCGGCTCACCACAACCTCTGCCTCCTGGGTTCAAGCGATTTTCCTACCTTGGCTTCCCGAGTAGCTGAGATTACAGACTTGCACCACTACACCTGGCTAGTTTTTTGTATTTTTAGTAAAACGGGGTTTCTTCATGTTGGTCAGGCTGGTCTCAAACCCCTGACCTCAGGTGATCCACCCACCTTGGCCTCCCAAAGTGCTGGGAAATTCAGTCTGAGCCACTGCACCGTTTTAAACTATGAGCCCAAAGATCGTATCTCAGATTCCTCTTATGCATAATGCCACCCACTGTGGCCAACTTCTACGGCACCGCTTCCTGCACATATTTTGATTAAACACCTTGACTGCACCTCAGAAAAGGTGGGTATGGACCGATTCCTTCACCATTGAACACATGGAGCCCAGAGAACAAAGTTGACTGCTGAGCCCCAGGGGTGAACAGAGATCAGAGCCTCTTTTCATGGTTCTCACAGGCCATATGACAGACAGATGGGAGAAACTGGCTTCTGCAGGGCCAAAGGCCTCTGGCCACGGCGCCCATACCAAAGGGGACAGACTGGCCAGTGCGGCCTTATCCCTGTCTCCTTAGGAACCACATTCCAGTGGGATCTGTTTGGGAATACAGGTTGGGAGTACGGGTGGGGAGACCTACTCTAGCCCCGGTTCAGTCACGAGGATTCAGGAACACCTCCAATAGCTGATGCTAATAACTACGGTTGCCAGATAAAACATAGGTGGGATCCGAGTTTCAGAAAACAAACAAAAAATGTTTTTAGTATGTCTCACACGCTGCCTGGGGCATACATTACAAATCAGCCCATTTATATTTGAAACTCAAATTACGGCCAGCTTGTCTTTTTTTTTTTTTTTTTTTTTTTTTTTGAGACATAGTCTCACATTGTTGCCCAGGCTGGAGTGCAGTGGCACCATCTCGGCTCACTGCAACCTCAATCTTCTGGGTTCAAGCAATTCTCCTGCCTCAGCCTCCCAAGCAGCTGGGATTACAGGCGTGTGCCACCGCGCCCAGCTAATTTTTGTATTTTTAGTAGAGACAGGGTTTTGCCAACCCTGGAGCTGTCAGGAAGGCTTTTGGGTTGGGCGCTGGTACAGGGACAATTCTCTATAACAGTGTTTTTCCTCTACCCTCACATCACAACAATCAACGCAGAGGAGTTGTGACCAAATAAATGTGTGTACGGGGGGTTCCCTATGCAGCAAGCAGCTTGGTGTCCTCTAATGCAGTTCTGACACTGAAAGATAGTGTCAGATCCCACAGGTTGAGGGCTTAGTCCCCAAGACTGCCCCTAATAACACCCAGTAAGTCTGGACCTCCAAAACTTCTGACTGACTGGTTTCAAGCTGGGATTCCCATGACCCCCTCTTTGGGTTCAGTCAATTTGCTGAAGCGGTTCAGAGGGACTGACATTTGCAAAGGTCAGAGATGGTAGTGTGTTGTCCAAGCCTGTCTGCGGGAGCACAGTTGAGGAGGGAACAGGAGGTGGAGGTCAGGTGGGAAGGAAGGCTGGGGCCCTGTTGGGAAGACCCTGAGTGTGTGCTGTTACGATAGACATTAGTTTTCCTCCACGATTCCTGCCTCATAACTCCCACAGCCCTTGTTACAGTCTTTTGTTGTAATATTGCCTGTGTTAGGACCACAGAAAACAGAATATCTCCACCTCCTCCGGCCGTCCTTTCACCTGCCCCAAGGCAGGACTCTAGCCTTTCCTGAACTTTCCAATGGTCATTCTTAAGATCCTCACCAGAGAGGTTCCCACCCCTTACCCCGGGGGAAGGAATGCTGACGTTATGAAGCTTTCATAAAAACCCAAGAGGAGCTTGGATACCTGAACACGTGGAGGTTCCTGGAGGGTGGCACCCTTTGGAGGGTGTGGAAACTCTCCATCCCTTCCCCATATCTGAATGGTGTTTTTTTTTTCCCCTTCATGAAACTCTTCCCTGCTTCTTGTAGGTGCCTCCGTAGTCATTATCAGATTTTATGATAATTTTTACATGTCTCCCAGTTCCTAAGTATCTTCCACAGTGTCTAGCACATCATAGCACATGATCAGTAAATAGCTGATAGAAAGAACTAATTAAACTATCTGCCTTGTGAGTTATCTAAATAGAGGTCTGTGCTTCTCATGCGAAATTGACCATGTTTTTTCTTGACAAGTCATTTTTTTTCTTTTTTTTTTTTTTGGAGATAGAGTCTCACTCTATCTCCAAAAAAAAGGGAGGTTGAAGGGTTATTTCCCAATTGCCCAGGCTAGAGTGCAGAGAGGCAATCTAAGCTCACTGAAACCTCTGTCTCCCGGGCTCAAGTGATTCCCCTGCCTCAGCCTCTCAAATAGCCGGGATTACAGGCACGCGCCACCATGCCCAGCTAATTTTTGTATTTTTAGTAGATATGGGATTTTACCATGTTGGCCAGGCTGGTCTAGAACTCCTGACCTCAGGTGATCTGTTCACTTTGGCCTCCCAAAGTGCTGGGATTAGAGGTGCGAGCCATGATGCTCGGCATCAAATAATGTTTTTATCAATATTCATCTGGAATTCCCTGCTAGACTTTTCATTCTTTGAAGACACTACATTTCCTTCTGTAATGCAGACACCAGTGTTTCATGAGAATATATTGTGTTGAGTGGAATTGTGGGAAGGGAATGTCTCTGGGAGACCATATCAAGCGAGTGCCCAGATTCTCCTTTCTGCTCCGGTTCAGATCTGACTCAGTCAATCTCTTTTTTTTTTTTTCCTTTTTCTTTTCTTTTTTTCTTTTTCTTTTTCTTTTTTTTTTTTTTTGAGATGGAGTCTTGCTCTGTCACCAGGCTGGAGTGCAGTGGTGCAATCTTGGCTCACTGCAACCTCCGCCTCCTGCATTCAAGCGATTCTTCTGCCTCAGCCTCCCCAGTAGGTGGGACCACAGGCCCACGCCACCATGCCCGGCTAATTTTTTTGTATTTTAAGTAGAGACAGGGTTCCACCATGACCAGGATGGTCTCGATCTCTTGACCTCGTGATCCGCCTGCCTTGGCCTCCCAAAGTGCTGGGATTACAGGCGTGAGCCACCGCACCTGGCCTCTCTCAGTCAATCTCAAAGCCACCTGGCCTAGTCCTGGAACTGAAGAACAGACACAGAGCTTATTTGTGAGATGCAGGGTTGTTTGTGTCCGGAGTGGGGGAGTCTAGATTAAATGTGTGTTCCAGGAACCATCCCAGACTTTCCCTTGGGGCTGGCATGCTGCTAAGAGAGTCAAAGAAGGTTGAGGGACAAGAAGAAAACCTGGAAACAGCCAGAGAGTGGGGCAGGGGCTGGAGGTGGAGGCCGAGGCTAGAGAGAAATAGAAAACACGAGTTTCAGATGCAGCACAGAGAGCACTGTTATAAAATTCTGGCAACCTGGATTCTTTCTCTGGCTCTGTCCATGCCTTGAGCCATGAAGGAAGGAAAAAATACATATGTGTGCCTACTGTGTCATTTCATGTAGATTTTATTCCAGTTTCTCAACAGTTCTGCAGGAAGCTGGGAGGGTAGATTACTGGCCTACAGACACATAGCCCAGCCTACCAACACAAATTAACCTCTCAACGTTAAACGAAGTAAAATGAAGTTAGGTTCAATTTTTAAGTAGCTTTAAGTTCCTTTCCTCTCTGACTTCTACCAGCAGAGCATTTCTACTAGTAACAAAACAAAACAAAACAAAACACCCAAACAACTCTCAACCATGGGGCAAGAGAAACTAAGGAATCGATGTTGAAAGCCTAGGGGGACCAGGAGAGGTGGCTCAGGCCCAGGCCTGTAATTCCAGCACTTCGGGAGGCAAAGGTGGACAGGTGACCTGAGGTCAGGAGTTCCAGACTAGCCTGGCCAACAAGGTGAAACCCCATACTTACCGAAAAATACAAAAATTAGCCAAGCCTGGTGGCATGTGCCTGTAGTCCCAGCTACTCAAGAGGCTGAGGTGGAAGAATCGCTTGAACCCGGGAGGCGGAGGTTGCAGGAAGCCGAAGGTTGCAGGGAGCCGAGATCGCGCCACTGCCCTCCAGCTTGGGCGACAGAGACCCTGTGTCAAAACAAACAAACAAACAAACAAACAAACAAACAAACAAACAAAAACAATGGCAGGGGAACGTGTGCAGTGTAGAGAAGCCTGAATGAGAAGACCAGGGAAGTCCTGAGCTAGCTTGGAAGAGATCTTCAGGAGTGGGGCGTAGGCATGAGCCCCTGCCTCTCTGTGCCTGTTCCTTACAGGGTCACGGCAGGTGGAGAGCTGGAATTCGAGTCGGCCCTGGGACTCAGCAGTAAAGGATCCTGGCAGCAAAGCTTGCGAATTACACATATAAATCTGGGAGAGGAAAAGCAAGCAGACTTCCTGCGGCCCTTGGGGGTTGGGAATGGGATGCGCTTCCTGCGTCCCTGACCCACCTTGGGGGTTGGGAGTGGGGTGCGTTTCCTGCGTCCCTGACCCGGGAAGGACGCTGTTTGGTAGCAAGCACCTAGCCGGAGAGTGGCTGGGCACCTAGCCAGAGTGTAGCTGGTAGGGCGCAGCTAAGGGCTAGAGGACTTCATCTGAGAACCCGGCTTAGCTAAGGTAGCCTAGGGAGGTTGAAGGGTTATTTCCCAATTGCCATCCTTGCGCCCCCTGGCTTAGACCACGCAGCATGGACAGAACTGGGGGAGGGGTGCACCTGCAGCTCCCTGCGGCCCGGCCGACCTCGAGGACCCCAGGTTAGGGAGAGCTTCCGGGAGCTCCGACAGGAGCAGATAATTCGGATGGGTGGCCCGTAGGGCGACAGCCTCGGAAAAGGCGCATCTCGGGCTGTGGGTTTCTCGGGGGGCGCAGGGGCGGAGCGGGGCGGGGCGAGGGGCTCGCAGCAGCCGCTGGTTGGCTGAACCGGGAGGGAGAGAGTTCTCATTAGCATATCCCCGCCCCCCTCCGCCGCACCGCCCCTCGCGCGCAGCCGGGCCCAGCCACCCGAGCGGAGGCGGCCGAGGCCAGTCAGGCACTGAATGGACTGGCAGCGCCCAGCTCTGTCCCGCCCGCGGCCGGCCCCCGCGTCTGCTCCCTCCCCGCCCCGGCCCCTGCCGGCCGCCGCCAGCGCCCTCCCCGGCTGTGAATGAAAGGCGGGCGCAGCCGAGGGCTGGCTGGGAACGCCGCGGCGACGCCGGCCTCCCGGGAGGCGCGCGCCCAGCCGAGATGTACGGTAAGGAGGGCTCCGCGCCCGAGCCGGGCCCCCGGGGGCGACTCCGCAAACTTCCCGGGCGCGGACCACTGTCCCCCAGCGCGGCCCCGGCGCGGGTCCAGGCCGCGGACCTGGTGCCCGCCGGGGCTGTTGCGGTCGCTCTGTGCGCGCGCGTCTGTGCTGCGAGGACAAAGATGCCTCGGGCCGGGGACCCTGGGGTCCTCTCCGGGCCCGGCGCGTGCCGGCGCTGGGCGGTGGTCCTTTGAGGGGTGGAGGCTCGGATGAAAGCGGGTCTCCCGAGCCGCGCAGACCGGGAGTGCTGGAGGAGGTGGTCGTGTGGCGGCATTTGGGGAATTAACAAAAGCGGTTTGTGCCTGGGAGTTTTCTGCGGGAAGCCGGTCCTGGGCTGAGGGAGACGCCCGCGGCCGGTCGTCTGCGCGGCTCGGAGAAGGCAGGAGGCGGTGCCGGCGGCGCAGAGGCCCGGGGAGCAGCCAGTGCCCGAGTCTCGCCTCGCCGGCCTGGATGGACTCGGCCTCCGCCTGCCCCTACCGCCCCGCAGGATCCAGGTTCCCCAACTTCCAGATTTGCCCTCCGCAGGGATGAAGGGAAGAGATGCTGCTGAGAGGGTGCAGCACAGCCCTGACCTCTCCCCGTCTCCACCGCCTCCCCTCCACTGCCGTGCAACAGTTAGACCCTCACGATGCGCGGCTCTGCTTGATCATTTGCCAGGAATCCCTCTGGTTTTGCAGGCAGTGTGGGTGAAGAAGAGAGAGCGCGCTTCTCTCATGCAGCTCTGTTGAATGGAACACTGGAGACCCAGACCAGTCTAGGAACGGACTGCATTCGCGAGTCTGCAGCCCACCAAGGGCTGTGCGTGTGTGTGTGATCCCAGTAGACATAAGTCCATGAAAACCCAGGTCTCTGGCAGCTCTTCTAGGGCCAGCAAAAGAATTGGAGCTGTGCTCACCTCCCACCCCCACCGCAAGGCAGGGGCTCCGGCTGCACTTGAGGGTCAGTGTTTGGAAAGAGTAGGTTCCCCATTTAACCCATCACTGAGGCTGCTGGGCTGCTCACCTGCCTCGATACACGAACAGACTGTGAGTTACAAAGTTTCTTAGGGGAGAGGAAGCTGAAAGCCTGGTGGAAAGGCTCAGCAATTGGTGGGCCCCCTACTGAGAGAGAGAGAGAGACAGAGAGAGAGAAAGACTGACTCAACTTTTTCATCAGTCCCCTTCCCTGCCCATTTGCTCAGAAATACGTTTGCATTTCTGATCCAGAGTGAGACATCAGCAGGTCCCCTCAGCAAGTGCTATTTCTTTCGGACCAAGTCAGGGAAGAGGAGTTAGCCTGAGAGACTGTGCTGCTGACCACTGGGGACTCTGGGGAAAGGTAACAAGGCAGTTGTGCTTTCTAAGTCGGAGGCTGTGAGATATGTATGAGTATGTGTGTGTTTTTTTACTCTCTCTGTTTTCCCCCTATTCTTTTCTGCAGAGGGAGCAGCCTGAAGCTGCAGATCATTTGACAAAAGCATGTGACTGCAGGAGCACCTGCAGTGGGGAAGGAGTTAGGACAGGCTTATCAGAATGGGTCAGAATTAGGAACTGGGCTCTGCTGAGCTGCCTCATTGCATTTAGTCCAAGATAATTTAGTAACTTAGCCCAGATATCTGAAGTTGGGGGTCCCAGGCTGCCTCTGTTGTACGAAGCAAGACAGGGAAGAGCTGGACAGTCAGAAAGGTGAATTGGGGAGCCAGCGCATCTGGGTGCTATTTTAAGATACATCACAGATTTTCATTTCTCTTTTATAATATATTTTTATTTCCCCAGATGCAAACAGAGATGGTATTTACCCTGAATGATTCATAGAAAGATGATAATGAAGGAATCCTCTGGGCAGTTGCCGTCAGCAAAGGAAAGTCACACCAAGCTTGGGTGGGAGATTATTACTGAGATGCTGGTGCAGAGTCTGGTCTTATGAAGTGTGGGAGGAAGCCCACTCCCCCTGGTGAGGACTCAGCTGCCTGAATATACTCATTTGAGTATATTCCTGACTTTCATGGAAAGAAAGGGTTCGTGTGATACTTAAAATCATTTTCTCACCAGAAGTCAATAAAGTGATGAAAAAAAGTGTGATTAAGGAGGTTGGGAGGAGACGGGCATAGAATTATAGACTTCTTATCATTGCTATTTCCCTCTTGTTTTAAAAGTGATTTTTCCAGGGTGACACAGTTAGATGGAACAGGGCAGAATGAAAACAGGGGCCACTCGGCACAATGCTTCTCCACCTCCCACCTTCCAACCTCCCCCATGCATCCTGTAAAGGCTCATTAGAAAAATACCACCAGGGGTTTAATTAACTGATGGGCAGAGAGGCCCAGCTGTGGAGCCAGAAATCACCTAAGAGCTTTAGGTAAACGTGTCTCTTGTCCACCCACCTTGGTGGCTTGAGCGACTATACGTTTTTCTTCCCATCTTTCCAGCTCTGGAAGAGCTCCATCTCCCATCCTTCTCCCTCCTCACCCTACCTCTGCCCTCCACAGCTCAGCCTTCTTCCTTCTGCTTTTGGAAGGCTGGGAGCCCCATATCTTTGCTAAGGTCACAGTGCTATCTAGGATAAAAAGAATCCTTGTTCTGGGGTCATCCCACCTCAATCCAGGAGCCCTTTCGTGGCTGGGTGACCTTAGGCAAGTGGGGTTGTCATTCAGCATTAAACCCCTGTATACAAAGGTGAAATGCCTGCTTGTCTACCTTCCAGGCTGTTGTAAGCATCATGAGAGGTTCCGAGCTCCTGAGACTGGTTGCTCAAGAGCCTGTCCCCTTGGTGCCCCCTGGACCTGTTCCCTCCTCTCCTGTCTGCCAGCTCGGGCACAGGCCTGTTTGTATCACCTGCCGCCCCCGCTTACACACATACATCACCTTGACTGTGCCAGTGCCAAGCCGCTGAGCCGCTTCCCTTTCTCAGACTCACCCCAGCTGTCTCCTCACCACTCAGTCATCCCTAAACCTATCACTTTCTGGAAATGGCTCTCTAAAAGCACAGAGTGACTTCCCACAGTTTTGTGTGGGAATCCTATAAAGGCAAATTGACAAGGGGTGTGAAAAAATAAAAGCATTTTTACTGGGGTGAGAAGATCATTAGCAAATTCTCTGCAAAAAAATGGATTTCCCATGAGTTTTCTTTTTGTTAGAATTATACAGCTACGAATTTCCCTGTTGCTCTCACCTGGGCTGGAGCAGCCCATTTCCCCACTGAGGTGACACAGAGCTCTGAGAAATGCCACCCTCTGAATTAGGGCAGCCAGAGAGAAGGGACGTTTGGAAAGGATTTCCCCAACCACAGTCTGTGCACCCCGATCCCACTAACACCAAAGCTGCCCTAATTCTTCCTCACCTCTGAGTGCTGCCTCATCCTCAGCAAGTGCCTCCCTTCCTGCTCAGTGGTTGAGAATGCTGACTATAAGGAAATAGCAACAGTGAACAACGTTTTGAAAATGTGCTTGGGCTAGGGGCAGTGGCTCATGCCTGTAATCCCAGCACTTTGGGAGGCCAGGATGGATGGATCACCTGAGGTCAGGAGTTCAAGACCAGTCGGGGCAACATGGTGAAACCCCATCTCTACTGAAAACACAGAATTAGCCAGGCCTGGTGGCACGCACCTGTAATCCCAGCTATTGGGGAGGCTGAGGCAGGAAAATTGCTTGAACCTGGGAGCCGGAGGCTGCAGTGAGCACAGATAGCACCACTGTTCTCCAGCCTGGGCGACAGAGCAAGACTCTGTCTCAAAAAATAACAAAACAAAAAAACACTGAAAATGTGCTTGACGGCATCCTACTCGGTGAGTGAGACTGTGGCCAGGGGTGGAGAAACTGCAGGGCAAGGAGGCTTCCCCTGAGGGGCAAAGTCTCACCTCTGCAGAAATCTCCATAGACACCCTGCTCCTCCTCACCAGCGACCCCCACAGCACATATGCGCATGTGCACACACAGGCACCAGCCTCCTCCCCCAGATCCTGTGATTTCTGCAGCCCCATGATGCCAGGTATGGCTTGTGCATGTGGGAGCTGTGTGCCCTGCCCCCTCCTACCCGCCACCCCAACTCCTTTATTCACCTTGAGAGTGGGGCCAGGTGAGTATAGCCTGTTTTCTCTCCTGCTGCTCACAGTTCAGTGAGTTCAAGTGGTCAGAGTTTTCTTGTTGTCCATAAATAAAAATAAAAAGGTGATATCTTATTACAGAAAATCTGGAAAAGAGAGGAGGGAAAAAAATCATCCACAGTTCTACCCATTTAAAGCAACCTTGTATAGATGATAGCAATTACTGCTCTGGTTTTGTGTTCGCCTCCTTTGGCCCTTTCCCTTCTATTTCTTTCTGATCCTTCAAGGAGCACCAAGAACCCCACAGCCTGGGTCTGAACCCTAGCTCCAACCCTCAGGTAATCTTGGACCTGAGCATTTCTCAGCTGCTTTCCTGCCTCTGGAAAGATGACGGCAATGTTTACCTCATAAGAGAGATGAATTAGGATAAGAGAGCTGCCCCCACTTCCCTTCCCTTGGCCTCCCAAGGTGCTGAGATTACAGGCATGCACCACCATGGCTGGCCCTTAAATTTTTTTTAAGGCAAAAATAAAACATAAAAATCTATGTTCCTTAATATTAAGAACAGTACTGTGATACCGTTCCTTGTATCAAATAAAAAATCTAATATAAAAAAATCATCTAATCCCGCTAGAAAATTTAGAAAATATAGTAAACTATAAACAAACATAGCATTTACTGTTTCCGTATCTTTCTTTCTATGCGTTTGTTTAGGTGGTTGGAATCATTTATTTATTTTAGAGACAGGCTTTCACTCTTACCCAGGCTGAAGGGCAGTGACACTATCATGGCTTACCCCAACCTCCTGAGCTTAAGCGATCCTCCTGCTTCAGCCTGCTGAGTAGCTGAGACTACAGGCATGTACATGTGCAATCATGCCCAGCTAATTCTTTATTTTTTGTAGAGATAGGGTCCTGCTATGTTGCCTAGGCTGGTCTTGATCTTCTGGCCTTAAGTGATTCTCCCACCTCAGCCTCCCAAAGAACCACCACACTTGGCCTGGAATCATTCATTTTATATCATTTTGCATTCTTGTTTTTTACTTAGCAGTAGAATATAAGCAAGCCCCACACGGTAGTAAACTCGTTGGCTATCATTTTTAATGTCTATGTAACGGTGCACTGAGAAGATGTATAATTTCCATATTGTACATTTAGGGGTGTTTCTCTATTACAGCCCTTGGAAAAGTACTTGGTACTCAAAAGCTTTCTGTGAACTTTGGAATTTTCCCCTAGACTGTAGCCCTTCAAATGAATTGGTCAAGGTATATAAACATTTTGAGACTAGTTTCACATTGTCCAGTTGTTTTCAGTTTGTATCCATTATACTCCTACTTGCAGTTATAGGATAACCCATCTCCCAGCCCAGAATGGTGGCTCACACCTGTAATCCCAGCACTTTGGGAGGCCGAGGTGGGTGGATCGCCTGAGGTCAGGAGTTCAAGACTAGCCTGACCAACATGGTGAAATCCCATCTCTACTAAAAATATAAAAAATTAGCTGGGTGTTGTGGTGGGTGCCTGTAATCCCAGCTACTCGGGAGGCTGAGGCAGGAGAAGCACTTGAACTCAGGAGGCGGAGGTTGCGGTGAGCCGAGATCGTGCCATTGCACTCCAGCCTGGGTAACAAGAGCAAAACTTTGTCTCAAAAAAAAAAAAAAAAAAAAAAAAAAAAAGATAACCTATCTCCCTATACTTTCAAGAGCATTCAATATTAAGATTTTTTCCCCTAGTACTTGCTAGTTTGATAGAAAATTTATATCACTTTAACTTACATTCTTTATTATTAGTGAAACGCTTCTTTGTCGTCTAACCATTTGTCATAGAAGTATGAGTTATTAACTACTTGCCTGTCTTTTGCTGTCTGCTCTGTGTTTGGAAGGGATATAGACTAGGAATGTAAGCTATCAAGTATTTATGGAGTAGCACCTATGTGGGATACTACAGAGGCTGTCATGAGGGATAGAAGAATATATAAAAGTAGTTTCTGTCAAGAGCATTAGAATTTAACTGGGGAAACAAGTTGTAAAATATGCAAACAATTAAATGATACCAAGTTCAGTAAAATTGCACAATGTTTTGCAAGGTAGAATGGAGTTACTCATCAGATGTTCAGCCAGCAGTGATCTTGAAGTGGAAGACACCAGTGTGAGGTGGAGTCATTTGGGCATGCTGGGTGCCGAGGGGTAGAGAAGGGAAGCAGGTGTGGTTGGTGGAGGCACCCATGCGAGGAAGTGCGCGTGGAGGTGGGGATGGAGAAGACCTGTCCAGGGAGAGTTGGGAGCTGCCTAGGTTTGAGCAGAGTTTAAGTGGAGAATTATGTAATAGATAAGGAGATAGGCCGGGTGTGGTGGCTCACACCTGTAATCCCAGCACTTTGGGAGACTGAGGCGGGCAGATCACCTGAGGTCAGGGATTTGAGACCAGCCTGACCAACATGGTGAAACCACGTCTCTACTAAAAAAATAAAAATTAGCTGGGCATGGTGGCACATGCCTGTAATCCCAGCTACTTGTGGGGCTGAGGCAGGAGAATCGCTTGAACCTGGGAGGTGGAGGTTGCAGTGAGTGAGATCGTACCATTGCACTCCAACCTGGGCAACAAAAGCAAAGCTCTGTCTCAAAAAATATAAAATAAGATAAAAATAGTTAAGGAGATAATGTCAGGAAAAGGAATTTTCACTCATTCCTGTAAGCAGTGGGAGCCACTGATGGTTTGAAACTGTCAAAGGACTGATTTGCTCATGTGATGTTGTGAAGTGAAATCAAGCTGGGGGGAACTGTACAGGATGTGGGGAGATGATGTGAAAACGAAGAGAAGCAGAGGAGGAGACAGTTGTTGCTGCCACAGGTGGTGGCCTAAGGAGAGGGAAAGCTTTGGACCACAAGTTTCTGTGCGTATGCAAAGGATGATGTTGGCCCCTTTAAAAAAAAAAAGCTCTGTGTAGGGGTGCAGGGGTAGGGGTGAGGATAAGGTGAATTGAAATTTCAAAAAATTTTTTTCCATGGTACATAAAATGGGGGTTACATAGGCAGTTATTTTTAAAAAGTTGATTTTAAAATAGAAAATAATTACCTAGAGCTATACATTTATTCTAAAGATTTGAGGCATATGTTTTACATGTACATGACAATACATAAAGAGATCAAAGCAAAGAAGATCTTAGACAAGAAAAGCCAGAAATAAAGTTATTTCAGAAAAAAAAAAATGCATATAAGCAGGCCATGTTGCAAATTCTATTTTGAGCTTACTGTAGGCCAAAATTAAGAGGGGGAAAGTCATTTACAAGATTCATTAGCATTGTAAAATTAATGAGATTGCCTAGGATGAATACTGCATTTTTGAGATGCTAAGATCTGAGAGGAATTCATCCTAAAAGAGGAGATACTTCCTAAACCTTGGTCTAAATTAGATGTTTCTTTTGAAAATATAGTCACCTTGATCTGCTCTTTATCCATTTGCATGGTGTTAAGATTGGTCCAAATGGGAGTTTGTGAAAAGGTTGAGTGACTGATTCCCTCAGTGAAATTGCCATTGGCCTTGGTCTCGACTGCCTCCTGGTTTGCTTGTGGAGGCTCCTGCCCCTTTGCAGCTGTGGATATGATTTCTCTTTGTTTGAGGCAGAGTCTCATTCTGTTGCCCAGGCTGGAGTGCAGTGGCATGACCTCGGCTCACTGCAACCTCCGCCTCCTGGGTTCAAGTGATTCTCCTGCCTCAGCCTCCCAAGTAGCTGGGACTACAAGTGTGCCACGATTCCTGGCTAATT
The DNA here is from genome assembly GCF_048565385.1 of Saimiri boliviensis. Lineage (NCBI taxonomy): Eukaryota > Metazoa > Chordata > Mammalia > Primates > Cebidae > Saimiri > Saimiri boliviensis. Next base: position 24,552,570 of record NC_133449.1, read on the forward strand.
TTTGTATTTTTAGTAGAGATGGAGTTTCACCATGTTGGCCAGGATGGTCTTGACCTCATGATCTGCCCTCCTCATCTTCCCAAAGTGCTGGGATTACAGGAGCCACCACGTCTGGCTTTTTTTTTTTTTTTTTTTTTTTTTTGAGACCGAGTCTCACTCTGCTGCCCAGGCTGGAGTGCAGTAGTGTGATCTCAGCTCTGTTGCCGAGGCTGGAGTGCAGTAGTATGATCTCAGCTCACTGCAACCTCTGCCTTCTGAGTTCAAGTGATTCTTCTGCCTCAGCCTCCCAAGGAGCTAGGATTACAGGCTAATTTTTGTATTTTTAGTAGAGATGGGGTTTCACCATGTTGGCCAGACTGGTCTTGAACTCCTGACCTCAAGTGATCTGCCCACCTCAGCCTCCCAAAGTGCTGGGATTGTCCGGGCCTGGTGGCTCATGCCTATAATCCCAGCACTTTGGGAGACCAAGGCAGGTAGGTCCCAGCCTGGTCAACATGGAGAAACCCTATCTCTACTAAAAATACAAAAATTATCTGGGTGCAGTGGTGCGTGCCTTTAATGCCAGCTACTCAGGTGGCTAAGGCAGGAGAATCACTTGAACCTGGGAGGCGGAGGTTGCAGTGAGCCGAGATCGCGTCATTGCGCTCCAGCCTGGGCAACAAGAGTAAAACTTTGTCTCAAAAAAAAAAGTGCTGAGGATTACAGGCATGAGCCACTGAGCCTGGTAGAGAAAACATTTCTCTTGTTCTCTATTGCATCTTTAGGACACAGAACATTGCCTGGTACTTGAAAACCTTGTTAAATGAATGCATCCTAAGTAAGGCATTATCTTTTTCATTTGCTTCTTTTTAACTTCTGATGCGCTATATATTTCAGCCTCAGGCAAGTTCTAAATAACAACACAGTTACTATTAGTGTGGCTTCCATTCGTTGGGTACCACTACGTGCCAGGCAGTATTCTTTTTTTTGAGACAGAGTCTTGCTCTGTTGCCCACACTGGAGTGCAATGGCTTGATCTCGGCTCACTGCAACTTCCCCTCAAGCGATTCCCCTGCCTCAGCCTCCCGAGTAGCTGGGATTACAGGCACCCACCACCATGCCTGGCTAATTTTTGTATTTTTAATAGAGACAGGGTTTCACCATGTTGGCCAGGCTGGTCTCAACTCCTGACCTTGTGATCCACCCACCTTGGCCTCCCAAAGTTCTGGGAGGGACCTATGCCCCCATTTTAGAAATGAGAAAACTGAGGCATTGAGAGATTTAATAACTTGTCCACAGCCACCCAGTTACATGAAAAGTCTGGGATTGGAACCTCAGCATTCCAGCTCCAGGGAGTGGACTCAGCCTTCTATCACGCCATCCCTAGAACATTCTGAATTCAAGACCCAGAGAATACTTTCCTCTGTGGAGCTCACTGTGCTTCAGACTCATGTGTTATTAATAATTTGGGAAGGGCAGGAGAATGTAAGAGGCAGGGCTGAAGGTCCCAGGCCAGTCAACAGCAAGGCTGGGAGCTCTCATTTCTGATGGATTCTCTTGGCACCTTTCCCACCTCCCTTATCTTTGCTTTGTCAAAGGGGAAAAAGGGCCTCAGGAAGAGCTTTGGGGACCACAATGAGGATAGGTCCTGAGAGACAGGCCAAAGAGTAGGCTGAGGAGGGTGGAAGACAATACAGGCACTGACAATGGCCTGGAAAGGAAGCATGGGCCTGCCTTTAAGAAACAGGCAGATTGCAGGGTGGGGTGTCATGACCAGGGCTGGGTCACACACACACCTGGATGGGCAGTGTTCTTAGAAATGGGTTCCATGGTCAGTGCTTGGCCTGGAGAAGAGCAGAGACAGAAACCTGGCATTGCTGGAGGAGCTTCTGCTTCTCTGCTGGTTTGTTTGGCTGTGAATGAAAACTCCTGCCCTACATCTTTAGGTCCAAGCAGCAATTGGTGCTTCTAAGAGGTGGAGCTGGAATCGGGCTGTGTGGTGCAGGCCCAGTCCTGTACAGATCCCTTATGCCTAGACAGCAAAGCTGTGCAGTCCAGGGGTTAGACTGGAATTGAGGGACATAAGTCCCAGATGACCATCTTCCAGCCAGGGGGGCCCAGGCAGTTGGCTCGTCTTTCTCTGAGCTTCTTCCTTCCCCTGGAGAAGTGGCATAAATTAGTTTGCCCCACTCATGAGGGTGTAGTGAGTGGATCAAGTGAGATAATGTCTATGTACATGGACTTATATTGCAGGACACTGCACCTGTGAAAAGTGATATTATTACCATGCAAATAATCTTTTTTTTTTTTTTTTTTTTTTTTTTTTTTTGAGGCAGTCTTGCTCTGTCACCCAGGCTGGAGTGCAATGGCATGATCTCACCTCCCTGCAACCTCCGCCTCCCTGCAACCTCTGCCTCCCGGGTTCAGGTGATTCACCTGCCTTAGCCTCCTGAGTAGCTGGGATCGCAGGGGCCCACCACCATGCCCAGCTAATTTCTTCTATTTTTAGCAGAGATGGGGTTTCACCATGTTGCCCAGGCTGGTCTCAAACTACTGACCTTAGGTGATCCATCAGCCTTGACCTCCCAAAGTACTGGGATTACAGGTGTGAGCCACCATGCCAGACCCATGCAAGTAATTCTTATGGGTGCTTCTGGAATATAGCTGTACCCTTTCCAGAAAGTGACAATCTAATTAACATCCTTAGAAGGATCTGGGTAGTAAGAACATAGAAACAGGGCTTCTGTGATACTGATGATCCTGCCTCAGTGCTGTCTGTTCACCCCTGAGAGGGTGATCACCCTGGACACTTTCTCGTCACCTAGAGGGCTGCCTGCAGGTCAGCAGTCCATGACTGTGTCCCTCTCATCTCTGCACTGGAAAGACAAGAAAATCTCTTAAGCCACAAAGAGGACAGAGGTGACATCTTTCTCTAAATCATTATGCAATTCTAAATTCGTATGCATGACTAAAATTTCACAATGCTTATTCCATGCCATTCTAAACATTATCTCCATTCAGAACAACTCTTTGGAGGTGGATGTCATCATTTCTGTGGCTGAGTGGAGAATGCTGAGATTCAGAAGTTCAATAACTTGCCCAAGATCATGCAGCTGGTTCAAGTCTGTTCCCTCCACTGCCTCCTAAGCAAGCGTTCACAGACCTTCCTGTGAGATTAAAACACTGCTTTGTACCTGATGGCAATTGCACATGTCTTATGCCAAACAGCAAATTTCACTATTAGAGAACTCCAAATTGAATATTTTCATAGATTTTACGTAGTTAACTTGTGGCCTTACATGTAGGGCTTGGGTAATACGAATCCTTCATCGGGACCCATATGGACTTTTAAGCTCAGTACTCTATACTCTACAGTACGTCCTTTATCCTGACAGAGTAGCGTGTCTATAAATCTGAGAATTAGGATTCCTGGATTCAAATGCTGTCTTATTACTGTGCAGAAGTACCCAGATAAATTCAAGCATCCAGAAACCAAGAGTCTTAGATGCTTAGCTTGGCAGAGCTCCCATCTCACCCTTATCTTAACTATAAAGACTTCTTTCCACATCCCCACTTTCTTTTTAGGTGGATAAAAAGAAATACTGTTTATACATTGCATGAGGGATAATCCCTAAATTATGAGTTTATAAAGACCTTGCCTGAAGATCTTTTAGAAAGGAGCAACTTACAATAAAGGGATGCATCCCTAGCACCATATAGCTGCTCACAGCTGTGCACGAGAGATGCTTCTAAAGCAAAGCATACAGGGTGGAGGCTGAGAAAATCCCGAGCAAGTCTTCTCTACTGTATCTTAGAGTTTACTTTGTCATTTCTTTCTTTCTTTCTTTCTTTCTTTCTTTCTTTCTTTCTTTCTTTCTTTCTTTCTTTTGAGAGGGAGTCTTGCTGTCTCATAAGCTGGAGTGCAGTGCGTGGTCTTGGCTCACTACAGCCTCCACCTCCCAGGTTCAGGTGATTCTCCTGCCTCAGCCTCTTGAGTAGCTGGGACTACAGGTGTGCGCCACTGTGTCCAGCTAGTTTTTTCTATTTTAGTAGAGACAGGGTTTCAGCATGTTGGCCAGAATGGTCTTGATCTCCTGACCTCATGATCTACCCACCTTGGCCTCCCAAAGTGCTGGGATTGCAGGCGTGAACCACCGCTCATTTATTTCTTTATACAACAGATCTGTGAACCTCTTGAGGACACTATCTTAATCAGCTTTGTTTTTCTTAGTATCTAACAGAGAATGCTGGTATGTAGTAGTAAGAGTCCAAATGTTTGCATTTGACCATAAAATAATGATACATATCATCCATTCATCTATACCTACATAGCAGCCGGTGATGCCAGGGTATCAGTGAGCATGGGCTGGGGTTTTCTCTAAGGTCAGAGAGAGTTCTGTAGTGACAGCAATAATATTTTGTCATCTCAATCTGTCTTCTCATGGATTTTCGTTCCATATAAATAAAGAATATACTAGAATACAGCCATTTGATTTTCCCTCCACATTTGGAGGTGTTGTAGACACAGCCACTTGGCCTACCTGCTGAAACGGTTAAGGCCATTAGAGGGACTTCTCGTGTATTTCCTCCTTGGTTTGTGGCGCTCAGGATAAATGTCATAGTCTTTTCTTCTAAAAGGAAGGTTGTTTAATGGAATAATTATGGATAATTCTCTATTTTGATTCCCATCCATATAATTTGTGCTTTTTTTCTTTCCAAACAAGAATGATGAAAAGGCCCTTTGAGGCAAAGGCAATAAATGTCTGTATCTCGTTGCCTGGAAGCAGCCAGCTGGAATGTTCCTGATAAACCCCCAAGCAACCTTGTGCGCCTTCCGCTTGTGTGCAGTAGCAGGTCTGCAGATCATATACAGACAAAGCAGAAGAGGGAAACACAGCAGGGTCTTCCCATTGCTATCATCCAGCTCCTAAAAGTGCCTGATCCTACAAGCAGGCCTGGGCCCTGCGGCTGGCAAACACAGTAAACACGTCTGACTGTCCAAAAGCTTTTCCACAGGGCTGCTCAAAACGTCCTCTTCTCCCCCAGACAGCACTGTCAGAGCAGGCTGAGTGTTCTGGAGAGGCGTGGGTGGCACTGGGAGGCACTGTTTCTGGACAGCGGGGAGGGCTGGCCAGTCGAGCTGATTGCTGTGTAAATTTGGGCCAGATTCTCAACCTCTCTCAGTTTCAGTTTCACCATCTGTAAATTGGGAGGGCTGGAATAAATGGGCTGCAAGGACTTTCCAGCTCTTCTGCCCTGCACTGAGGTACCAGGGCTGGTGGTACAGCCAGAGTAGGAGTTTTCAGAAGATCCCAGAGGGAATGTAGGCGCTGCCATCTCAGGTTCCTTATTTAACCTGGCTATGCGGAAATTACCTCACTGGTAAGACAGGGATAATGCTCCCTTTGTTAAAACAGTGTCTGTCATAGGGCTCCTGTCTAACGGTGTGACCCACACTTGGGTAGGTGTAGGTAGGAGCCATGTCCCTTCCAAGTGCTGGTGCTGCATTTCATGCTTTGCATGCTTTCTAGTTCACAAAACCTCTGCATGGTGGGTATGCCTTTCCCTGCCTCCTCTGCCATTTTCAGATAAGTCAAATGCCTTGTCCAAGTCACTCAGCTTGTTAAGTGGCATGGCTAAGAAAAAAACCAGGTCTCTTTTATTCCAGCACTCTTCTCTTATATCCCACGTAGACTCTTATTGAAAACACTATTATCAGGCCAGGCACAGTGGCTCACACCTGTAATCCCAACACTTTGGGAGGCCAAGGCAGATGGATCACCTGAGGTCGGGAGTTCGAGACCAGCCTGACCAACAAGGAGAAACCTTGACTCTATTAAAAATACAAAAATTAGTCAGGCGTACTGGTGCATGCTTGTAATCCCAGCTTCTCAGGAGGCTGAGGCAGGAGAATTGCTTGAACCCGGGAGGCGGAGGTTGCGGTGAGCCGAGATCACACCTTTGCACTCCAGCCTGGGCAGCAAGAGTGAAACTCTGTCTCAAAAAAGAAAACACCATTATCACTTGGGCTACAGTAAAATTAAAAACTTCTGTGCATCATATGATGCTTTTCAACAGTGAAAAGGCAACCTACAGAATGGGAGAAAATATTTACAAATAATATCCTAGATAATAGGTTAACCTCCAGAATATATACAGAGCACCTATAACTCAACAAAAACGAGCAACATTGATTAAAAATGGGCAAAGGATTTGACCAGACATTTCTTCAGAAAAGATATACAGCTGGGCATGGTGACATGTCCTGTAGTCCCAGCTACTCCAGATGCAGAGGTGGGAGGATCATTGGATCCTAGGAGTTCTGCACTGTAGTTCACTATACATACCTGGTGTCTGTACTAAGTTTGGCATTAATACGGTCACCTCCAGAGAGCAGGGGACTTCCAGGTTACCTAAGGAGGAATGAGCCAGCCCAGGTTGAAAACAGAACAGGTCAAAACTCTCATACTGATCAGTAGTGAGATTAAGCCTGTGAATAGCCACTATACTCCAGACTGGGCAACATAGTCAGACCCTGTCTCTTTTAAAAAAGAAGAAGTGGCCAAAAAGCATATGAAAAGATGCTCAACATCACTCATCACTAGGGAAATAGGAATCAAAACCACAGTGAGATGCTCCTTCACACCCATGTAGGATGGCTATTATCAAAAAAGCAGAATAAGCAAGCGTTGGCCAGGTGTGGTAGCTCACGCCTATAATCTCAGCACTGTAGAAGGCCCAGGCCAGGAGATCACTTGAGATCAGGAGTTCGAGACCAGCCTGGCCAACATGGTGAAACCCCATCTCTTCTAAAAGTATAAAAATTAACCAGTTGTGGTGATGCACCCCTGTAGTTCCAGTTACTCAGGAGGCTGAGGCAGGATAATCGCTTGAACCTGGGAGGTGAAGGTTGCATGAAGCCCAAATTGCCCTACTGCACTCCAGCCTGGGTGACAGAGTAAGACTCTGTTTCAAAAAGCAAAACAAAACAGTAATTAAATGTTGGTGAGGATATGGAGAAATGGAACCATCACTGTGTACTGCCAGTGGTAACAAATGGTGTAGCCACTATGGGAAAACAGTACGGTGACTCCTCAAAGAATGAAAAATAGAATTACCATATGATCCAGCAATTCCACCAATAGACATATACTCCAAAGAAAGGAAAGCAGAGACTTGAAGAGACATCTATGCACCATGTTCACAGCACCATTACTCTTAATGGCCTAACCACAGAAGTGACCGGAGTGTCCATCGACAGATGAATGGATAAACAAAATGCAGTATCTACGTACAATGAAATATTATTCAGGTTTTGTTGTTGTTGTTTGTTTGTTTGAGATAGAGTCTTGCTCTGTCTCCCAGGCTGGAGTGCAGTGGAGCAATCTCGGCTCACTACAGCCTCCACCTGCTGGGGTCAAACGATTCTCCTGCCTCAGCCTTCTGAGTAGATATGCTACTTTTGTATTTTTAGTAGAGATGGGGTTTCACCATGTTAGTCAGGCTGGTTTCGAACTCCTGATCTCAGGCATGCTAATTTTGTATTTTTAGTAGAGATAGGGTTTCACCATGTTGGTCAGGCTGGTCTCGAACTCCTAGCCTCAGGCGATCCACCTGCCTGGGCCTCCCAAGGTGCTGGGATTACAGGCATGAGCCACCACACCCAGCCAATATTCAGTCTTAAAAAAGAAGAAAATCTTGACACATGCTACAACATGGATGAACCTTGAGGATATTATGGTAAGGGAAGTAAGTCAGTCACACAAGGACAAGTAGTACATGATTCCACTAGTATGAAGAAGCTAGAATAGTCAAATTCAAAGAGACAGAAAGTAGAATAGAGGTTACCAGGGACTGAGGAGAATGGGAATTTTTTACTGGGTAGAGTTTCAGTTTTGCAAGATGAAAAGGATTTTGGAGATAGGTGGTGGTGATGGCTGCACAACAGTGTGAATGGACTTCATGCTGCTGAGCTGTACATTTAAAAACAGCTATGACCAGGTGCAGTGGCTCATGCCTGTAATCCCAGCACTTTGGGAGCCTGAGGCAGGTGGATCATGAGGTCAGGAGTTCAAGACCAGCCTGACCAACAGGGAGAAACCCCATCTCTACTCAAAATACAAAACTAGTTGGGTGTGGTGGTGTATGCCTATAATCCCAGTTACTTGGGAAGCTGAGGCACGAGAATCACTTGAACCCGGGATGTGGAGTTTGTGGTGAGCCGAGATTGCACCATCACACTCCAGCCTGGGCAACAGAGCGAGACTCATCTCAAAAAACAAAACAAAACAGACAAAAAAATATGAAAATGGCAAATTTTGTGTATACTTTACCATAATTAAAAAACAAAAAGTTTTCATACATACACACCACCATTGTCAGAGTTGATTGTACCCTTTGCCAAAGGCATGAATCAGACCACGTTGATGGCTTTGCGTTAGTCACCTTATTGCTCAAGAGTGTCTATAAAAGGAGATTCAGAAACTGGCATCTTCATATTCTTTGGATCTCTGGAAAACTCTTCCAACTAAAATTAAGAATATCATTAAAGTGCTGTTTTTTTTTTTTTTCCAAGAAAAAATTTAAATAAAATTAAGAGAATATCTGCTACTGTGTTTTGTGAAAGTGGCTGAGGGGTGATTATCAAAATTGGAGTACCTTTTAGGGGTGGTCTGAGTTAATGGCAAATGGGCTATTCACCTTGGGGAGGGGACAGTATCAAAAAACTAGCCACCATCCTTCTGAGTAACAAAACCAAGGTACCATGAGAGGTCCATGTGACTGCCGGTGGAGAGAGGATAGCCAGACATACTCCACAGAAGAAAACAAATGTCAATTCCGATGTTGGCTCCAACTCAGCCACAGGGGTTGGCACCTTGAATTGGAGGGTTTTTTTTGTTGTTGTTTTTTTTTTTTTTTTGAGGCAGTCTCACTCTGTCACCCAGGCTGGAATGCAGTAGCGCGTCTTGGCTCACTGCAACCTCCACCTCCTGGTTTCAAGTGATTCTCATGCCCCAGCCTCCCAAGTAGCTGAGACTCTAGGCAAGCGCCACCACACCCAGCTAATTTTTGTATTTTTGGTAGAGACGGGAGTTTCACCCTGTTGGCTAGGCTGGTCTTGAACTCCTGAGCTCAAATGATCTCCCTGCCTTGGCCTTACAAAGTGCTGGGATTACAGGTGGGATGCACCGTGACCTACTCAGAAGTGAACAGCAACGAGCTTTATTTACTTGATATTTTTTTTAAAAAAACTAATGCCACACCAGGGAGCCAGTTTGTAATAATCACATATGTACTAGCCCTGAAAGAAATGCACTGGAACACGAACAGTGGTTATTTCTAGGTGAAAGGATCGTGAATGATTTCAATTTTCTTTTAATTTTTTTTCTTTGTTCTTTTTTTTTTTTTTTTTAACTGCTCCTTGAGGAGCAGGGCCACCCCATAGGCAGTGTATGAAACAGTTTCAATTTTCTTTTAAAACATATTTTGTATGTTCTACACTTTGTATAGTATTTTTAATTTTTAATTTTTTTCCCTATAACTTACTGATCAGCAGTGAGCATGTATTTTGAATGGCAGAACGTAAATATAATTAAAAATGTTCTTTATCACCAGAGGCCTTGTGGATAGCTATCTAGCCTCTTCTAATTATGTTTCAGAAATGGTTATGTAAGAATGCATGCAGAAACAAATCTATGACAATAGAAATCAGATAGTTGGGCCAGTGGGTTGACTGGAAAGGGGGACTTTGTGAGGGGATTAGAAGTGTCCTATCTCTTGTTTGGGAGGTGGTTCCACAAGTGTGAAAGCAGTTATCCAGACTCAAGGTACTGAACTCTTAAATGTGTGCATCTTGCTGCATGTTAATTATATTGCAGTAAAACAGTAGGAAACCCAGGAAGAGAAGAAAGCATCCATGCAAACAATCCCAGGGCTGTTTTGCAGTGCTGGCAGCGGATATGCCAGGAGACTACAGTCAAGGGCCTGTGCCAGCCCGCACCAGGGCTCTTACCAGCAGCCCAAGACCGTCCCCAGCACCCATGAAAGAGCTCATTGAGAACTGCTGGTCAGGGCCGCAGGCTGTAAGACAGCTTACGTGCTGAGTAGCCTGCAGAGGAAGCTGACCCGGGAAGTCCGGCCTGTTGGCAGCTGGGAGGCTGATGGTGCTGGCTGGGCAGTGGGTGGAGGCCCATGCAGCAGGGCCATCTGGGTGTAAGGCCGGCCTTTGGAGCCCTGCCATTGGCATTGCTGACTCTCAGGGGACCTTCAATGACAAAACAAAGCCTGACTCTCCTAGGCCTCTGGCACTGTCTCAGCACAATCACAGACATGGCTGACCAGGGCTGGGGATGAAGAATTCATTTTCTTTTTTCTTTTGAGACAAGTCTCACTCTGTCGCCCAGGCTGGAGTGCAGTGGTGCGACCTCGGCTCACTGCAACCTCTGCCTCCCAGGTTCAAGTGATTCTCCTGCTTCAGCCTCCTGAGTTGCTGGGATTATTGGTTCCCCGCCACCATGCCTGGCTATTTTTTTTTTTTTTTTTTTTTTTTTTTGTATTTTTAGTAGAGACGTGTTTCACCATGTTGGCCAGGTTGGTTTTGAACTCCTGACCTCAAGTGATCCACCCACCTTGGCCTCCCAAAGTGCTAGGATTACAGGCATGAACCACCATGGCCAGCTGAAGGACTGATTTTTTCCATTTCCTCCTTGGGGCTTTTGTGACCTCACAGCTCACAGTAATGTCGTTCTCCTAAGAACGAAGAGCCTTTAATGGCCTTATAATTCACCTGTTCCTTAATAATATGCTGGCTTGTGACATCTCTGTACAATGACCTATACTCCCTGGCTAGGAATGATATATTTTCTTCTAATGACACACTGAAATGAATTAATCTCAATGTGTCCTTTGCAGGTCAGAGATTAAGTGTGAAGACCCAGCAGTCAGACAGCCCTGAGTTTGAATCCAGCTACCCTGTTTAGCAGTTATGTGACTTTGAAAATGTTACTTAACTGCCCTAAGCCTCATTTTCCTCATCTGTAAAATGGAGATGATAGACCCCACTTCACTGCTGTAGGGAGGATTATGTCAAGATGCATTCAAACCTCCTAACAGCTCCTGACCTATTGTGAGGGCTCCGTAGCTGTTAGCTGATCCTGATGTTAATTACAGAGCTTGTAATACATATTTTCCCATCAGCTGATCCTTTTGATGACAGTGTGGCAGTAACAGGGTCACCCTCTTCAGGGGCCTGAGGGTCTGCATTGGAGGAAGAGTTCTCCACTCCTCATTTAGAGCTTTTCGGGAGCTGTCTCTTTCCAGCTGCATTCACATCCATCTGCTCCTTGCTTCTTGCTGTGGGCAGATTCTGCTTGAGGGACTTCCTTCCTGGTGCAGGGGCTCCCAGAAGGCCCATGCGTGGTAGATCTGCTTCATTAAAAATGGGTATTGGCTCTGTTTGGCCTGCTGCTTACTTGGCATTTTTAGTAGGGCTCAACCTAGTACTTGTTTTGCATTTTTGCAGAATTCTGGTTCTTGCTTCTGATTCTGTTTTGCATTTCAAAAGTGTTGCTTCTGAAATTTCTCTTTGGCACCGTGACCACCCTGGCCCTGGCTGTACGTTTCAGAGGTTCTGGGCATGGTGCCTGTCTTGCGTTCTGGCACTGTGTTCATGCTGCTACGGTCTCTTTGATGATATATTTGGGCGTTTGAATGATTGATCTTGGATCCTGAGCTTTTCAGAATCTGTGTCTTAAATCTGTGAGCTCATCTGTGTATTTAAAACGCTTACACTTGATCTCAATCAGTTTGGCTCCATAACAATAAAGCTTCCTCTGTTTCTATATTTGATACTGTGTGTTCATTTAGAAAGCTGAAGGTGAGTAACCCTGCTTTTTATAGGCTGCCTGCTGACCGCAATAGGAAACTGGGCATATTTTGGGAAAGGGGAAAGCATAAATGTGTTGTAAAGCCCAAATCCTGATTTCTAACACTGTTGTTTTCATGTGATAGATTCTACTCGCTATGACACAAGCTCTTTGGGAGTAGCAGCTATTTATTGGAATGCTTCTTACCCTCACAGTCCACGTGTTTTTTTGTTTGTTTGTTTGTTTTTGTTTTGAGATGGAGTTTAGCTCTTATTGCCCAGGCTGGAGTGCAGTGGTGCAATCTTGGCTCACCGCAACCTCCGCCTCCTAGGTTCAAGTGATTCTTCTGCCTCAGTCTCCCGAGTAGCTGGGATTACAGGCATGAGCCACCATGTTTGGCTAATTTTTTGTACTTTTAGTTGAGATAGGGTTTCACCATGTTGGCCAGGCTGGTCTCGAACTCCTGACCTCAGGTGATCCGCCCACTTCACCCTCCCAAAGTGCTGGGATTCTAGGCATGAGCCACTGCGCCCGGCTCACATGTATTTAAAAAAAATTGAATGCCTCGATGTGCCAAGTGGTAGGTATTCAGATGAATGAATTCCCATGAGGAGCTCAGATCACCTTAAGAAAGCTGTATACAGAAGCATTGACTTATTTCCCTTTGGTCCCATTTATTGGGATTCTTGGAGCTTAGAAAGTTTACAATGCACTTCCTTCCAAAAATGTAACCGATAGATTCTTTACACTGATACATAACATTTGTGAAGTAAATACCAATCAAGTTATAAAAAACCAACAATAAATTAACAGTAATTTTATCATCAGAGCTACAAAACACATTTTGGATTCTAAGGACACAGCCGAAGCCTGGCGTCAGGACCACCTTAGCAGTTCACCGCTAGCCCAGGTGACTGGTTCCCAAGGACCTGCACTTCTGATGTTGGAAGCAGCCTGCCTCCCTCGGTTGTTCCCACGTGGTTGTGGGATGCACACTGAGGCAGCACATCTGCCCTGATCTATTCAGAGATAAAGCAGCACCACCTTCTGTTGTTACTGTTGTTAAATAAATGATTCCTATAATATTTATTTATTTATTTTGAGACAAAGTCTTGCTCTGTCATCCCAGCTGGAATTCAGTGGCACCATCATACCTCACTGCAGCCTCAACCTCCCTGGCTCAAGTGATCCTCCCGCCTCAGCCTCCCAAGCTGCTGGGACTACAGGTGCACATCAGTATGCCCAGCTATTTTTTTTTTTTTTTTTTTGGTAGAGATGATGTCTCACTGTGTTACCCAGGCTAATCTCAAACTCCTGTGCTCAGCGATCCTCCCACCTTTGCCTCCAAAAGTGCTGGGTGTCAGCCACCATGTTCAGCTGATTACATACTATTTTATAATGCTCTTGAGCCAGCAGTCACTGAACCTGAGATTGCACCTTTCCCCCTTTCATAGTTATTATTCGCTTCATTCTGTTTGAAATTCCAGTGTCACCTCCCCACTGACAACCTCTCCAGAAGGTCACCAGTGCAGGCCTGAGGGCTGGGCCCTATGCCTTCGCCTGCTTCTCAGTTCTCACTGCTTCTTCCTCTCTCAGCCATTTTTACTTCTTGAAATTCACCTCACCTAAGGACTCACAATCTGCTTTCCCCTTTCCCAAAATATACCCAGTTTCTTATTGCAGTCTCAGTGCCCCTGGGGTTCCTGTCTTCTTCTGCGATGGTAGCCTCTGCTCTGGGCTGTTCCCTGCACACCCATGTCACACACACTCACCCGATGTAAGCAGGCAGATGCTGGGAGGCTCCTCCTCAGCCCTCTGCTGTTCCCTGCCTCTCAGTGTTTTCCCTGGAAACTGCTCCCACATGAAGGGAGGGAGAGTGGCAGATGTAACCTGTGTTCCACCCATCTCATCTCTGGTCCTCTACTCTGAGCCTAGATGTCACCACTTGGCTATGGGGCAGGTGGACGCCAGTCAGAAACCTCTGCTTTCTTTCTGACTTCCTTTTATAACTCCTTAGTACCTCACTGCAGGCTGGAGACCAGATATCCCCCCACCTCCCCATGTCACACACTAGCCCAGTGTGATGCCCTCAAGTTTATCACACTTCCAGCTAGACACTTAGACTTCAAGGCCATGTCTTGCTCTTCTTCCAAGAAGGCACATTCTTAGTGGCTTCCTGGGAGGGTCAGGGCTTGCTCCATCCATTTATCCACTGGAAGTAGATTCCGTACACATTCCAAGAGCATAATAGAAGGTGATAGTGGCTATTATTTAGTCATAATGACAGTTATCCCCTCTTGGCCTGGTATTTGAGGGCCGTTCACCATTGGGCCCCTCTCTAATGACTCCAGCTTCCAGTGATACTCTAGACAAACTGGCCAGCTGATGTCTCCAGAACATTCCCTTGTGCTTGGCTCCCCCACACATTTGCTGAGGCTGTTCCCCCTGCCTGGAATGCCTTCCTTTCTTGTCTTTGCCCACGCGTTACTGATACTCCATCTCCATGGGGAGGTATCGAAACCAAAACAACATCTCCACCCCCTGAAGTCCCAGCACACTGGCTCTCCAACCTCAGTGACACTTGTGCTTCCTTTCGTTATGGCTGCATGCTGTCACTCTAAGGGGACAAGGACTTATGCATTCTATTTTTCACCTTCTACTGTGTCTAATTCACTTGATGCATTTTGTGTTGCATGTCATGTGTCCATGAATAAACGAAATGACTTCTAGATCTTCAGTCAGCTCCTTTGGTTCAAAATTCCAGCAAGAACAGAGGCAAGCAAGTATAGAAAACAGGTTGTGGGTGTATACGTGTGTGGGTGCGTGCCTTAATGCCAAGATTTCAGATGTTTAAACAGACAACTTTTGCTCATCAGATTTTGTAAGGAGTTTTATCCTGAAGAGAAAATGAGAGAAATAGTAAAAATTACATTTATTTTAAATTAAATGAGTAATACTTCTGCCATGATGTCAGTGCTGTGTTTCTGCATTGTCCAGTGTGGTAACCATTAGCCACATGTGGCTAGGAACACATAAAATGTGGCTAGTTTGCTGGAGGAACTGGATTTTTTTTTTTTAGATGGAGTCTCTCTCTGTTGTCCAGGCTGGTATACACTGGCACAATCTCGGCTCACTGCAACCTCCAACTCCCTGGTTCAAGCGATTCTCATGCCTTAGCCTCCTGAGTAGCTGGCGTTACAGGCAGCCGCTACCATGCCCAGCTAATTACTTTTTTATTTTTGGTAGAGATGGGGTTTTTACCATGTTGGCCAGGATGGTCTCAATCTGACCTTGTGAACTGCCCATCTTGGCCTCCCAAAATGCTGGGATTACAGGTGTAAGCCACCATGCCCAGCCATTTTTAAATTTTATTTAAGTCACCACAAGTGACTAGTGGCTGCCATGTGGAGTGGTGCAGTGTAAGTCGCTCCTGACCCCCTCCTTCCCTAGGTCCCCCAGCTCTACTGGGTAGCCAGCGTTAACACTGTGCTGTGTATCTTTACACATCTTTCTTTTGCATGACAGCATATTTCACACACATATCTACACACACACCCCGTTTGTTTGGCCTGTGAGGGTGCACACAAACAGAATCATACCACAGGTGTTCTACAGCCTCCTTTTTAATTAACAATATGTTTTGGAGCTGTCTGGGGTGGTGCCTGTCGTGCTGCTTCACTCATTTCATCTGCTGCCTCATGTGCATTGCATGGCTGTTCCCTGGCTTATTTAGCCAACCCTTTATTTTCTTTTTTAATAATAAACATTTTTTTCTTTTGAAAAAATGGAGATGGGGATCTCGCCATGTTGCTCAGGCTGGTCTCAAACTCCTTGGCTTAAGTGATCTGCCTGCCTTGGGCTCCCAAAGTGCTGGGATTACAGGTGTGAGCCACTGCACCTGGCCTATCCAATCCTCTACTGATGAACATTGTAGGTCGTTTCCAAACAAAGATACCAGATCCATCACTTACCTGCTTCCCTGTGCATACAAATAGGTGCAGATACCCAGACTTGGGCTTTCTGAGCCAAGGGGAGGGGACGGGTCCATATTTCTCCTGTGCCACTCTCACCCCTGGTTCTCTTGGACTGTGTGTACAGGATCAGGGCTGATGTGGATATGAGCTGTGAGTCTGAGCTGCTGCTGGGGAGCCATTATTTATTTAGCTTTTTTAAGGAAACTGACAGCCGTGTCCTACTCTGATCTCTGTTTCCACTCCCTACGCTGAGAAGCTGAAACTTAGATTTGATCAAACAGGCTGTGATGAGCCCTAAAAATACTGAGACATTAATAATAATTTGAAGCTGACAGACACAGACAGCAGGCATCTGCAAACTGAATCAAATGCAGGCTTGAGGAAGATCGGGAAGGTGCCACACCTCGTTTTCTAAGTTAGATTTCTCAAGCCTTGTTTATTACACTCAACCTGGGGCACAGCGTAAGATAATTGGGTTTAAGGGCCTATGTGTTTGTTAGTATTTGAATATTAGGTGTTGAGTAATTAATAAAATGAAGATTCACCATATCATCTGTACTGGATTCATTTTTTTCTTTTTTCTTTTTCTTTTTTTTTTTTTTTTTTTTTTTTGAGACAGTCTCACTCTGTCACCCAGGCTGGGGTACAGTGGCGAGATCTTGGCTCACTGCAGTCTCTGCCTCCCAGATTCAAGTGATTCTCCTGCCTCAGCCTCTACACCACACCCAGCTAATTTTTGTATTTTTAGTAGAGACAAGGTTTCACCATATTCGCTAGGCTGGTCTTGAACTCCTGACCTCATGTGGTCTGCCCTCCTCAGCCTCCCAAAATGCTGGGATTACAGGCATGAGCCACTGGAGTCACTTTCTGAGTAAGTAAAGGAGGCCAGGCCTTGAGCATAGCAGGAAAGCCAGGGTCAGTTAAAACAAGATGAGAAGCCATCACTTGTCTCTAGTGGTCACGATGTGTCTTGCCTGATGCTTTTTCCCCCCTCTTCCTAATTTCAAACCATGCTAAAAGAAAGATAAATATTAAAGATTCCATACTAATGCAGGCCAGGCAGGCCCCAAAGTGAGGCTTAATCTGTAAGGGTTCTTGGCTTTGCCTAGGAAAGAATTCAAGGGCGAGCGAGTGATATAGAGTAGAAGAAAGCAGCTTTATTGAAGCAGCAGCATTACAGCTCCAGTGGTGCTCCAGCTCCGTGACTTCTCCTAAAGGGCAGGGCTACTGCAGGAGCCAGGCTAGGGCACAGGCAATGTGCTGAGAGTAGCAGCTCAGGGCAGTTTTGCAATCATAGTTATGCCTACTTTTTATTATATGCACATTAAGGGGCAGTTTATTGAAAAATCTCTAGAGAAGGGGTAGTAACTTTTGATTCATCAGGTCATTGCCATGGAAAGGGGCAGTGACATTTGGCTGTTGCTGTGGCAATAAACTGACATGGCACACTGGTGGGTGTGGTTTATGAAAAGTTGCTTCTGCCCTGTTTTAGCTAGTCCTCAGTTTGGTCCGGTATTCAAGCCCAACCTCCAGAGTTGAGTCCCATCTCCTACCTCATTACACAATGTTTTCCCTGTAATTATTGGGGGCTTCTGATGATTTTATTAATTAATCTATTTATTTTGAGACAGAGTCTTGCTCTGTTCACCAGCCCTGACTGCAGTGGTACAATCTTGGTTCACTGCAACCTCCACCTCCTGGGTTCAAGCAATTCTCCCACCTCAGCCTCCTGAGTAGCTGGGATTATAGATGTGCACCACCACGCCCAGCTTATATTTGTATTTTTAGTAGAGATGCGGTTTCACCATGTTGGCCAGGCTGGTTTTGAACTCCTGACCTCAAGTGATCCACCTGCTTTGGCCTCCCAAAGTGCTGGGATTACAGGTGTGACCCACTGCATCCAGCCAGCTTCTGATGATTTTAAAATTCAACTCTGGAGGAGCTAGTGATGGCTGACAAGGAAATGAAGGAGGAAAGCAGTGAGCAGCAGCTGACATCCTTTCCATTTGAAACGTCCCTCTAGCAGCCAGGAGTGGGAGATATTTGGCAGGAATGGACCACTGTCAATGAGGAGCTGAGGAAGGGAGAAAGGCGGGGTGGAAGTGGGAAAAGATAGAGGGTGCAGCCGCTCAGAGGGACAGACTCTGCTAATCTGAGAAGCTGTGAAGGCACACACACAACACCGGGAGGGTGATGATATCCATTTGGATTAATGCAGAGATCCACACGGTGTTAATGGGATTGAAAACAAAGGAGAGAATTTACTGTCATTTAATATTCCACAGAACAAGCTCTTTTCTTCTTCTTCTTCTTTTTTTTTTTTCTGAGACAGAGTCTTCCTTTGTGCCAGGCTGGAGTACAGTGGCATGATGCTGGCTCACGGCAACCTTCACTTCCTGGGTTCAAGCCATTCTCTTGCCTCAGCCTCCTGAGTAGCTGGGATTATGGGTGCCCACCACCATGACTGGCTATTTTTTGTATTTTTAGTAGAGATGGGGTTTCACCATGTTGGCCAGGCTGTTCTAGAACTCCTGACCTTGCCTTCTGCCCGCCCTGGCTTCCCAAAGTGCCGGGATTACAGGTGTGAGCCACCGTGCCCAGCCAGCCAACCTCGCTTCTTTTCTGCACATCCCCTGTCCTAATGTAGTCATAACTTTCATAGTTTTGGCCCTACTGTGGATACAGTTGGGTATACGCCTTTCTCATTAAATGCTCTAGCTTAGGAATTTTTCCATGTGGTTGCCTAAATTATGTCTGTTTTTTGCCAAAATTATTTTGTTGTCTTCCAAATTATGTTATGGAGGTTTGCACTTAATCAATCCTTTCAGCCTGCTGGCTAAGCTCCACTCAGATTTCCTTTGTTTACAAACATCCTGGTGATATGTGTCCTGTAGCTGTGATGAGCAGGCGGAAGAGAAATAGACGGTGGTTCTGGAAGGCTCCTGCCTGTTGCTTTCCCCCTGAGTTTTCATCAGCTTTTCAGTGTATCTGTTTTACTGGGCAGTCTTCAGACTCTGCCCCCAGTTCCTCTTGTTTCTTGTGGCTGGTCTCAAACCTCGCACATCACCCTGGTGGTGTGGTTTTATTGGTGCCAGCCTTCCTTAGTGGTGGGATGAGTTTCTAATCCAGTTTGCATTGCCAGTGTGGCTACTGCAGCTCCAGCGGGGGTGGGGTCCCCACTTTCGTCACTAGTTCCAGACTCTCAGCTTCTCCCTCTGGGTGCTGGCAGTGGTGGACGTGGGTGGCTGTTACTCAGTGCTTGGGCCATATGGCCCTTTCCTTCTGTTCTCTTTCCCCACCACCCTGGCTCCGGCCCTTATTTTCTTTACTTATCTTTATTTCTTTTAAGACAAAGTTTTGCTCTGACATCCAGGCTGGAGTGCAGTGGTGTGACCTCAGCTCACTGCAACCTCCACGTCCTGTGTTCAAGTGATCCTCCCACCTCAGCCTCCTGAATAGCTGAAATTACAAGCGCATGCCACCATGCTGGGCTAATTTTTTGCATTTTTTGTAGAGATAGGGTTTTACTATGTTGCCTGGGCTGGTCTTGAACTTCTAGGCCCAAGTGATCCTCCCACCTCAGCCTCCCAAAGTGCTAGGATTACGGACATGAGTCACCACACCTGGCATCCTTATTTTCTTATGCCTTGACTTCTGCTTCTTCTCTAGATGACCTCTCTTCTTCTGAGCTCTCTAAATTCAAATTCAACCATAGACAGACCCGTGGCTACCCTTCCTAATACATCATTCTCATCTTCCCATACCTCCTCTTCAGAAAGCCTGCCAACAGCTCCCCTCAGCTGCAGAATGCTGCGGAGTTCCTCACCTGAGCGGTCAGAGGAATGAAGCTTGAGTTTGAGTCAGAGTTTCTTGGAGCTTTGGGACCCAGGCGACTGCTGCTTGGAATGTCCTCCCTAGCTACTCTCAGTCATTTCTTGTTCCTGAAGGGACCATTGAAATTCTTGAGTCTTAAAAATACTTTTGACTCCATTTCTGGAAATCCAGCCTAAGGAAATAATCCAGAAAGTGGAAAAAGCTGTGATGTCTACTGCTCTTTCCAGCATTGTTTTAAATAGCATGAAAGTGTAAACAAGATACATGTCGAACAATATGGAAAGGATTTGGTGCATTATTGTGGCTCTTCCTACTGGAATTTACAGCATACATTCAAGATGATAATTATGATGACAATTCAACACCAGGATCAACACTTATGAAATAGAAGGAAAAGGACCAGGGAGCTGCCAGTTATGGAGCCCAGTGTGTGTGCCACCTCACACTTGGTGTTTTGCTCACCTCCCACACACAAGGAAACCCTCAGAGGGTGTGGCACACCTGCCTGAGGTCACATAACTCATGGTCCCAGGTTTGCTGAATTACAAGGCATGCTCTCTCCATGCTATAAAATACAAAACTGTGTATTTTTTTTTTTTTTTGAGACAGTCTTGCTCTGTCACCCAGGCTGGAGGGCAGTGGCATGATCTCAGCTCACTGTAACCTCCATCCATCTCCTGAGTTCAAGCAATTCCCCTGCCTCAGCTTCCTGAGTAGCTGGGACTACAGGTGTGCGCCATCACGCCAGGCTAATTTTTTTGTATTTTAGTAGCGACAGGGTTTCACTATGACCAGGATGGTCTCAATCTCCTGATATTGTGATTTGCCCCCCTTGGCCTCCCAAAGTGCTGAGATTACAGGCATGAGCCACTGCGCCCAGCCCAAAACTGTGTATATTATTTAAGCTATTTAATATATATATATATTTTTTGAGACAGAGTCTTGCTGTATTACCCAGGCTGGAATGCAGTGGTGCGATCTCGGCTCACTGCAACCTCTACTTCCCAGGTTTAAGTGATCCTCCTACCTCAGCCTCCCAAGTAGCTGGGACTACAGGTGTGCACCCCTATGCCTGGCTAATTTTTGTATTTTTTGTAGAGATGGAGTTTCGCCATGTTTCCCAGGCTGGTCTCGAACTCCTGAGCTCAAGTGATCCACCTGCCTCAGCCTCCCAAAGTGTTGGGATTATTGGTGTGAACCACCGCACCCAGCCCACTATGTAATGATTCTGTGGAATGCCTGCTGTGCACTGAGAGCTGGGTGCTAGGTGCTTGCAAGGAGCTCCCAGGCTCTGAAGCCACATCCACATGTGCCCCTTTGCTCAACAGTTTCTCTTGCCAGGACCCCGCCCCCCACTTTCTCCTTTTTCTCCTGTTCTCCTGTTAGGCTCTGCCTCAAGTCTTCCTCCTCTATAAAGGAACCAACCAGGCTGAGGAGCACACACCCTCCTTTGAGCTTCTGCAACACATAAAACTTTCCATGAGAAACATTGGTATACCCAAGCCACTTATACTTTATCAATTGTGCCTTTTCTCTCCAACTAGAATGTGAGAGCCCCCAACCCAGCCCTGTGTCTTGGCAGTGTCTGATATCCCCAGGTAGCCCTTGGCACAGTGAGAGGACCCATAATGGATACTCAATATATGAGTCAGCAAATCTTATTCTCTCTCTAGTTGTGACCAACCTGGTATGGGGCTGGTTGGTCACTCTAGCGGGTGGCAGGAGAGGCTCTGGCATGATGCTGGCATGCTCTTGTGCCTCCATGGCCCATCAGGTTCCTGAGCCAGAGTCCTCTGCCAGTTACCACCTCTACTCAAAGGAAGCATCTTTGGACAGGCACAGTGGCTCATGCCTGTAATCCCAGCACTTTAGGAGGTGGAGACAGGTGGATCACTTGAGGTCAGGAGTCCGAGACCAGCCTGGCCAACATGGGAAACCCCGTCTCTACTAAAAATACAAAAATTAGCCCTGCATGGTGACACATGCCTGTAATCCCAGCTACTGGAGAGGCTGAGGCAGGAGAATTGCTTGAACCCAGGAGGCAGAGGTTGCAGTAAGCCAAGATTGCACCATTGCACTCTTGCTCTGAAGAACAGAGCAAGACCATCTCAAAAAAAAAAAAAGGAAGTATCTTTGCCTTCACTAGCCACCAACTTTTTTTTTTTTTTTTTTTTTTGAGACAAAGTCTTGCTGTGTTGCCCAGGCTAGGTTACTATGGTGCGATCCCAGCTCACTGCAACCTCCGCCTATTGGGTTGCAGTGATTCTCCTGCCTCAGCCCTCTGAGTAGCTGGGACTACAAATGCATGCACCACACCAGGCTTATTTTTGTATTTTTAGTAGAGATGGGATTTTACCATGTTGGCCAGGCTTATCTCTAACTCCTGACCTCAAGTGATCCACCTGTTTCCACCTCCTAAAGTGCTGGGATTACAGACATGAGCCACCACACCTGACCTATCTGCCAACTTTTTAAAAAGTTTTTATTTTGAAATATGGATTCATGGGGAGTTGCAAAGAAATGCACAGATAGGTCCTGCTAGGATTATAGGCATGCCACCATGCCCCACCTATCTGCCAAGTTTTAAAAAACTTTTTATTTTGAAATATGGATTCATGGGCAGTTGCAAGAAATGCACAGAGAGCTCCTGTGTACCCTTCACCCAGCCTCCCCCAGTGTGAACCTCCTGCATAACTACAGTCCATTATCAACACCAGGAACCTGATGGTGGTGCAATCCACAGAGCCAGTTCAGATTTCAGCAGTTACACATGACTTTTCAAGAATAATCCATCCTGGAAATCGTCCTTTTCTTTTTTTTTTTTTTTTTTTTTTTGTGAGACAGAGTTTCGCTCTTGTTACCCAGGCTGGAGTGCAATGGCGCGATCTTGGCTCACCGCAACCTCCGCCCCCTGGGTTCAGGCAATTCTCCTGCCTCAGCCTCCTGAGTAGCTGGGATTACAGGCATGCGCCACCATGCCCAGCTAATTTTTTCTATTTTTAGTAGAGACGGGGTTTCACCATGTTGACCAGGATGGTCTTGATCTCTTGACCTTGTGATCCGCCCGCCTCGGCCTCCCAAAGTGCTGGGATTACAGGCTTGAGCCAAATCGTCCTTTTCTACTTGAGCACGTTTTCTTCATATCCCCATCTGGCATATTTACTCTCAGTTCAAATCCCCTGCAGCTCTGAAGTCAGAGGGCCTCCCTGGCTCTGTTCCTGACTCTGTTCCACTTCCTGTGTGATCGTGGGCAAATTAACTAACCTCTGTGAGCCCTGGTTTTCTCTTCTGAAGACTGACAATACTAACCTCATGGGATTTTTTTTTTTTTTTTTTAACATAAAGTGCTCGAGTTAGGCAGTTAAAATAATAGACACTCAGGAAATGTCTATTTTCTTTTCACCCTTTCTGACATGGAAAACCCTCTTTCTCACAAAACAATGGAATCCTTCTCTTTTAAATAATGTTCAAAATCAGTCTCCTCTGACACCTTCCCATCCCATCTCTAGTTTCCTCAGCAACCGTACGCTGTGTGTGTGTGTAACAGTTAATTTGTATGATCCTGATTATATGTTCCATGTTCCTGATGAATGCATTTTCAATTCTATTTTTTACCTACCAACAATACAAGGTATTTGCAGGCAGAGACCTCACTTATTTAATTTTACAAGTCAACATATTAGATAAGAGCCTAGGTTTGGTGCCATCTATAAAACAAGGAAAACTATCAACCTTATAGGCTTTTTGTAAAGATTAAATGAAAGAATGCAGGCTGGGCATGGTGGCTCATGCCTGTAATCCCAGCACTTCGGGAGGCCGAGGCAGGTACCTCACAAGGTCAAGAGATCAAGACAATCCTGGCCAACATGGTGAAACGCCATCTATTAAAAATACAAAAACTAGCTGGACATAGTGGTGCGCACCTGTTGTCCTAGCTACTCAGGAGGCTGAGGCAGGAGAATCGCTTGAACCTGGGAGGCAGAGGTTGCCGTGAGCCGAGATCGCGCCACTGCACTCCAGCCTGGGACAGAGCAAGACTCTGTCTCCAAAAAACAAAAAGAAAGAAAAGAAAAAAAAAGAATGCATAATGCCTGGAACAGGCAAGCTCAAAACACATTAGCTGTTGTTGATGATCATGACGACGCCCTTCCGCTTGTGTTTCTTCATGGAGCTTTGTCCTTGGGTCTCACTCTGTCACTCAGGCTGGAGTGGAGTGGAGTGCATCACGATGCATTGCAGCCTTGACCTCCAAGTCTCAAGCGGTCCTCCCACCTCAGCCTCCCAAGTAGCTGGGACTACAGGCATGTGCCACCATGCTTGGCTGATTTTATTTTCATTTTTACAGTTGAGGTCTCACTATGTTCCCCTGACTGGTGTCAAACTCCTTGGCTCAAGTGATCCTCCCACCTCAGTCTCCCAGAGTGTTGGGATTACAGGTGTGAGCCACCATGCCTGGCCTTGGATTTAAATATCTTAATAGCAATTGGTGTTTCACATCCAAGCATGAAA
This sequence comes from Saimiri boliviensis, assembly GCF_048565385.1. Lineage (NCBI taxonomy): Eukaryota > Metazoa > Chordata > Mammalia > Primates > Cebidae > Saimiri > Saimiri boliviensis. The sequence goes on from NC_133449.1 coordinate 24,576,730, forward strand.
TAAAGATAAGGGACATTAAGGGCTATTCTTTCTCCAACGTTCCATTTTATTCCACCCTGCCTTTTTTCTCCAAAGTTGGGAAAAAGATTTTAATAATAATTATCATAGTAATATGATGATGATGAAAGCTAACAATTACTGAGTACTTACTGTGTGCCAGAAATAGTTCTAAGAACTTCACTGTGTTAGCTCATCTGGTCTTTACCACAGCCCTATTAAGTAGATTCCCTTCCTCCCGTTTTCAGATAAGGAGACCAAGGCACACAAGATTGTACAGCTTGCCGAAGCTGGAACGGGGTTTGAAACCAGGCTTTCTATTTCCCCAAAATGGCTGGGATAAAATTTTCTTGCTGTTAGTGGTCCCAAGAGACAGAGAACGGAAAAACATTCTGTTTATTTTCATCTTTTCTTTGCTTGAAGAGCATATCGAAGCCCAAGGAAGCCTGTAGTTAGTGAAGAATTGAAGCTCTGACATTAAATCAATTGGACATGTTTCTCTCTTTTTAAATCCCCATCCTCAATTAAGGTGGCAATCAGATCAACCAAGATTGCCCGGAAAGGGGCGAGCGTCTCGGAAGCTCCAGAGCTCTGAAAGGTCAGGCCACTGACAGCTACTGGTTTGTCTGTTACTTCAGGCAAGTCTCAGCCACACTGTCTCCCCAGGGAGAATTCAGCTGCTGTTTAATTCTACTCCCAGTAAGATCTGTTTGGAAACTCAAACTCTGCCTCCTTCCCCAAATTCATTTTCATCAGCATTTCCTCTTGACCTCTTCAATCCTGAATCTTTCCCAGGCAAGATATAGGTCCCAGCCCCTGCAGATGAGCCCCTCTGCTGCATACCAGCCCTGCAGCCACATGTGAGGTTTGATTTCCTTATCACCAATAAAACAAAACCAGGCTCTGCTTGTCTGTCTGATTCCAGGCTTTAATTACCAAAGGCAGATTGCTGTGTCACTTGGAATAATGAAAAATTGGAAACAACAGAGAATGGTTAAATAAATCAGGATGCAGTCAAAAGATGAAATAAAAGTAGCCATTAAAATGAAGTTTTGAAAGATTTTCTTTTTTTTAAGATGGAGTCTTGCTCTGTCAGCCAGGTTGGAGTGCAGTGGCCCTATCTCAGCTCACTGCAACCTCCAACTCCCAGGTTGAAGTGATTCTCTTGCCTCAGCCTCCTAAGTAGCTGGGATAACAGGCGCTTGCCACCACGCCCAGCTATTTTTTGTATTTTTAGTAGAGGCGGGGTTCCACCATCTGGACCAGGCTGGTTTTGAGCTCCTGGTCTCCGATTATCTGCCCATCTCAGCCTCCCAAAGTGCTGGGATTACAGGTGTGAGCCACCACACCAGGCTGAAAATTTTTCAGTAAAAGTAAGTGCTCGCAGTATGTGAAGAAATTCGGTTTTAACACTATCCTGTAGGATCCCAATTTTATGCATATAAATTTTAAAATATACATAAACATGGAAACAAAAAGGAGAGCAAATGCATTGAAATTCTAATAGTTATCTCTGAATTATGTGATTCTAAGTGATGTTCATTTCTTTTTCTCCCCTGTTTTATAAATTTACACCCATAACCATCTATTCCTTTTAAATTCAGAAGCAAGGAAAAGGGGAAAAGAAAAGAGAGAATCTTTTTGTTTTTCTTAAGATTGTTGCCACTGGAGGGTTGTTGATTTTTTTGTTTCATGGATTCACCAGTACTTACCAGCTCTCTCCATGCCTAGCAAGGCAGCTCACATCTCATCTCTTCCAGGAAGGCTTCCTGGGTTCATTAAACTCAGATTTCTCAGTTTTGTGGACTCCTTAGTCTCATTGTGACATATCATCGACCTTAGATGTGTGTGGCTCTTGTGTCCCAACTACAGAGTAAGTTCCTCGATGGCAGAACCTGTCTATTTTAAACTTCCTTCTCTTCCCCATGCCACCTAGCAAGTGCCCTGCAAACTGCTGGAGTCCATTGATGTCAGTGAACACCAGTGCCTCGTGGCAGACACTTGAATCAGACACACCTCTCTGAACTTTGTTCCACTTCCTCCAATTCATTTGAAGGGGCTGTACATGCCATTGGCCATGGGTCAGACTTTATTGTAAATTGTTTAAAAAGAATTCCATTTGCTTTGGTAGGAATGATCAAGTCCAGCCCTTGTCTTTACAAGCAGATTATAAAGCTGAGAAAATAAATATGAGCTCTTTTGAGCAAAAAAGCATTTTTCTTGGTGAATGGGGATAAGGGAGTTGATGTTTATAAGAAGGAGAGGAAAGGCCAGGAGGGGAGGTGACTTCCCCGGGTCTCACACTGATCAAAGGCAGGTGAAGTCACATATCACGCCAGCTTTCCTCCAGCCCTGCTGGGCTCAGGATACTGTATTGAGGTCAGAAGAAAATGAGACCTAGGAATTAACAGTTTATCTTGGGAGAAGAAAAGATGAGTCACTGAAATAACTTCGCCTGAACAAGCAGTGGGAGAAGATTACATAAGGTGATACAGTGCGAAGGAGGCAGAAAAGTCGAGCTGGCAGAGAGCACACTCCGTCGCGGGTCAGAGAGCGTTGTTAAGGAAGGCTTCCCAGGAGCTCAGCAGGTGTCAGGATCCACCAGATGTCAGGTCTGTGGCGCTGACTCTCTTGTCCCTTCAACATCTCCAGCTTGTGGCCAGTCCCCATCACCCAAACATCCTGTCACTCACAGCTACGGGGCTGCATGGCTCCCCCAGTCTGCTCCTCTTCCGACCTCCCAGCCTGTCTCACTGTGGCCTCTGGCTGCTGGAAACAGAGCGTTCCATGAGGCAGAGCATGGGTGAGAGGACCACCTACAGTGGAGGAAGGACTTGAAGATGAAGCAACTGCCCCCACCTTACTGACGTATCCCTTGTGAAATCCTAAGTGGAAGGGTTGACATTTTATGCAACTCAGGCTATGCTACCTGCTTGACCATGAAGCAAACTAAATTAAATATTTGCCTTAGAGCTACATATAGAATGAATTGAAGTGTAGAGACACTGGCCAGGTGGCTGGGACTGGGTGACAGGTGTTAAGGAGGCTTCCAGCAAGGTGGCTGTGGCAAAGAAGAGCACAAGATGAACTTGGGAAATTGCTAAAGATGTATTTTTGGGAAAGTGATGGGAGGATTAGGGGAGTTTCATGGCAGAGAAGCACATACTGTGTGGCCTTGGGCAGGGCAGTTAACCTCTCTGATCCTGCCTCTTTATCTTAAAATGAGAATAATAGTATCTACTTTACGGAGTTGTTACAAATCTTTTATGAAATATTTGTAAAGTGCTTGTCCTAGTGCTTAGTGCAGAGCTGGGGGTAACCCTTGGAGTTTTAAAAAAATTATTTATTTTATTCGTAGGATTCTTATTAATGAAGAACTTTGTATCCAACAATAATAAACAGATGTATTGCAAGTTACATTTTGTAGGAGAAGCAAATAAGACTGGCTGTGACAAAAGAAATTAGATACCTGTATTGTAGATTCTTTATACAAACAGTCCATTCCATAAATAGTAGAGCTAAATGCAAACCAAATGCTTTTAAAAGTTTATATGCCTACATGGCAGTTACAATCTCCACACACTAAAAAGAAAAAGAACAATAACACAGACACTCTCGTCTTAGCGAGCATAACACAGAACACAGTATTCTTAGTGAGGATAGCACATTTAACACCTTCAGCATCCTCTGGGTTTTCATATCATATTGGCAACTGAAATTTCACATCCACATGTGCTTGTTTGGCTAAGGTCACTATTTCAGAGAGCTTTCTGACCATTCTAGCAGCTTCCTCCAAGTCATCACAAGCAAGAATTTTAAGCCCACTGTCCACTCTCAGTGCCTTAGCATCATCAACTCGTATACCTTGTACCCTGTACCACAACAGGTATTTTAATTTCCACATCTTTTACTGCCACAACTATGACCTGTGCAATAACATCATAGTGCATGATTCCTCCAAAAATGTTGACCAGAGTAGCCAGTACCTTTTTTTCTGAAGTGATAAGCTTAATGGACTGTAGCACCACCACCAACATAAGGAAGTTGGCTGGAGTTCCTCCATGAAGTTTTATTTTTATCCATTGTGGCCATGTCCAAACTAGCACCATGTACTAGACAGTCTGCAGTTCCATCGAGGCCAGTGTAGTTGAGAACTGCCTTAGCAGCATCTTTGTCACTTTCATCTTCTTGGATTCAGTCCTGTAGATTAGGATTTTCTTTTGGCGATAGGCTGAATTAGAGTCAAAATTGATCTTTGCATCCAGCACAGCACAGCTCCATCTGAATCTTCCACCACTGGATTTATTTCTTATCATGGTTGCATTGTATTTCAGAAAAAGGCTGTAAAGCTTGGCCGTGTTTTCTGCTGCAGAATTCACAATATTAGGTGAAAATCCTATCTTCTGTTCAAACCAGAGAGCTTGTTCCTTTTTGATACCTTCTACAGTATCAACAGTTCTTTAATTGCATCAGGAGTCTCAGCAGCAACATCTTCAATGTTGGCACTACCATGTGAACTCCCTATTAATACAGGACCTTGAAATGAGCTTCCCATTGTTATTGCAAAGTAGTGTTCTCTCCTGGGGTATTTTCACTTCAGTGCTTCATAGCATATTCTGCCCTTTTCTCCCATTTGCTTGGTAAACAACTGTTTCCCAGTCATTTGTGAGGAAACAGCTTTTGCTTCTTCTGGAGAGAAAATTATCTTCACTTCTCCTTTGAGGCTTCTTTGTTTCTTTCTTTCTTCCTTTCTTTCTTTCTTTCTTTCTTTTTTCTTTTGAGATGGAGTCTCACTCTTGTTGCCTCAGGCTGGAGTGCAATGGTGCAATCTCGGATGACGGCAACCTCTGCCTCCCAGATTCTAGCGATTCTCCTGGCTCAATCTCCTGAGTAGCTGGGATTACAGGCATGTACCACCACACCTGGCCAATTTTTGTATTTTTATTAGAGATGAGGTTTCTCCATGTTGGTCAGGTTGGTCTTGAACTCTTGACCTCAGGTGCTCCGCCCACCTCGGCCTCCCAACGTGCTGGGATTACAAGCAGGAGCCACCGCACCCAGCCAAGGCCACTTTCAAATGTTTCTTTTCCTCTACCGTCAGCTAAAACCTGTGCCTTTATCTCAACATCTTTTGAACCTGCTTCTTACTACTTGTGAGTCCCAGAGAACTTGCCAGCAGTACTCATAGTTACAGTTTATCCTGCACATATTATTTCTTTCTGCTGTACCTACGTTTTTGGCAATTGCATAAGCTTCATCTGGTGACTTTGCCACATATCCTTTGGGAATGGAGACACCAGCTTCTTGCAGTAATTCCATGCTCATATATTCATGTAGTGAGAGATTCCTTTCCTGTTGCTGCTGTACTCAGAGCCCATGGTTATTCAACAATCCAGAACTTCCTAGAGCCTGAGCATCGGCCTGCAGGGCTGTCCAGAGCAAGTGGCTCTGAAGGGTAGCAGCATCCGACAGCCGGCTGTAGAACAGGGAGGCTGCCATTTCTGATTCGGACCTGTCCCCTCGGTGCTGTCTGCAGCCATACAGGCCCCTGGAACATTTTTAGATATTAAAATCAGCATGAGGGAGACTAGAACGGCAATGAAGGAGAGGAAATAATTCAAAGGAACTAACGTATCTCAGTGGGCCTTGCAGGTAATGCTGGGTTACTAGAGGGGAGTTTGGGGGAAGGGGCCTCGATTTTGAAAAGCATGATATAGTTAGTGTTTGAGAATTGGTTTGTTTCAGTCCACCAGTCGCCCTGAGTAGGGGGCAGCTCTGATCAAGGGGACAGCACAGCCAAGCAAACAAGATCCAGCAAGCAGGTCAAAGGAGAAACAGGGCTGTATTGCCTTGGGCTCACGGGGACCCAGATGTTGCTGGTGGCCGAGGTGAGGGGTCCTGGGTCCTCTGTCACGAGGCTGCCAGCAGCTGCAGGATCTGCTATCACGTGTTGGACAGGCAAGGAGCTGGCGGCACTTCTCACCCTGGCTGTGTGCCAGAATTGTGGTGGAGCATTTTAAACACCTCTGGGCCCTCTTCACAGCGCAGAGGTCATTCTGATGAGCAGCTAGGATTGCAGCCACAAGCCAAGCCAGGAGCCAGCCAAGAGGGTTGAGGGAATTAGAACAAAGCAGGCAAGAGGCCTTGGGCTGACAGGAGGAACTCTGACCCAGGCTTCCTGCCGCCCAGCATGTCTGCCCTGGAGAGAGATGGGTCCCAGTGAGACGGGCCTCAGGAGCTACGGGTGCTGGCAGCCCTAGAAGGTGGGCTGGGCACCAAGTTCAGGAACAGGAGCCAACCATTCTTTAACAGGAAGTTTCCCCTGAAGTCCCCCTGGAAGCACTGTCTTGCAAGAACTGGAGATCCTTTGCTAAGTGCCTCATAAACTGAGTTACTGACTGAAATCACTGACCTTGAAATTCATGCTGGCTTTTCCGCTCAATCACCCCGTCATCCCTTCATGCAACAAATCTGTGGGTTGGACCCTACCCCCACCATGGGACACAGTGGGGACAAACGGACAAAGGTCCTACACTTGAGGAGCTTACCTTAAAGTGGGGAGCTGGAGTGTAGACATGGATGAAATGTGTCCGTTGGCAAAAAGCACTATGAAAAGGAATAAATCAGGACAGAAAAAGTGGAATGCTGGTCAGGGAAGCTCTTTGCAGCCAGGTGACATTTGGGCAGAGACCTTAGGGACATGAGAGTGAGAGCCCAGAGGACCTGGGGAAGGACATTCTGGACAAGGAATGAGCCATCGAGCGAGGTCTCATCATTCTTACGGTTTTAAGGGAGGAAGCTGCTGAAATCATGTCAGTAAACGTTTGGTTGATTCCTACTGATTTGACTTTTCAGTGGCAGTACAGCTACATACCAGGGTACTGGCCATCTCACGTTTCTCTCGATTCGTTAAAATAGGTATGAAAATATCAGGTAAGACAGCTCCTAGTGACAGAAGAGAATCCTTCATAAATTTACCTTCAGCTACTGTGGTTGGATCTGCCAGACACCATCCCCAGAGAGTCAAAGAAGACCCTGGCGGAAAGTGCTTCTGTCTTAAGAAATAAAATGGCTCAGAATTAAATGATTCTTTTACAGGTATATAGTTGTGAGTTAAACTCCACAATTTGTATGTATGAATACTGACATTAAAAATAAATACCATCATAAGATTAAAGAAATATATTAAAACATATTAATCTCTCGTTACAATGAACTATTTTCAGTTTCTTTTTAATGTCTGTTATTTGTTTCTTTCCTAGGTAGGTTTTGTGGCTACTTAGAATTCATCGCTGTTGGGTTGGAAGCTTTCCAGGGGTGCTTGTGGGTTCCCAGCACCCCTAACCTGCTTTGGGACCCAGAGTCTGGGGGCTCCTGACCAAAGTCCCCCCCAGCTCTTCTCTTCTCAGAACTGGGAATCTACTGCCGTCAGCTTTGATTACATACCCAGAAAGTGTGGAGGATTGCACAGGGCCAGACAATTAAGAAATGGGAAGAGCTAGGATTTCATCCTAAGCCTGTCTGACCTGCGAGCCCAAATTCTTAACCGCTGTGCTCTGGTGGCCCATCTCTTCCCTGGTTTTGTATTTCAGAGCATGTCCTCTGAAAGAGAAGTTTTGAGGTTCAAATTCTAGTCTGCCATTTATTAGCGGTGTGGCTCTAGGCAGGTAACTTAACTGCTTAATGCCTCAGTTTTCTCATCTATAAATGGGGATAAAAATAGTACCTATGCCATGGGTTTGTGAACCCCGAAAATCTGAGACAGTTCCCAGTTAACTATTTTTAATTAATTTTTTTTTGAGGACTCTCACTCTGTTGCCTAGGCTGGAGTGCAGTGGTGCAACCTCTGCCTCTCAGATTCAAGTGATTCTTGTGCCTCCACCTCTCAAATAGCTGGAATTACAAGCGCAGGCTACCACGCTTAGCTAATTTTTAGTAGAGATGGGGTTTCATCATGTTGGCTAGGTTGGTCTCGAACTCCTGACCTCAAGTGATCCACCTGCCTTGACCTCTCAAAGTGTTGTTGGGATTACAGGCGTGAGCCACCATGCCCAGCCAGCCTCAGTTAATTTAGAAAGTTTATTTTGCCAGGCTGAGGTCAGGCCTGTGACACAGCCTCAGGAGGTCCTGAGGACATGTGCCCAAGGTGGTGAGGGCACAGCTTGGTTTCTACATTTTGGGGAGACATGAAACATTGATCAGTATGTGGAAGATGTACACTGGCTCAGTCCGGAAAGGTGGGACAATTCGAGGCGAAGGTGGGACAACTCAAAATGAGGAGAGGGCTTCCAGGCCATAGGCAGATAAAAGAGAAATGGTTGTTTTTGTTTTTTTTTTTTAATTTCTGATTAGCCTCTTCAAATGAGGCAATGGGCTACACATTCATCTCAGTGGGCAGAGGAGTGACTTTGAATAGAATGGGAGCCAGGTTTGCCCTAAGCAGTTCCCAACTTGATTTTTCTCTTTAGCTTAGTGATTTGAGGGGCCCCCAAGATTTATTTTCCTTTCACTGGTTATTGTAAGGATTACAAAAGTTGGTGCTTGTAAAGTATTTTAGAGCTGTGGCTGGCTCAGGAGGAAAGGCACCTACTGACTTTTTCATGCTGTGAACCTTACCCCCGTCTTCTTGCACCTCTCTTCTGAGAAGCCCTCCCCGACTATCAGAACTCAAGATAATTTCTCTCTTTTTAGATTCTATGGCAAATGATCTGGGATTTCCATTGTAAAACTGTAACTTAGGGAAAATCTCTTATTATATTGATAAGGAAACTATCAAGTCTCAAAAGTCAAATGATAGAATTGGGCCTGGAGGTCAAAAGTCAAGTGACAGAAGCCGGACTTAAACACCAGTGTTTTTAAAATTAAAATTACGACTGTTTCCAAGGTGCTGTATTCCTTCCTATTTCCCGCTTTTTTTTTTTTTTTTTTTTTTTTTTTTTTTTTTTTTTTTTTGTGACAGAGTCTCACTCTGTTGCCAGGCTAAGTGCAGTGGTGCAACCCCCTGGCTCACTGCAACATCTGCCTCCTGAGTTCAAGCAATTTTCTGCCCAGCCACCATGCCTGGCTAATTTTTTGTATTTTAGTAGAGACACGTTTCACCATTTTGGCCAGGATGGTCTCAATCTCCTGATCTGGTGATCTACCTGCCTTGGCTTCCCAAAGTGCTGGGATTACAGGCGTGAGCCACTGCACCCGTCCTTTTCCCACTTGTTTTTAAAGTAGGTAATAAATGTCTTGACAGGAAGCATAATAAAAATATTCATCACAGTGATGAGATTGATTGATTGATTGAGAAGGAGTCTTCCTCTGTTGCCCAGGCTGGAGTACAGTGGCATCATCTCGGCTCACTGCAACCTCCCCTCCCAGGATCAAGTAATTCTCCTGCCTCAGTCTCCTGAGTAGCTGGGATTACATGTGCACGCCACTGCACCTGGCTAATTTTTTTATTTTTAGTAGAGACAGGGTTTCACCATGTTGGCCAGGCTGGTCTCAAACTCCTGACCTCAAGTGATTCGCTTGCCTCAGCCTCCCAAAGTGCTGGGATTACAGGCTTGAGCTGTTGCACCTGGCCAAAATGAGGGTGTTAGTGGCTGTTGACTTTCCAGTATATGTTTATTTGTGCTATGAATCTGGTATAGGAGGATTTGGTATGCCTGGCTTCGTATTTATTTGTCCATGGAGCCTTTTTCTGGGAAATGCTTGTTAGCATCACACAGCTAGTGTTTCATGGAACACAGTTTGGGGACTGTGGCTCTGCTCTCCAGAGCCTCTGCTCTCCTGTCCCGTGTACTTTTTTTCTTTTTTAAGACTCTGTTTTTTAGAGCATACAGTATGTAGCTTTTTCAGATTGGCTGCTTTCCCTTGGTAATACACATTTAAGTTTCCTCCATCTCTTTTCATGGCTTGATGGCTCATTTTCTTTTTAGTGCTGGATAATATTCCGTTGTCTGGATGTACCACAGTTTATCTATTCACCTACTGCAGGACATCTTGCTTGCTTCCAAGTTTTGGCAATTATAAATAAAGCTGCAGTAAACATCCACATGCAGGTTTTTGTGTAGACATAGTTTTCATTTCTTTTGGGTAAATACCAAGGAGTGTGATTGCTGGATCATATGGTAAGAGTGTATTTAATTTTGTAAGAAGCTGCCAAACTGTCTTCCAAAGTGGCTGTACCAGTTTGCATTCCCACCAGCAATGAATGAGGGTTCCCGCTGCTCCACATCCCTGCCAGCATGAGCTGTTGTCAGTCAGTGTTCTGGATCTGGGCCATTCTAATAGGTGTAGACTGGTATCTCATTGTTGTTTTAATTTACATTTCCTGGATGACATATGATGTAGAGCATCTTTACATATGCTTATTTTCCATCTGCAGGTGCGGTGTCTATTAAGGTTGCCGGCCCTTTATTTGTTTATTTATTTATCTTTATTTATTTTTTTGAGACAGAGTCTCACTCTGGAGTGCAGTGGGGTGATCTTGGGTCACTGCGACCTGCACTTCCTGGGTTCAAGCAATTCTCCTACCTCAGCCTCCCAAGTAGCTGGGATTACAAGCCTGCGCTACCACACCTGGCTAATTTTTGTATTTTTGGTAGAGACAGGGTTTTGCCATGTTGGCCAGGCTGGTCTCGAACCCCTCACCTCAAGTGATTAGCTTCCCTCGGCCTCCCAAAGTGCCGGGATTACAGGCATGAGCCACGCTGCCTGGCCCCATTTTTAATTGGATTATTTTCTTTTATTGTTTAGTTTTAAGTGTTTGTATTAGTCCATTCTCATGCCATTAATGAAGACATATCTGAGCCTAGGTAATTTATAAAGAAAAGAGCTTTGATTGACTCACAGTTCAGCATGGCTGGGGAGGCCTCAGAAAACTTACAGGTATGGCAGAAGGGGAAGCAAACACATCCTTTTTCACATGGCAGCAGTGAGAGTGCAGAGTGAAGCAGGGGAAAGCCCCTCATAAAACCATCAGACTTTGTGAGAACTCCCTATCACAAGAACAGCATGAGGGTAACCGTCCCCATGATTAAATTACCTCCCTCCAGGTCCCTCCCATGACACGTGAGGATCATGGGAACTCCAATTCAAGATGAGATTTGGGTAGGGACACAGTCAAACTACCTCGGTGTTCCTTATATTTTAAAGATTTATATATACACACATGTATTTTTGATCAGACATATCTTTTACAAATATTTCTCCCCATCTATGACTTCATTCTCTTGACAGTGTTTTTTGAAGAGCAGGATTTTTTTTTTAATTGAGACAGAGTCTCCCTCTGTCGCCGAGGCTGGAGTGCAATGGTGTGATATCGGCTTACCGCAACCTCCACCTCCTAGGTTCAAGTGATTCTTCTGCCTCAGCCGCCCAAGTAGCTGGGACTGTAGGCATGTACCACCACACCCAGCTATCTTCTGTATTTTTAGTAGAGCTGGGGGTTTCACCATTGGCCAGGCTGGTTTCGAACTCCTGACGTCAAGTGATCCATCCAGCTCAGCCTCCCAAAGTGCTGGAATTACAGGCTTGAGCCACCACACCCAGCCAAAAAGCAAGAATTCTTCATCTTCATGAATTCCAGTTTATCAGTTCTTTCTGTCATGGATTGTGCCTTTGGTTTTGTATCTAAGAAGTCATCACCAAAAGCAAAGGTCATCTTGGCTTTTTCCTATGTTACCTTCAAGAAGTTTTATAGTTTTGTGTTTGACATTCAGGTGGATGATCCATTCTGAGTAAGCTTCTCTGCAGGGTGTGAGGGCTGCGTCTATGTTCATTTTTTTTTTTTTTTTGCACATGGATGTCCAGCTGATCCACCTATTAATTATTTCACTATACCGCGCTGCCTTGATAGCTGCAGCTTCCTGTGCACTCGTCAATCCCTTAAGGTTCACTTCCTCATCCCCTACCGAACTGCAACCACTCCACTAGTGGCGTTCCAATGGCAAATCCCATGGATTCTCTCGAGTGTGCCTCTTGTTTGTGACTCCATTCTGTTGTGTGAGCTCATGTTGTGTCACCTTTGCATTGGGGTTTGTAGAGTTGGTGTTCATGTGCTGGCTTTGGGAGGGTGGCCAGACAGGAATGCAGGTTGAGGTCGAGTTCTTGTTACTTACAAGTGCACAGAGCTGCCTTGGGGACATGACACGTGTTTCAGACCCACAGTACCACAGTATTCTGAAGGGGTATTCTGTGATTCTCACTTCCTAGGCCTTTGGACATCTGTGGCAGAGCAAATGGTCAGTTGGAAAGCTCCACTAAGATGGACCAAGCCAGCATGGATGGAAGGGCTCAGTGGCACTGGGCCTGGGGGAAAGCAGAAAGGGGCGGGCAGCTTCCAGAACCTTCCTGGGGCCTGCCCGTCCTGGCCCTGCTGTAAGTGCTTTGCAGCCCTGGACTGGCTCTGACCTCCTCACAGCCCTGTGGGATAGTCTTAGCCCTGTTTTAGAGAGAGGACACCCATGCACAGAGAATGTTGTCACTTGCTCAAAGTCACAGCTTAGGAATTGGCAGTGCCAGGATTTGACCTGAGAGCCCATGCTGTTGGCCATGCTGCCTCCCTAACCCCTGCCCTCAGAGGGTCTGAAGAGGTTAGAAAGAAAGACAAGAAGGAAGTGTTGGGGAGTAAGTTGGGAAGCCCTCACCTTCCCCTCTTGTTCTTCAGGCCTTCTTACCTCTTCCCTACTAGTGGAGAAGGGCCCTGGGGCCCTGCCTGGGACTGGTTCCCACCATGGGCCCTGCATGGTGGCGGCTCCTGGAGGCCTCTGTGCCCGGGAAGCCACCTTCCCTGGAGGGCCTGTGGGCCAGAGAGGGGAGGATGTCGCGAGGGGTGGCCTGAGGAGCTCCACTTCTGGAATCCAAGACAGCAGGAGGCATCAGGTGATCTGGTTTTCATTTGAGAAGGGCTGAGTTGGTGTCCCCAGACCAGGACTGCCCCGGGCTGATGCCTCAGGGAATCCTCTCCAGCACACTAGCTGCACTTCCAACCCCAGAGCCCCCTTGGGGCGCCGTGTGAAAGTTTCTACTGTGAGTACCCAGGATGGTACAGCGCTTTCTCCTTGACAAGCCTGGGTTCTAGCAGCTGCGAGTTTAGCCTCTGTCCTGCGCAGGCCTTGGCTCCTAGGCCGTTCAGAAAGTTTCAAAGGAGGAAGTGATGCTACAATCTTTTTTTTAGTCCTAACTTCCCCATGTTTCCATTTCCTCCTTCCCTTGATGCAAAGGGCCAATGTTCCTGGCTTAGGGACCGTGACAAGGGAGGCTGCTACCTGGGCACCTTGGAAAGACACATCTAGGCAGCCATGCCAGGCAGAAGACTGGGCAGCTGCAGGTTTAAACCCTGGGCTTCCAGGCCCTAAAAGGGGAACTGGGCCCCCAGGGTGCTGTCCCATCACAAGAAATAACCCTGGATGCCAGTCACCCAGGGCCCTAGTGCCTTTTGTCAGGCAGGGGCAGGGAGGGGACGAGAAAATGGGAGTGAGGTCGGGCAGCAAGGCTGAACCTGGAGAGCCTGGGCGTGCAGCCCGCCCACTGGTCTGCCTTGTCCCTTCCGTGCAAGAGCCGGTGGAAGCTGAGGGTGGTGGAGGGGATCGCAAATAAGTTATCCGCCCCTGGGCGCCTGCCATCCTCCTGGTGCTCCATGGCTTCTCCAAGGACACACCCATCCCCAAACCAGCAAATCACTCCAGAGCCAAAACTGCTGCTCTTTCCTCCTCGAGGGGCACCCACCCACCCCACTCCCAAACAAAACTCCGAAAGAACTATTTTCTCCACCCCAGGTAAACCTCTTTTGGATTAAAGTAATTCCCACTGAAGGAACTCATTCTTTTCTGAACGATCTATAGGCTAATCTTCTCAGAGTGCATTTGCATTTCAAGTGGAGTGCTTGTACAGTTAGAAACCATCTTTAATTGGCAGAATGAAGGGGCACTTACAGGGGGGAGGGGAGAGGCGGACTCTCCCAGGCCCTCCTGGCCCCTCCCCATGCCCTCCTCTCTTCTCCTCCTCTGCACCCGCCCCTCAGTGAGGGGTGGAGCTGGGTGGATTTGGAGGCTGACTAAAGAAGCGCACTAGCTATTCTTTCTTTACTAATTAAAACTTTTTATGATGGACCTAGAGTTGCCAACTTCTAATTTTGTCAGTTTGTTTTATCACGGGTTTCCTAACACCATCACTTCACAGCACCAAAAGATGAAGGAAGAGGTCACTTCAGTCTTCTCAATGGAGTAAATTTAGCTTTACACAAACATGCCACAGGGTTGTTAGATTTTTCATTTTGCTACAGATTGGTGCAAACCTCACTGGGTGTCGGCATTTGAGTACCACAAACTGGATGGCCCTCGGAGCCCTGCCCAACTCTAAAAGGCCGCAGTTTTCAAATTCCATCGGCACACTGCATTAAAGATGCATCTCTAAATGTGAATCGTTGATGATGATGTTAATTTGTCATTGTTGCACATAACTTTCTGTGATGGAAATGGCTCCAGGAGACAGGACGGTAGAGGGAGACTGAAGAGCGGGGAATAAGGTTAGGAACAAATGAGGGGGCCGGGCGCGGTGGCTCAAGCCTGTAATCCCAGCACTTTGGGAGGCCGAGGCGGGTGGATCACGAGGTCGAGAGATCGAGACCATCCTGGTCAACATGGTGAAACCCCGTCTCTACTAAAAATACAAAAAATTAGCTGGGCATGGTGGCGCCTGCCTGTAATCCCAGCTACTCAGGAGGCTGAGGCAGGAGAATTGCCTGAACCCAGGAGGCGGAGGTGGCGGTGAGCCGAGATCGCGCCATTGCACTCCAGCCTGGGTAATAAGAGCGAAACTCCGTCCCAAAAAAAAAAAAAAAAAAGGAACAAATGAGGGGACAGAGAGGGAAGAACACCTGTCCCCCAGACCTGTACCCATCTTCCCAGGATGCTCGGTTAGATTCTTGGGCTGCAGGAGGCAGTTTCATATGCCTGTTCCAGAAATGTGTGTGTGTGTGCGTGTGCGTGTACGTGTGTGTGTGCGTGTGTGTGTGTATGTAAGCATGCAGTATGCTGGCACAGCACCTGACCTTTGTGTAAGCTCCCCCCACAAAGCCTCACCCCTTAAAATGCTTCCTGTGGCCTGGCCTTCTCTATGGCATGGTTCCCAACCCCCAAACAAAAGACATGAAGATGTCAGAATGGCAAATGGCAGATGTCTTAGAATGTGGGGGCCGGGCGGGGGGGCAATGAGAGATGCCAGCTCCAGGAGGACAAGGCCCTGGGCCCTCCAAAGGAGGGGCCATCTGTTTCCAGCCTGGGTTTGTTTCCTCACCGGCCACCCTGGCCCTGGCTCCCAGTTCTCCTGGGCCTTCCCAGGAGGCTTTTCTGACAGCTTTTCCCATTCTCATTCCAGGTGTGTGTGGCTGCTGCGGTGCCCTGCGCCCCAGGTACAAAAGGCTGGTTGACAACATCTTCCCTGAGGATCCTGAGGTGAGTCACATCTCTGGCAGGCATCGTGACTCTCAGCGTCTAGGTAGGGCCTCTGACGGGTGGAGTGGCAGCTTGGAAGCCAGGCCTCCTGCCAGGTGGGGGAGGCAGGGCCTCTCAAGGCCCTTGGGCACTGAGCCTTCCCAGGGAAACTGGCACCTGGGCCACAGCCATGGGCAGTGGTGAGAGGCCGCTAAGGACATGAAGGAAGAGGGCGTCTGGCTCTGCAGAAGGCAGCTGGCAGTTAGTCTTGGCATGCTTGTGGCCGTCACTGTCCAACCGAGACATCTCCTGCGTGTCTCTTTGCGTGATTGCCCCGTGAGCCGCTAACTCTTTGAGTGGTCGTAGCTCTGTGCTGGTCAGTATGAAGACACCCCTGTTTTGGGTTGGGCTCAGGAGCCCAGGTCTTTCC
This sequence comes from Saimiri boliviensis, assembly GCF_048565385.1. Classification (NCBI taxonomy): domain Eukaryota; kingdom Metazoa; phylum Chordata; class Mammalia; order Primates; family Cebidae; genus Saimiri; species Saimiri boliviensis. Next base: position 24,592,582 of record NC_133449.1, read on the forward strand.
CCCTGGCTGCCACCCTCTGGTGTCTGCAGGCACACACATGGAAGGCCTGGCCTCCAAGCTGCCTCTCCACCCGTCAGGCTGCTTTGTGGGTTGTGGTCTGGGAAACATTGGGATCTGAGGTACTTGACTTGCTCTCTGGGAACCAAGGGCCTTTCTGGATGACAGCATCCTCTGGAGAGTTCCCTAAGAGCTGCAGAGCTGCCTTTGTCCTGTGCGTATCTTGGTGCCGACTATCCAACATGCTTTAATTTTGGGTGGCTTTCAATGACGCTATGTCATTCATTCCTACACACTCACACACACATGGTATGTATATACATACCCATACACGCATACATGTATACATTCATGTATATATATCCACGTACATGCACACACATATATACATTTGTATCACTTACTATTCTTTTTTTGTTTTCCCTGAGATGGAGTCTTGCTCTGTCACCCAGGCTGGAGTGCAGTGGCATGATCTCGACGCACTGCAACCTCCACTTCCCGGGTTCAAGCAATTCTCCTACCTCAGCCCATAGCTGGGATTACAGGCGCCTGCCACCATGCCTGGCTAATTTTTGTATTTTTAGTACTGACGGGGGTTTCACCATGTTGGCCAGGCTGGTCTCAAACTCGTGTTCCACCTGCCTCAGCCTCTTAAGGTGCTGGGATTATAGGTGTGAGCCACAGTGCCTGGCCCACTTACTATTCTTATTTATAGCTTGCATATACTTTGGGCTAGACCATGGGTTCCTGGGAGTCAGGAACTATGTTTTAATCATCTGCCTGTCCCTGAAACTCACATGTGGTCTGGCACATCCATAAAGGGGACTCTGTAAATGTCAATTCAATTGAATTATTATTTTTCTCTAGACTTGAACTCATCTAGCCCTGGTGTGGCCACAGTGAGCACAAATCATTTTCTCCCACAGGATGGTCTGGTGAAGACAAACATGGAGAAGCTGACCTTCTATGCCCTCTCAGCTCCAGAAAAACTTGATCGTATTGGCGCCTATCTCTCTGAGAGGCTCATCCGTGACGTGGGTCGTCATCGATATGGGTAAGTGGTTTGTAAAGGAGGGAGAGAGACTGTCAGGAACTATATTGTTAGGTTAAACATAGTCCTTTTAGAAATGACGGCCAGGTAGAGTGGCCCATGCCTGTAATCCGAACACTTTTGGGAGGTCAAGGTGGGAGGATCGGATCACTTGAGGCCAAAAGTTCAAGACTATCCTAAACAACATAGTGAGACTCCATCTCTACAAAAAAATTTTAAAAATTAGCCGGATGTGGTGGTACACACCTATAGTGCCAGAGCAAGACTTTATCTCAAAAAAAAGAAAAAAAAGAGAAAATGATGGTAGACTAGATTATCGAATAGACCAAGAAAATTGGGGCCTGGGACTAAGAAGTATATCCCATGCGATCTTCCAAAGGCAGGGCTGACCGTGATGCTGCTGCCAAGGTTTGGGAAGAAGGACTGTTGGCTTCCTACAAGCACCTCGTCCAGCATCCATTCTCTCATGTTTCCATACAAAAGCCCTCATACAGTCTGGGGCTTTAAAAAAAATTAAGGCTATGATTGCACCGCCATCCACATCCAACCTGTCCTGCCTTATCCCACTTACTGCCTTGAAAATTAAGGAGGAGTCATCTACATTCTAGTAAGAAGGCAGAGTTAAGGGCAATTTGTCCATTAAAAATACACTTAGGTGAAATATTTATCAATCTTCTGAAAGAGAAGGACTTTCTATGTTTAAAGAGAGAAGAAATCTTAAAGCAAATGACTGATCAATAGACTTAACTGTTGAAAAATTTAAATATTTTTATGTCAATAAAGAAACACTCAGACCAGGTATGGTGGCTTACGCCTACAATCCCAGCACTTTGGGAGGCCAAGAGGGGAAGATCGCTTGAGCCCAGGAATTCAAAACCAGCCTGGGCAATGTACTGCCCATCTCTACAAAAAATTTTTTTAAAAATTAGCTGGGCGTGGTGGTATGCACCTATAGTCCCAGCTACTCAGAAGGATGAGGTGGGAGGATGGTTTGAGCGCAGGAGGTCAAGGCTGCAGTGAGCTATGTTTGTGCCACTGCACTCCAGCCTGGGCAACAGACTCTCTCAAAAACAAAAAGAAAAAAGAACACTCAAAATATAAGAGACAAACAACAAAAAAAGTATATTAAAAAATTAAGACAAAGGACCAGACACAGTGGCTCACACCTGTAATCAATCCCAGCACTTCGGAAGGTCAAGGCGGGTAGATCACCTGAGGTCAGGAGTTTGAGATCAGCCTGAACAACAATGGTGAAACCCTGTCTCTACTAAAAATACAAAAATTAGCCAGGTATGGTGGCATGCACCTAGTCCCAGCTGCTTGGGAGGCTAAGGCAGGAGAGAGTTGATTGAACCCATGAGGCAGAGGTTGCAGTGAGCTGAGATTGTGCCACTGCACTCCAGCCTGGGTGACAGAGTGAGACTCTGTCTCAAATAAATAAATAAATAAATAAATAAAAATTAAGACAAAGGATTCAAATTTATATATTAGTAGCTCATACCAAATAGTGGGTGGAATGGGGAAAATGAGACACTAAGAGATTCGAGGCAAGGACCACAAACAGGAGACTTCAGGAGAGGAGAGAGAGCTTGCCACACACATGGGCACGCAACAGACTTGTGATCACAGATGCATACTGAAATACTAAGACGCTAACTTATCAAATTCATCACAAAGAAAACAGAATTTCCAGTATGACCAATAGATGGCAAAACGGGAGGCATTTTCATTCTTTTCTAGGAAGAGTGCAATTGGTTGAAACTCTCTAGAAAGTAATTTTGAAATAATGTGTCCAGAGCTTTAAAAACATTTATATCATTTGACTCAGTAATCTCCATTTCTGTTTGTCTATCCCAAAGAATCTTTTTTTTTTTTTTTTGAGATAGGGTCTTGCTCTGTCACCCAGACTAGAGTGCAATGGCATGATCTTGGCTCACTGAAACCTCAGCCTCCTGGGCTCAAGCCATCCTCCCACCTCAGCCTCCCAAGTAGCTGGGACTATAGGCACATGCTACCATTTCTGGCTCATTTTTGTATTTTTTGTAGGGATGGTGTTTTGCCATGTTGCCCAGGCTCGTCTAGAATTCCTGGACTCAAGCAGTCCTCCCACTTGGGCCTCCCAAAGTGTTGGGATTATAGGTGTGAGCCACTGCGCCATGCCCCAAGGAATCAATCATAAATACAGTCTACCTTCACATACAGAGATGTTCATTATCATATTATTTATAATAATAAAAAAGTGGGAATAACTTAAATGTCCAGCCAGAGAATAGTTTAGTGAATTATGGTGTATGTCATTTGATAAAATGTTATCTAGTCAATAAAAATGGTGTTTATAAAGATACTTTCCGTATAATTTAGAAAATGCTTGAAGTAAATGAAAACCAAAATCCATAATTATATAGACAGTATTTGCAATCAAGTTAAAAAATAAACAGCAACAACAAATCTCAACGGGTAGAAAATATAGTAAAAACAAACATACTGGCCAGGCACAGTGGCTCATTACCGTAGTCCCAGCACTTTGGGAGGCCAAGGCAGGTGGATCACTTGAGATCAGGAGTTCAAGACCAACCTGGTCAACATGGTGAAACCTTGTCTCTATCAAAAAGACAAAAATTAGCTGGGTGTGATGGCATGTACCTGTAGTCTCAGCTACTTGGGAGGCTAAGGTGGGATAATTGCTTGAACCCCAGAAGGCCAAGGTTGCAGCGAGCCAAGATCATGCCACTACACTCCAGCCTAGGTGACAGAGCAAGACCCTGTCTCAAAAACAACAACAACAACAACAACAAAATAAATGAACATATCAATATGTTAGGAGTGCTCATTTTATGAGCAGTGTGGCTGGGGTTTTTTGGTTTTGCTTTGAATCTATTTTTTCTATGTTTTTCCTAAATATTCTTTATGTGGATGTGTTACTTCCACAATAAAAAACATGAACTACAGGGCATATTGTGTTTGCTGCCCAACCATCATGCCATGATTCAGAGACCGAATGTCAGGAGAACGCTCAGATATTCCTGGTGGTGTTGCTCATGGGGCTGAGGTTGGGTGGATTCATTCAGGCCACTGTTCTCAGGCCTGTTGGTTCCATTCTCCACGGAGTCTTTTATAGTTGTCCTCTAATCTTCCCTTTCTCCTGATCCAGGCTCTTCTCTTTTTGTTCAGATGATGGCAGTAGCCTTGGACATGGTCTCCCTGTTCCCCATCTTTCCTGCTCTGGTCCTTCTCGGTTAATACTGCTATGTATGATCTTCAACACACAGACACCAAGCTGTACATTTTTAGCTCCTTGAGAAAAATATCCGGCATCCTCAGCTTGACTTCTAGGGTCCTACACAACCTGCCTGTAACCCAGGCAAGCCCACCACCCCTACCTCACCTGCCGTAGACCCACTCCACATGGACTGGCCGACCCCCCTGCTGGCTCTGTGGGTCTTTCTGGTGCTCTCTCACTTTGACCTCTGTTGGGCCTCCCCCTACAATTGTCCACCAGCCCCACCACCATCCAAGGCCCCTTCCTCCTGGAAGAAGAAGACAGAGCCTGTCTTGAACTACAATGAAATGTGCACGATGCTGACAGGGTGTAGAGGTCTAGCAAGCACAGGCCTCACCAGCAAATCTTAAATCAAGCTACCCCTGGTGTAAAAAGCAGGACCCAAACCAATATGTTTCTGTGATCGTTCTATGTAATAAAATGAGGCTACATCCTAAATAAGAGTGAATCTGCCATGCATGCTGATTATATTAGAGGCCTTGACATATTGTATATTATACTCAAGCAAGTCAAAATGACTTTGTCCTAGGTTGAACCTAAAACCAACATGCTAGCTCTAACATTAAACATTTAATACTAATTCCGCTGGCCCTCTCTGCGATGATGGCTCTCTCAGTAAAAAATGTCCTAGAGCCAGCCGAGCCACGTAGAATCATTCTGCTGCCCTTACAACTGCAATTCAAATTTAGTATCGTTCTGTTAAAAATAGCCATTGCAGCCTCTAAGTATTTAAAACCTGACTGCCTCACTGAGGGCTTTGTTCATAAACATTTGGAGAAGAAAAATCTGAGATCTGATCTCTTATTCTGTCTCTCTTTGCCCTCCCTGTCTTTCCATACCCAATGCCACATATGTCATCATTACCTTTCTTGTCACTGAAGGCAGCTTTGGAAGAGTAAAATATTCTCCTGTAGACAGGGTGAGAGGCTGTGTCTCCCTGCCATGATGCAGGTGTCTGTATTTGGGGTTTGACCATATGGACATGAACTTTGGATGCCGGACCCAGGGGCAGAACCACCCTCATCTGCCCCACCGCCTCCCCACATTGTCACCCCATTCCAGTTGTGTGTGGACTCTGGCTCATAGGTGTTTAGCATGGAGACAGTATGGGCAGCCAGATGTGGGCAGAGAGAGGATGAGACGTGAATTTCAAGGCATTGTTCATGGGCATGGAATACGATGGGCAGTGGTGTGCAGAGTGGCAGAAACCGAGCAGTCCTTCTATTTTCCCTTCTCTTCACATTTCCCTTCCAGTTCAGCTCCAGTGCCAGCACGTTGTCTAGAAACTAGAAGACAGCAGGGGAGGGAACAGCAGTGCTGGGAAAGACTCTCTCAGTTGACAGTGATCCCTGAGCACTGACAGGTGCAGAATGCCATGTAAGACAACATCAGGATCTCCAGTGCCTAGAGCTCTCACCCAGCCTGGGACCAACCCCTGGCAGATGGAGATGTCCATGCCAGAGGATTGTGCTTCTCTCATCTGAGGACCCTGGCCCCGGAGCTGACCCAGTGGCGCTCCTAAGAGATACACATTCACCAGAAGGATCGTGAACCTGGTCAGAGGATGGCTGACCTTGAGATAGGGATACCGCAGACCCCTACTAGATGAAGAGGGTCACAAGTCCCTACTTGTGGACTCCTAAAACCCAGAAGGTTCTGTCTAGGGATGGGCTGACCAAATGCATTCAAATCGCCTGGAACAAGAGGTTCTTGGTCCAGGCCACTGCTCTTGAGCGATTCTTGGGCAATGACTTGCTCTACTAAAGCTGCCCCCTCATCTGGCCTGCCGACCCTCATCCCTGACCCTGGATCTGTCTTTCTTCTCCAACTAAGCCTGGTTCCCGGACTCTACTCCCCACTCCTCCTTTCTTGGAGGCTTGGCACCTCCTTTGGTTTCTAGGGCCACTCCTTACGGAGCAAAGGTATTCCAGCAGAACCAGCTGCCTAGTCTGGGACTGCTTACCAGGGACTTCTTGCCTCTCACCTAAGCACCATGTTTTCTTCAGTTTTTGTAACTCACTTTCTGCCTGGATCCTTGACCCTAAGTTCCTCCGGTTGTCACCTGTCTTCTCCCAGCCTCCATTGCTATCCGTGAACCCCAGTCCATCCTCTATCCCTTGGGTTCTGCCCTCCTCACCCGCTGGCAGCGCTGCTAGTACCTCTGCAACCCTTGGTTATCAGCTGCTGTTGTGGTCTGTAACCTGCTCTTGCCTTCACCCGTGGGCCCAGCTCCCTCCTACCCCTCCTGCTCTAAGTACCCAGTTAGGCCAGCTCAGATTTCCAGACCTGTTAGGACTTTGGACCCCTTCCAGGACACCCACCTCAGATCTCTGCTAGTAGTGACCTTCTGATCTGGGAATCCCAGGCTCTATTCCTTTTGAGTGTGTAACAGATTGGACACACTCGAGAAGGTTAAAATATAATAGCACAAACATGGAGAGCATTGGACTTGGGGCTTCCAAGGTCCCATTGACTTCTAATTCTCTAAGATGTTTTGAAAAGTTCGAGTTCATAATTACAAATATTCCCTCCCTAAAACTGGGATCAGAGATGAGGAACAGAGAACTAGGCCTTATACTTCTTACACTTTTCAGTTTCACATCTACGGTAATTTTCGCCTTCTACCAAAATGGAAAATTTTCACTTTCCACTCGTGGTAAGTAGCCAATTTTTTTTTTAAGCAAAGGATGGTTTTTCCATATCAGAAATTTCTGGAATTTTTTCCAGGAAGAGGAAAAGCAGTAGTCTAAAAGCTCTGGGGTTTGCGAAGCCTTGAGTTTCTTCTCTTGCCTAACTCCACCTCTTCCTTTACCTCATTTAAACACTGTAATAGTGATGAAATGCCACAGATCCCTTCATACAGAAGGATGCCAGGATGATTCATAAGGGAAGAGAATCCCATGCTACCTGCCCTCATTTCCTACCCGCCATGCTTGGCTGCATGAAGGTGTTCAGGTCTTTCTGCAGGGAAAGCCTGTCCCTTTGGAAGGGCTCCAGCCCAGTCTGCTTCCCCAACCCTGCAGAATTCGGTCTCTACACAGTGGACCTGAAACATGCTGGGACTGGGTCTGCAAGGCATAGTAGGTTTCCTGGATGGTAATTGTGATGGCCTCTAAAGGTTGAGGCTGCAGAGCCAGGAATGGCTGTCCCAGGAGCTGGGAAGATTGATAGGTGTGGCTTTTGTTCACCAAAAGGGCTCAAAGAGCCAAGGCTGCCTTTGTATTTGGAAGACACTCTGTGGATAGAGCATGACTGGATCCATTTGTGAGCGGGCCCAGAGACAACTATTCAATAATACTTTTATTTAATATCATTAAAGAATCACTTAATAATAGTTGACTTGGGAGGGGCACAATGGCTTATGCCTGTAATCCCAGCACTTTGGGAGGCTGAGGTAGATGGATCACCTGAGGTGAGGAGTTTGAGACCAGCCTGGACAACATGGTGAAACCCCATCTCTACTAAAACTGCAAAAATTAGCCAGGTGTGGGTGGCATGCACCTGTAGTACCAGCTACTCAGGAGGCTGAGGCAGGAGAATTGCTGGAACCCGAGAGGCAGAGATTGCAGTGAGCCGAGATTGCACCATTTTACTCCAGCCAAAGCCAACAACAGCGAGACTCAGTCTCAAATAATAATAATAATAATAATAATAATAATAATAATAATAATAGTTGACTTGGCTCATCTAGATAAAAGAAATAAACATTTTATAAATGTGGCAAAGAAAATTTCAGCATTTAGAGGCTGTTTTATTTTCTGGTTACTTGGTATAAAAGTTAGCTCAAGGGTATGTAAGAAATAGCTGATGTCTTTAAAAAACATTTAGAAGTCATGACTGCTGTTAATTTTTTTTGTATGTTTGGATTTGCAAAGCTAGCTCATGTCTGAGGCAGTCTGACCGTGCAATATCTGAAACTGGGTAACTGTCCCAGGAGATTTCATGGAGCCTTGTGTTGTGGTCTTGTGAGAACTCCTGCGATTGTCCTGTAGTCATCCTGGCTGTGCTCTTTGTTCACCCCAACTTTGTTTAAAAAAAAAAAAAAAGACTAGCTAATCAAGAATTTTTTTAAATAGGCTGTGTGTGGTGGCTCATGCCTGTAATCCCAGCACTTTGGGAGGCCGAGGTGGGTGGATCTCCTGAGGTCAGGAGTTCAAGACTAACCTGGCCAGCATGGTGAAACCCCATCTTTACTAAAACTACAAAAAATTAGCTGAGTATGGTGGTGGGCACCTGTAATCCCAGCCACTCAGGAGGATGAGGCAGGAGAATTGCTTGAACCTGGGAGGTGGAGGTTGCAGTGAACCGAGATCATGCCATTGTACTCTAGCCTGGGCAACAAGAACAAAACTCTGTCTAAAAAAAAAAATTATTTTAAATATCTGCCTAACATTCAATGATGTATATGATTTGGGTCAAGACATAAAGAAGGACAAACTTCTTAACTCATCTTTATTATATTTACAGCATGTGAACCTGACTTTAGAGTTTTGGGCACCTTTAAACATTGTAAAATCCCATAGTGACAGCTTGCTGCAATCTTGTAACAGAGGCCTTTTGCTACTTGATTTTGACTGAGGAAACGTTAACCTGATTTCTTGGTACCCCAATTAGGCTTTACAGTTTTCTGCTTACTTTACCTCTCCTTTATTTTCTTTGTATCAGGAAGTACTTTTCTATTCCACACGATTTGACATTATCAGTAGAAGGATCACCATCGTATAATGGGCACATGAGCCCAAACTCTGAGTTCATGAAGCCTTGCAATGATCTCATCTCTAGCAGGGTAGACAAATTTCTGGCTCTTACTTTCCTTTCCAATGAGGTCAGTCATTTGGTTTGCTTTGGATTGCTCAGAATTCACCTTTATTTGTGCCATCAGGCTTCTAAAGCACTCCCAAACCTGATTATTAGGTGCCTATGCTATTTGGAGTATAAAGAAACTAAAAAAGAAAGTGGTTCCAGCAATATGGAAGTGTTTCTCTTCTCTCTCACACCACTCTGAAGTGGACCAGTGGGCTCTGCTCCATGAGGTCATTCAGGGATCTTCAGCACATGACTTTCCTCTCTGGGTCTCCAGTTGTTGCCACTTCCCAGCTGGTAGGAAAAGGGAAAGAGAGAGGACACGATTGTGTCTTATAATCAAGAGATGCTGATGTTCACATATCTTCCTCTTATTTTATTTATTTGTTCGTTTGTTTATTTATTTATTAATGAGACGAAGTCTTGCTCTGTCACACAGGCTGGAGTGTAGTGGCATGATCTTGACTCACTGCAACCTCTGCCTCTTGGGTTCAAGCGATTCTCTTGCCTCAACTTCCTGAGTGGCTTGGACTACAGGTACTACCATCATGTCCAGCTAAATTTTCTATTTTTAGTATAGACAGGGTTTCACCATATTGGCCAGGCTGGTCTCGAACTCCTAACCTCGTGATCCACCCGCCTTGGCCTCCCAAAGTGCTGGGATTACAAGTGTGAGCCACTGTGCCTGGCCTGTTTATTTACTTTTGAGACAGGATCTTACTCTGTCACCCAGGCTGGAGTTAGTTCAGTCATGGCTCACTGCAGCCTCAACCTCTCAGACTCAAGTGATCCTCCCACTTCAGCCTTCCAAGTAGCTTGGGTTACAGGCATACACCACCACGCCTGGCTAAGTTTTGTATTTTTTGTAAAGAAGGGGTCTCGCCATGTTGCCCAGGCTGTCTTGAACTCCTGGCTCAAGCAATCTGCCCACCTCAGCTTCCCAAAGTGTTGGGATTCCTGGCATGAGCCACCATGCCCTGGCCACTTCCCCTCATTTTAATGGCAATGTTTTTGTCATATGGTCTCACCCTACAGCAGGAGAGACTGGGAAACGGAGTCCCAAGTGAGCAGCCACATGCACAGCTAAAATTCTGAATTACTAGGGAAAGGCAAAGGGACATATTTTAGGAGAGACATCTAGCATTCTACCCCAGAAACGTAACTTCAAAACTATAAAGATTTTAACCAGAATAATTTCTGAAAGGTTTGCAGCAGCTTCCTTGCTAGAAAACAAAACAAAACAAACAACAAAAACCCTCTTTCTTTAGAATGCAAATGCTTTGTAAGTAAAGGATGATATTTTATGATGTAGACATTACTAGTTATGTCACACTCTTGCAACAAATATGAAATTTGAGCTTAGAGGTGTCTTTCTCCTCATTAGGAATTTTATTCTGGGCATTTTTTGGGGAGATTTATGAGAGGCATTGGGTAAGATGACTAAGATAATTGGGGGTTGTCCTGTGAAGGCTAGTTTGGGAGGGCTTGGGTATATTTAGCACAGAGGAGAGAACAGCAAGAATAACAAATGAGATTGTTATTTTCAGGGGTTGAGGAGCTGGAGGTAGGAGATGGCATGGCCCTCTTTTTTGCTTCTCCTAAGAGTAGAATTGTGAATAGAGGACAGAGGTTATTAGGCTTTAGCTTGACATTTTATTTCACTGTGTTAGTCCATTCTCGTGCTGCTATGAAGAAATACCCGAGACTGGGTAATTTATAAAGAAAAGAGGTTTAATTGACTTACACAGTTCTGCAGGGCTAGGGAGGCCTCAGGAAACTTACAATCATGGTGTAAGGCACCTCTTCACACGGAGGCAGGGGAGAGAATGAAAGCCAAGCTAAAGGGGAAGCCCCCTATAAAACCATCAGATCTCGAGAGAATGCACTCACTGTCACAAGAACAGTCTGGGAAAAATCACCCCATGATTCAATTATCTCCACCTGGTGCCCTGCCCTTGACATGTGGGGATTATTATAATTCAAGGTGAGATTCGGATGGGGACACAGAGCCAACCATGCCAGTTGTCCGTCATCTAGTGAGCTGACTTAGCTCTTTGACACTGGATGTTGTATATTCCTAGTTTCTGAAGTTGTTTACTCAGGTTTTAGACTTGAGAGGAATTGTTTAAGTAGAACTAAGACTTAGTTCACACAGGGAACATTCCTCATAAGGAGAAAAAAAAATATTCTGTATCCATCTTGTCTGTCTTTTTCCCTCAGTAGGGAGTATCATCCAAACATTGTAATGCTGTCAACCATACTGCTTGTATAGTAATCTATCATGGGACCTCTGAGGCTTTCAAACACAACACTTGCAAATTTTCTGTTCCTTGCATAGTAATGCTGTCAACCACACTGCTTGCAGAGTACTTTCTGGGCTTTCAAACGCAAAACTTGCAATTTTCTATGCCTTAAAGTTGGTCCTCAGGCCTGTCTCAGATTCTTCATAAAGATCTTGACTTCCTCTCCACTCAAGCCATCTCTCTCCATCCTTGGAAACCTCATAGTACATCATGCATGATTTTCTTGTTGGATTTATTTTCCCTTTAAAGGAATAGCTGTGTATTATCTCAGCTCATTCAGCTGAATGACTGCCTTCCTCATCCTTATACCCCCTGCACTGTTTAGGACAAAGCCTTTCCACAGTAGGCACTCAAAAACACTTCCTGACTTGGACTGGGTAATTCTCCGACCTCATGGAGTTTAGACTTAGAGTTTGCTATTGTGGGTATCAATCTTGCTCTTTGTATTGACTCATGAAATGCTCATCTCATCCATCCACCTCTTCTTAATCTGTAAAATAAGTGGCTGAATGAGTTGGTCTCCAGGCTTCCTTCCAGCCCAGATTCCTTCTGACTCAGTTCTGAACTGGAGCAGACACTTGGCTGCCCAGACATTGGCAGGCTGTGGGGGAACCTCATTACCTGGATGGTGCATTGCCCAGGTCATCACGCTGACACCTGGCATGTCCCGGTCAGGCCACGGGGTGGCAGGGGTGCAGCCAGTGATGGCGTGTGCTGCCCTCCCCAGGTACGTGTGCATTGCCATGGAGGCTTTGGACCAGCTGCTCATGGCCTGCCACTGCCAGAGCATCAACCTCTTCGTGGAGAGCTTCCTCAAGATGGTGGCCAAGCTGCTGGAGTCAGAGAAGCCCAACCTGCAGATCCTTGGAACCAACTCGGTAAGGAGCGGCCCGGGGGGGATCCTGGGCTTCCACCCACATCCTGGGGGTTGGCAGGGGAAGGGGAGACCTCAGGGTCAGCATTGTCACATTTTGTTCCTGTTTAGTTCCCAACCCTAAGTGTGACACACTGCTTGTTTTGGGGTTTCCCTTTGTGTGAACAAAGGGCCCTTTCATTTTTTAAACAAATTATATAGATATATAATAAAATAATTTTTAAAAACAGAATTCACTACTTTCAAGCATCCCATTTTAAAACTCAGTGGTGGCTGGGCATGGTGGCTCACACCTGTAATCCCAGCACTTTAGGAGGCCAAGGGTTATATCACTTGAGGTCAGAAGTTCGAGACCAGCCTGGCCAACATGGCAAAACCCCGTCTCTACTAAAAATACAGAAAAAAAAAACATTAGCCTGATGTCGTGGCACACACCTGTAATCCAATCCCAGCTACTTAGGAGGCTGAGGCAGGAAAATCACTTAAACCCAGGAAGCGGAGGTTGTGGTGAGCCTAGATTGCACCACTGCACTCCAACCTGGCAACAGAGTGAGACTCCATCTCAAAAAAAAAAAGAAAAAAAAAACCACAGTGGTTTTAGTATATTCATAAATTTGTGCAACCATTAACACCATCTAATGTGTTCAGCGTTAGACTGATGATCTCCAAACTTTTTTTACTGATAGAATTTTTCCCCTCAAATAATTTTAAGTGGGGCCCCCCAATAGATATAAAAATCGATGGAAACAGAGGCATTCTTTGGAGGGCAGGAGGAGACCAAGGTCCTCACCACTCAGCACTCCATGGGGGCGTATCTTGAAAGCTGTCCAGGTTATGCCTCTTTCAAAGACAGAGTAAAGTGATGTCCCCAGGACAAAGCTACCAGATCAGTGGAAAGACCACAGGGAAGCAGGAAACAGGGCTTCTGGCTTAGTTCTGCCCTTCCCTTACTATGAAGCATCGAGCAGGTTACCTTTTATGGACCTCAGTCTTTTCATCAATACCATGAGCAGGTTCAACTTGGTCTCTGTAAGTCCTCCAAGCTCTCTAACACTGGTCTCAGTGCAAGTGGCTGCAGTCATGGGAGACTATGATTTTGTTAGAGAAGAGCTATCAGATAGGTCAAAAACTCCCAGCTTCATGTGTGCATCTAAACAAACTCCCATGCCCTGGTTGTCTTTAATTTCTTGCCATCTCTCCCATTCCTTTCCCTTCAGGACATGCCTTAAGCTCCAGGTCTTCACGCAGCTTAGATGCAACTATTTTACGGATCTTAAGGGAGACCTTTATCTAGCTGCAGATATCATAAAACTTTAAGGTTTGCCCCTTAGCCTCCCAAACTGAGTTTTTATTTTTTTTATTTTTATTTTTTGAGGCAGTCTCACTGTGTTGCCCAGGCTGGAGTGCAGTGGTGCGATTCCGGCTCACTGCAACCTCCATCTCTGGGTTCAAGCAATTCTAGTGCCTCAGCCTCTCGAGTAGCTGGGACTACAGGTACGTGCCACCGCACCCGGCTAATTTTTGTATTTTTAGTAGAGATGGGGTTTCACCATATTGGCTAGGCTGGTCTCAAACTCCTGACCTCGTGATCTACCCACCTTGGCCTCCCTAAAGTGCTGGGATTACAGGCATGAACCACCATGCCCAGCCCCAAACCTGAATTTTTATTGCATGGGTCAGGGTTGCTTTCCTGTTCTACATAAGTTGATTTAACCAGAAGAGAGTCTTCCAACTTTCCTTCTGAGGACCAAGAGTAGCAACCTATACAGATTCCCTTCTCTTTCCTCTCCCTGGCAGCCAGCTGCCTTTGACACATTACACATATACTAGCTGAGGGGAAAGTCCTTTGTCAAGTTGCCCTGGCAACAGCTTCAGATACTGTTTTAGTTGTCCTGTTTAAGATAACCACAGCCTAAAAGAGAACATCTGAATGGAAAATGAACCAGCCATCATGCATCTGTGGGGGCCACAGGAAGCAGGTGGCTGCCAGCTCTAGCTTTCTGCGTAGCAAATCCTAGCCCAGGGTAGGTGTTTTGTCAGCTACTGCCTGGAAAATTCAGTGTCCTGCAGATTCCCCATCACAGTGAATCATCGCATCAGCCAGAGAGCAAGTTGACTCATGATTGCTGTACTGCAGACAACACAGATGATTTAAGAACAAGCTATTGTCAGTAAGTTAAGTCAAATATTTGCAGTAGCTCCAGAGGGCAGCTTGGAAGGCAGCCTTTCCTCTTGCCATCCCTGTCTGCTGCTCTTTCCAGCTCTCTGAGCCCAGACCTTCTGGAGCAGGCGTCCCCAAACTTTTTACACAGGGGGCCAGTTCACTGTCCCTCAGACCGTTGGAGGGCCGCCACATACTGTGCTCCTCTCACTGACCACCAATGAAAGAGGTGCCCCTTCCTGAAGTGTGGCGGGGGGCCAGATAAATGGCCTGAGGGGGCTGCAAGTGGCCCATGGGCCATAGTTTGGGGACGCCTGTTCTTGAGCCTTCCTGACAAGAGTGTCCTTTTGCTCCACATCATTTTACACCTGCCAGCAAGTCATTATCTGAGAGTCCAGCCCAGAAGTTCCAAACAGGTCTTCACAGGGATTCAGAGCTTTGTAGAGGAAAGGGGGGCCTGGGGGAAGAGGAATAGAAGTCTCTAGGCCCTTTACTGCTACTTCATCCAATAGCCAGCTCCTTTTCATTGTTTTGGGTTTTTTGGTTTTTTTTGAGGTGGAGCCTCACTCTGTTACCCAGGCTGGAGTGCACTAGCATGATCTTGGCTCACTGCAACCTCTGCCTCCCAAGTTCAAGCAATTCTGCTTCAGCCACCCCAGTAGCTAGGATTCAAGGTACGTGCCACTATGCCCAGCTAAATTTTTTTTTTTTTTTTTGAGACGGAGTCTTGCTCTGTTGCACAGGCTGGAATGCAGTGGTGCAATCTCGGCTCACTGCAACCTCCGCCTCCCAGGTTCAAGTGATTCTCCTGCCTCAGCTTCCCCAGTAGCTGGAATTACAGGCACCTGCTACCACACCTGGCTAATTTTTAGTAGAGATGGGATTTCACCATATTGGCCAGGCTGGTCTAACTCCTGACCTCAGGTGATCTGCCTGCCTTGGCCTCCCAAAGTGCTGGGATTACAGGTGTGAGCTACAGCGTCTTGCCCTAGTTAATTTTTTTATTTTTTGTAGAGACAGGGTTTCGCCGTGTTAGCTAGTCTGCTCTCCAACTCCTGACCTCAAGGGATCCACCTGCCTTGGCCTCCCAAGGTGCTGAGATTACAGGTGTGAGCTACCACACCCAGCCTGTCCTTTTCATTGTTTGAATGGAAGTTTGCAGCATTTTATTTGGATAAAAGGTTTTGCTGCCAGGAAGTCAAAAGAAAGAGAAGGAGAGAAACGAGAAAAGGAAAAGAAAGCAAAATGCATCAACTCATCTAACCCCTCGTTTTGCTGGATTCTCAGTGTAGAGATGGGGCCCTGAGAAGTGAGATGATTCGTCTGTGCTCACATAGCTGGAGCACTGGCTTTAGACAGTGATTCTTTCAGACCCTGTGCGTCTATCAATATTCTCCGTAGAATCTGAGGGGTGGCAAGGTCAGAAGCCCCTCACCAGGTCCCATCTGATGTGAAGTCCTCCCCATAGATTCCAAAGCATGGTACCCAGCCTCTGTGCAGATGCTCCCATGACCAGGCTTAGTCTATCACAAGGCAGCCCCCGGCCCTGTGGGTGAGAAGTCAAGAAAAAGCCTCACCCTGAGCCCACGCTCCTTCCCTGTAGCTTTCCCTTTAGACCTGGTTTTGCTTCCTGAACTGGTGTAGCACAGATCTCCCCCGCCCCGTAGAGTGTCTCTTCAGAAACCATACCCGCTTCAAGGTCCCCAACTCAAACCAATGAGCTTTGGAAACCTACTGATTCCTAGGGCTCAGTGAGACCCACACCTCTGGAGGGAAGACCTGGGAATCTGTATTTTTGCTTCCCACGTGATGCCATTTGGTGTGGGAACCACTGACCCATTCTCATCTTAAGCCTGTGTAGGATTCCTTTCCTTCCTTCCTTCTTTTCTTCTTTCTTTCTCCTCTCCCTCTCCGTATCCCTCCCTTGCTTTCTCATCTGGAATAGATATTTATACAGGTGGTGCTTGATCATCCCAAGGATGCAGTTGTCAGGAGACTTGTCACAAAATCCAGATTTGCTAATACCACACCTGCACTTTACATCATGCAGTAAAGTACAATTTTAAAAATTTAAGTGATGCTTTTTTTTTTTTTTTTTTTTTTTGAGACGGAGTCTCCCAGAGAGAGTTCAAGCAATTCTCGTACCTCAGCCTCCTGAGTAGCTGGGATTACATGCACCCACCACCACACCTGGCTAGTTTTTGTATTTTTAGCAGACGTGGGATTTCACCATGTTGGCCAGGCCCTTCTCAAACTCCTGACCTCAGGTGATCTGCCCACTCTGGCCTCCCAAAGTGCTGGATTACAGGTGTGAGCCACTGTGCCCAGTGAAAATTTAAGTGATGCTTTCCAGCCCTTAATGAGAATACCTGGGCTTTGGATCATGAGGAGGGACTGGAAAAGCCAGGAGATGGTGGGGAGGCAGGGCCAGCTAAACCCCTTCCTTGCTCGGGGTTCACTTCTGCACATCTGCCTCGTTGCATGTTGGGTCCAGATGCATGTCTTGGGGATGGTGTCAATCACCACACGTCCTGACTTTTTCAGGGCACTTACTAATGATAAACTAAAAATATTAAATCTGATGATCCCGGGATCCTCTACATAAACAATCTAACGTATTAGCCTAGTGTATACACATAGTAAAATATTACAAAGATTCATACATTGAAAGTTTATACTTTCACTTCTATCTCACACCACACACAACAATTAACACAAAATAGATCAAAGCCCTAAATGTAAGAGCTGAAACTATAAGATTCTTAGAAGAAACTATAGGGATAAGTCTTTATGATCTTGGATTTGGCAATGGATTCTTAGATATGATATCAAAAGCAAGAGCAACTGTAGAAACAACATAGATAAATTGAACTTCATCAAAATTTAAAACTTTGGCTGGGTGCAGTGGGTTATGCTTGTAATCCCAGCACTTTGGGAGGCCAAGGTGGGTGGGTTGCTTGTGAGGAGTTCCAGACCAGCCTGGCCAACATTATGAAACCCTGTCTCTATTAAAAATGCAAAAATCAGCTGGGGTGTGATTGTGCATGCCTGTAATCCCAGCTACTTGGGAGGCTGAGGTTGGAGAATTGCTTGAAGCTAGGAGGTGGAGGTTGCAGTGAGCTGAGATCACTCCACTGCATTGCAGCCTGGGTGACAAAGCAAGACTTTGTCTCAAAAAAAAGAAAAAAGAAAAAAGAAAAACTTTTATGCAGCAAAGGACACAATCAAAACAGTAAAAAGATAACCCACAGAATGGGAGAAAATATTTACGAATCATATATCTAATAAGGGTTCAATAACCAGAATATACAAATGATTCTTAAGACTTAACAACAAAAAGACAGCCCAATTAAAAACGGGCAAAGAACTCACATAGACATTTCCCCAAAAAAGATATACACATGGCCAAGAAGCACACAAAAAGATACTTCACATCACTCATCATTAAGGCAATACAAATTACAACCACAGCAAGATGCCACTTCACCTCATCCACTAAGATGCCGATTAAAAACACAGTTACACACACATGAAAGATGGCAAATGTTGGCAAGGATGTGTGGAAACCAAAACCCTCATGCACTGCCAGTGGAAACATGAAATGGGGCAGCACCTATGGAAAATAGCCTAGTGCTTCCTCAAAAAGTTGAACATGTGGGATTATCATATGGCCCAGCAATTCTGCTAAGGTGTATACCCAAAATAATTATTAACAGGTTCTCAAACAAATAGCTGTACACAAAATGTTCATAGCAATAGTATTCACAAGAGCCAAAATGTAGAAACAACCCAAAGGTCACATATTTATCATCTCATTTATATGGAATATCCAATTAGGGTTAGAGACAGGAAATAGATTTGTATTTGCCAGGCAATGGGGGAGAGGAATGGAGAGGACCTGCTGAGTGGATTTAGGGTTTTCTTTTGTGGGGAGGAACGTGTTTTGATTGCAAAACATTGTGAACAGATTAAAGGCCACTGAATTAGGCACTTAAACAAGGCTAATTTTAGGTTATGTGAATTTTACCTCCATTTTAAAAAAGTTATACTTGACCAGATGTGGTGGCTCACGCCTGTAATCCCAGCACTTTGGAACACCAAGGTGGGCGGATCACCTGAGGTCGGGAGTTCGAGACCAGCCTGACCAACATGGAGAAACCCTGTCTCTACTAAAAATACAAACATAAGCTGGGCATGATAGCGCATGCCTGTAATCACAGCTACTTGGGAGGCTGAGGCAGGAGGATCGCTTGAACCTGGGAGGCAGAGGTAGTGGTGAGCCAAGATCGTGCCATTGCACTCCAGCCTGGGCAACAAGAGTGAAACTCCATCTCAAAAAAATGAAAAATAAAAAAATAAAAATAAAAAGTTGTCCTCTGAGTAACCCAGAGTCAATGGCACACAGGCATTTGTGCTTTCACTGTGCCACAACCTCAAACCAAGCCCACTCAGAGACTAGCGCAAAGTGAATCACTCAGTAGATGTGTGGGAGGGCAGCCTCCCTGCAGCAGGGCCAGGGTCGTGGGGGTCTTGGAGACGTCCCTCCTTGTGACTCAGTCTGTGTAGTGCCCTGTTCTCCTCCACCTTGCTCCCTCGCTCTCCTCCTACTCACGAGGTCTCACCTCCCCAGGTCTCCTCTTTCCCTCCAAGCTCCCACTCTTGCTGAGACTCCCTTCCTCTGCCACCCTCCTGGGCCCTCAGGACACCTTCTGTCCACCTGCCTCACCCTCCTGGGGTCTGCACAGCCACCCCGCCTTCTCCACCAAATGCCCCCACTTCCGAAAACCACACGACCTGTGGGTCGGGGCCTCCACACACTGGTGTGCTAGGAGTTTGCCAGGGTTTCAGAGCAGCCTCCTCCCACATCCTCCAGGTGGTCCTCACAAAGCTGCCGTTTTCTCCTCAACTCCCCTCCCAGATCAGCTTCTTCAGTCTCAAGATGCATTCGCCTTCTTCTCCCACTCAGGAAACGGGGGCTGTCCCGGGGGCTCCTCCCACTTCCAATGTCCATCTTCTTCCTCTCCAAAGGAAGAGGTGCCCGGCCCCTCCGGAGACTCCTTGGATCCATTCTTTCTCCCCCGCCCCATCTCTACCCTTTGCCTTGCTTCGGTTCCTTCCCTCAATCTAAACACAAGTTCAAGTCTCTTGCACTGTAGAGGTAAATTAAATTAATAAACAGAGAAAAACAAAAAAATGACATTCTCCTGCAAACCTCAAAATGCCATTATCTTGCCTGACAAAATCGAGTCATTCCCTGATCTTATTTTCATATGTTGTCCAAATCCAGGTTTCCCTACTTGTTCCCTGTTGTCTACATTGCTAGCCTTTTTCAAATCAGAACTTAATAAAGACTGTGTTTCTTTGTTTCCTACGTCCCTTACCTCTCTCAGCAGCTTTCCAACCTCACTCTGTGCCTCTTTTACTCGTGACACTGACTTTTTGAAGAGGGAAGGTCAGTTGCTTTGTAGAATGCCCCCCATTCTGGATTTGTCTGGTTCTTTCCTGTGGTGTCACTCACCTGACTCTCCTGTCTCTTGTGTTTCCTGCAAACTGGAATTAGATCTGAAGGTTTGATTGGATGCAGGTAACTACTTTTGGCTATCATACTTCATGGGGGTTGTGGGTTGCTATACTGGGTATCACAGCAGGAGGCAGAAATGTCTGTGTCCCACTTTTATGGATGCCAAGTGTGATCCTGGCCCAGGGTGTGGCCAGCTACCCTCTCCATTGTAAAATTATATTTTTGTTTTTGCAGTTAGAATCTTAGAATCTGTGGAAACCATGCAAATAACCCACTCCCCACCCACCTTTCCCCTCATGTTTTTATCTTTTATCTTTTATCTCACCCGTTTCTCCCTGGGATTGCTCCCGTTTCTCACCGGGATGCTCCCGTTTCTCCCTGGGATTGCTCCCATTCTCCCCTGGGGACTTCACCCGTTTCTCCCTGGGATTGCAAACAACCATACAACCATTTCTCCTTGGAGATCACATCCATTCTCCCCTGGGGACCGTGCCCATTTCTCCCTGGGATTGCTCCCGTTTCTCCCTGAGGATCATGCCCTGAAATTGTATCCATTTCTCCCTAGGATCGCACCCATTTCTCCCTGGGGATCACACCCTTCTTCACACTCCCTTGGCTTCCTCAGGCCTGTCACCCCGACTCTTCCCACCAGTCTCATCCTGCTTAGTTTCTGTGGTAGGCTGAATGATGCTCCCTCACCCCAAGGTTGCCTATGTCCTAATCCCTGGAACCTGTGAATGCCACCTTATATGACAAAAGGGACTTTGTAGATGTGATCAAGTTAAGAATCTTGAGCTGGGGAGATTATCCTGGATAATCCAGGTGGGCCTCATATAATCCCAAGGGTCATTATAAGAGGGACACAGGACAATTAGAGTCAGACAGAAGGGGATGTGATGATGGAAGTGGAGGGACGGAGATGAAGAGATCTGAAGATGCTCTGCTGCTGGTTTGGAAGATGGAGAAGGGGACACGAGCCAAAGGATGTAGGTGGCTTTGGAAGCTGGAAAGCACAGGAAATGGATGCTCCCCGGAGCCCTCAGAAGGAACGAAGCCATGCAGACCCATTGTAGACTTCTGAGCTCCAGAACTCAGATAATAAGTGTGTGTTGTTTTAAGCCACTAAATCATGGTAACTTGTTACAGCAGCCACAGGAAGCCAAGACAGTGTTCTTCAATGATTCTCTTCTTCCTCATACCCCTGAGTGTCTGTGATCTCCAAGGCTCTGTGCTCTGCCCTCTTCTTACTGAATATGCTGCCCCTGGACAATTTCATTAACTCTTGTGGTTTTAATTGTCATCTGTGGACTAGATATACCCCAATCTCCAGGACTTCCATTCAAAAATCAGCACTGCTAGAGACCAGCAGGCCAGAGGCGGGTTCTCTGAAATCAGGTGAGGTCAGAACTGCAAGGCTAGTGGAACAGCCCAAGGCATGGGGCTCAGCACGAGCTAAGGACAGGCTCTGAGGGCAGAGGCACCCAGCTGGTGCTCCCTGAGATCTGAGCAGAGGTAGCCAGGGGGTGCTCCCCGAGGTCTGTGCTTCCTGAGTGTAGGCCTTGGAGTCCAGCATATGGGGCTGCCCGGGGCCAGCAGGGATGGCGTCCTGGGGCCAGCAAGGACTAGTCTTTCCCAGGAGTCCCTAAAACCAGAGCCAGTTTTGCAAAGAGTCTTGAAGGAGGGACTGTGTAATGTGGGTGGACAGGAGAGCATGTCATAGATTTGGGGAATTACTATGCCTTGGCTGGTAGTCAGGAGGTTGGCAGGACATGATCAAGTTAAGATGGGATGGACTGTGCTTCTGGCTACGTGAAAACTGCTCCAGGGAATTGCTGTAAACAAGGGCAATGGGGAGAAAGGGTCAGGCAATGATAAGCTCAAAACCATGTGGTTGGCAAGATCTGCTTCCTGGTAGGACCTTGTCTTAGATTTGGGCAGTGTTTTTTGGTGTTGATTTTTCTAGCCAGATGAAGTCTAGTGAAGGAAAGAAGCAATTCTCCCTTCTCTTTGTGTGGGTAAATGCAGCAAAAAGGCCTGCAGTCCTTGAACTGTGAGAGAGCTAGGGTTCTATGTATGCCCAGTATTTTTTTTTTTTTTTTGAGACAGAGTTTCACTTCTGTTGCCCAGGCTAGAATGCAATGATGTGATCTCAGCTCTCTGCAACCTCCATCTCCCCAGTTCAAGCAATTCTCCTGCTTCAGCCTCCCAAATAGCTGGAATTACAGTCATGTGTCACCATGCCTGGCTAATTTTTGTATTTTTTAGTAGAGATGGGGTTTCTCCATGTTGGTCAGGCTGGTCTCAAACTCCTGACCCCAGCTGATCTGCCCACCTCGGCCTCCCGAAGTGATGGGATTACAGGCATGAGCCACTGCACCCAGCCATATGCCCAGTATTTTTAACTATAGTTCTGTCACTGACAGCAGGAAGTTGGTTGGTTCAGGATGCCCACCTATAGAAGAGGGAATAGCTGTCTTCCGTTTGGAGAGACTTGGCCCATGACAATAGCCAGCCAGCTCAGCTTCCCTTTTCCAGACCAGGGTAGAGCTGTTTCTGCAAGGCCAGTCTTTGGAGCTTGCTCTCTCTATTGACCCTTAGTAACTCTCAGTTTTCAAATCATTGTGCCTCCTGCCTGCCTGTACTGCAGGGTGGGTGATCCTTCCAGCAAGCTTGGCGCCCTTTGTTGTGTATAATGAGCTAAAACTTTGATCTTGAAAGGGTGGCCCTAGCAGTGCCCCTGGCCTTTGAAATGTCACATGTTCAAAATCTTCAGTTTGTTGCTATGGCAACCTTCTTCATCATTGCTAGACCTTAAAAAAAATAAACTTTATTCTTTCGTGATCTCATGCATTAGACAACCTGAATTTTAATAAAAGTCATCTGTAAAGTGTGAATTCACAATGGTAGGGGTGAAACAGGAAGTTCCTGCTGTATCATGCATTTAAAGAAATAGTGACCAGTCACACAGGTAAATGGGCCCAGTGGAAACTCATGGAGTATTGATGGCAGGCCAAAATGCACTGGGGGAAAAATGAGGAGGCAGCAGTTAACTGCAGTAGGCAGGGCAGGTAGAGTCTGGTCATTCCAAGGCTACAAGGCAGGTGCTTGGGTTACCCCCATTTGATAGATAGGGAAACTGAGGCACAGGGAGCTTTAAGTAACTTGTTCTGGATCCCCCTACTAATAATTAGGATTCAAATGTGTGGTCTGGCTCCAAACCCCTTCTTGTAATCATAACACTACACTGCCTCTTTAAGTGGGAAGAAGGCCTTACTTGCTATAAAATCCAAAAGTCCCAACCTCATCTGAGCCAGATGTTGGCACATTCCTAGGTGGATTTCCACAGTAGGTGTGGTCCCTTGACCAGGGCTCCGGGGAAACACCCCATCAGGTCCTCTGAATCACTGTCACCAAAATTTCCAGCTTGGCCCCCTCACGTCAACCCCTAGAAGATTCAGCAGCAACATAGGGTGGGCTCTCCAGGAACTGCCCCCACAGGGACCCATGGCCAGTGCTCCCTGACCAGGTTATCCAGTTAGGCTGCTGCGACTGTGCTTTTATACTTTCAGGCTCAGGGAGGGGAAGCTCTCAAACCAGGGGTTCCTAAGGAGGCTCGAGATCCTAGTACCAAAAAGGTGCTTGTTACATCAGACAACCCTGTTGCACATACCTTCTCCATGGGAGATCAGGGACTGACATTAAGTGCAGCTTCACTAGAATATCTGACAGACCAAGAGTCCTGGCAGCCCGAGGGAATGGAATGGTCAGCAGCCCGAGCCTCAAGGCTGCAGCTTCCTAGGCAGTCCTGGGCCCCAGAGGGCAAACAGTGTGCTCCAGAGATGGTACCATGCTACCCTTGGTTCAAGCCCGAACCCCCCCAGTTCTCCCCTTCAAAGGAAGTGGTTGTCCATTGATCCAGCCTTGACGGACCTCCATGACCAAGGACATGCTTCCCTAGCTTTTCCCAGGGTTCTGTGAGAGCTTTCTTCCCCCACAGCCTGCCTCGGAACATTTCTATAGCTGTGGAACCAGTTTACCCTGGGCCAAGTACATGTGGCCTGTAGATCCCCTGCCCTGGAAGAGGGGGAGCGGGCACTTAAAATGCAGATACATGGCCGGGCGCAGTGACTCACGCCTGTAATCCCTGCACTTTGGGAAGCCATGGCAGGCGGATCACCTGAGCCTAGGAATTCAAGACCAGCATGGGCAACACTGAAACTCCATCTGTACAAAATAAAAAATTAGCTGGGCGTTTTGGCATGCATGTAGTTCCAGCTTCTCAGGAGCTGAGGTGAAGTCAAGGCTGCACCACACCACTGCACTCCAGCCTGGGCCCTGTGACAGAAGGAAGGAAGAAAGGAAGGAAGGAGAGAAGGAGGGAGTGAGGGAGGGAAGGAGGAGAAAATGCAGATACGTAAGTCTTACCCCTAGAAAGTCTGTTCAGTAGGATGGCAGTAGGCTGGAGTGGCTCAGAAATCTGCATTTTAAACAAGCTCCCTAGGTAGTTCTGATACACATTAAAATATAAAGAGCTACGATCATGGGACTCAGTGTGAGAATTCTCAAGCCTGAGTCTCAGCTCCACCTGTCACAGGCGGATTGAGCTGAAATAATTCACTTGCTCCCTTTAAGCCTCAGCTTTTTCATCTCTGTCACGGGAGCGACACCTGTTCTGCTAAACTCACTCATTTGCTGAAAATTGTATCAGATAATGGATGTTGTGATCAGCTGGAAAACGATGCAGCCATAGATGTCTGCATCTTATCCTGTGCGTGTTACCTTATATGGAAACATTGTCATTGCAGCTGTGATTAAGTTAAGGACTGACTTAATTTGAGATTGGGAAATTATCTTGGATTTTCCAGGTGGGCCTAAATCCCATCAAAAGCATTTTATTAGAGATAAGCAGAGGGAGATGTGACACACAGGGGAGAAGACGGTATGCAGACTGAGGCAGAGGGAGCACAGTCATAGACAACTCAACACTGATGTGCTAAGCAGCGAGGGCCACAGAAATATTGGATGTTGTTGTTACTTGGAATATAGGTGTTAACTGGCCCTGTCATAGTCATTCCTGATGAAAACTCCTACAAATGAATAGCCTCTTCTAGAACTTATACTTTGTGGTGTCATTTAGATATTTTGAAGGCTTCCAACAGAACAAGGCATGGGACATGGGTTAAACGAAAGCAAATAAGCTTTACTACAACCATATCTGAAATGTGTTTTTCTAATTAAGCGGGATGGGAAGGAACAGCGGGTGGAGTCCCGGGCATATTAAGAATGGCGAGCTGTTTTTTAAGTTGTGACTGGAATGTATTCGTACATTGTCCCAGCACATACTGCTGTTCAATGATTGTGTGGTGCTGAATCCTGTAGGGGTCATAAAAAGTCTAAGCCTCTTAGAATAAGAACCTTACTGATAATATGCCTTGAGTTCACAGTTCCCATTACTCCAGGGGCTCAGGGAGCTTTTCTGAATCTTCTCTACTTTATTCATGTTCCTAGGAGGTAATAGATACTTTTTTTGGTGGGGGACGGAGTCTCGCTCTGTCGCCCATGCTGGAGTGCAATGGCACGATTTCAGCTCACTGCAACCTCTGCCTCCTGAGTAGCTGTGATTACAGGTGCTGGCCCCCACGGGTGGGTATTTTTTTTTTAATAGAGACTGGATTTCACCACCTTGGCCAGGCTGGTCAGAGGTGACAGGCACATTTTAAAGAAAAGAAAACAGGCCAGGCTCAGTGGCTCACGCCTGTAATCCCAGCACTTCGGGAGGCTGAGGCAGCAGATCACGAGGTCAGGAGTTCAAGACCAGCCTGGCCAACATGGCAAAACCCCACCTCTACTAAAAATACAAAACTTAGCCGAGCACGGTGGTGTGCTCCTGTAATTCCAGCTACTCGGGAGACTGAGGCGGGAGAATTGCTTGAACCTGGGAGGCAGAGGTTGCAGTGACCCAAGATTGCACCACTGCACTCTAGCCTGGGTGACAGGGTAAGACTCTGCCTCAAAAAAATTTTTTTTTCTCAAGACTAAGTTTTCAGGGAAGAAGAACACAGAAGCACACACATCCAGGGACTCGGGGAGCTGCAAAAGGAGAGAACAAGGGAGCTTTCCAGTGAGGTTAGCAACTGTGGCTGATGCACTTGGGACAGATTCAGGAGAAACTGCTGACCTTCCGTGGTTTTAGAAAAGAGATTCCACTTACGTTTTCTACCCCGCACCACCTCAGGGGTAGCTGCAGAACTTTCATTTTTAAAAAATTGATTTTAATGTCAATTTTGACCTTACAGCCAGGGATAATCATTAAAATATTTAACAGCATAGACAGCAGAGATAATGAGGACAGACACTGGCCGTGAGCAGCCGCGCTGGCCACGTGGCCTGACTGCCCGTCAGTCCTGTGGTGCCACAGCTCGCTGAGGAAGAGGACACTCAAAGTTGAACATGGAGGGGTCTTGGTGTTCCAGTTCCATCAAGATCAGGAATGGGTTCCAAGGGGCATGGGTGAGGGAGGGGAGAGGAGAAGGCTGGACTGCCAGTCAGCCCCTGCCTGCGGCTCCCAGGTGTGGGTCTCAGACAGGCCCACTGAGATTCCCAGGCTTCTTCCAGGACAGACTCAGTATGCCTGGGAGAGCTGGGGGGCAGAAATCAGTGTGCTCAGCAGTGCCCTGTGACTCTGCTGTCTGGTAGTGTTTGAAAAGCAGAGTCCTCCCACCTCCAGCCTCTCCTATGTGTCCCCGACCCTCTTAATAAAACAGTATTAAGGTGCTTCTTGGCCACTTTCTCTTCCTCCTCTTGTTCTTCCCTAGCAATGTCATCTAGTCTGAGGCTAGAGGAAGCAGAAGGCAGGAATAAAAACTGGAGAACGTTTGTACCCTTTGACCAATATCTCCCCAGTGCCACTCCCCCCAGCTCCTGGCAACCAGCCTTCTACTCTGCTTCTATGAGCTTGAGTATTATATTTTATTTTATTTTGAGATGGAGTTTCACTCTGTCACCCAGGCTGGAGTGCAGTGGTGAAATCTTGGCTCACTACAACCTCTGCCTCTTGGGTTCAGCAATTCTGCCTCAGCCTCACGAGTAGATGGGATTACAGGTGTGTGCCACCACACCCAGCAAATTTTTTGTATTTTTAGTAAAGACAGGGTTTCAGCATGTTGGCCAGGATGGTCTCGAACTCCTGACCTCAAGTGATTCACTCACCTCAGCCTTCCAAAGTGTTGGGATTACAGGCGTGAGTCACTGCGCCCAGCTGAGCTTGACTTTTTAGATTCCACATATTAGTGAGATCAGGCAGCGTCTGTCTTTCTGTGTCTGATTTATTTTACCTGGTATAATGTCTTCCAGGTTCATTCATGTTGTTGCTATCCCTTCTTTAAGGCTGAATAATATTCCACTCTGTGTGTGTGTGTGTGTGTGTGTGTGTGTGTGTGTGTGTGTGTAGATACTATACACAAGTACCACATTTTCCATACCCATTTCTTTGTCAGACATTTACGTTGTTTCCACATCTTAGCTATCGTAAGTGTTCTTACCACAGAAAGGAAGGAGGGAAGGGGAAAGAAAATGGCAACTGTGTGAGGTGATATGTTAACTGGCTTAACTGTGGTGGTGACTATTTCACAATGTATGTCAAAAACTTCAAGTTGGAGGCCTACGTGGGGAGATTGCTTGAGCCCAGGAGTTTGACCAGCCTTGGCAACATAATGAAACCCTGCCTCTACAAATATATATATATGTGTATATATATACATATATACACACATATATATGTATATATATACACATATATATGTATGTGTGTGTATATATATATATATCCATCCAGGCATGGTGGTGCACACCTGTAGTCCTAGCTACTCAGGAGGCAGGAGAATCACTTGAGCTCAGGAGTTCCAGGCTGCAGTGAGCCATGATTGCCTTACTCCACTCCAGCCTGGGCAACAGAGTGAGACTTTGTCTCTATAAATGAATGAATACGTAAGTAAAACATCAAGTTGTAAACCTTAAATATATAAATATATACAATTTCTATTTGTCTATTATATCTCAATAAAGCTGAAAAACAAAACAAAACAAAAAACGAACATCCAAGGTTTTCAGGGAGGAAGTCCTGGAGACAAGCGGCAGGATGCAGGGGACCGTCACCCTCCTACAGGGCCTTGGGCAAGTTGCTTGACTGTGTGGATGTCAGTCTCTTTGTCTATAAAATGACAATAAAAATCTCTCTAACTTAGAATCATTTTAAAAAATAAAATCGATCATGTATGTACAAGTCTTAGGGTAGGACCTGCCATTATGTAAGCTTCTAGGCCAGGTGCAGTGGCTCCCGCCTGTAATCCCAGCACTTTGGGAGGCTGAGGCAGGTGGATCGCTTGAGGTCAGGTTCAAGACCAGCCTGGCCAACATGGCAAAACCCCATCTCTACTACAAATACAAAATTAGCCAGGCATCGTAGCTGTAGTCCCAGCTACTAGGGAGGCTGAGGTGGGAGAATCACTTGAACCCAGGAGGCAGAGGTTGTAGGGAGCCAAGATCACACCACTGTGCTCCAACCTGGATGACAGAGAGAGACACTGACTCAAAAAAAAAAAAAAAAAAAACTTCTAAAATATTCATAACCATTGGCCCACAAACTCCCAAACCAGTGAACATAAAGTTTGGCCATTCATTCTCCTGATGTATACACAGTCACTACATGCTGGGGACAAAGGGTGTGTTTGTTTCTCTCTATTATTGGCCTTTTTTCATTTTTTCTTTTATTCTAAAATGCATACACTCTTACACATACACTGGGAGTCTTATTTTAATTTGCCTCATCATATTCGAAGTAGACATAGTATAAATTTTTAAAACTTTAAAATAAAAGAACCTTAGTGACAACCGGGCAGCTTATTTTGCACATGGGAAAACAAAAACATCAAAAGAAGTTAGATGTCTCATCCAAAGTCCACACCTCCAGTTAAGAGCTAGATCTTAGAACCTGCTAGAGCTGTGTGTCTTCTTTGAGTGGACAGACACCTCGACCGGGCCAGCCTTTGGCTGTGAGGAGTGCGTCCAGGGAATATACTCTCAGGGTTAAGAGCAGTGAAGCACCCAACTTCAACTTCAGCCAGACCTGGCTTTAGCACCTCAACTCTGTGTTCCGGCCTGGGGGACTTATGAAGGCCAGGCAGCCAAAGACCCGACTCAGTCTTCTTTCTAGAACTCTCCTGTACTTGTTTGTAATCGATGATCTTGTGATCACGTGGATTACTACCGTGCCTCTTTTTTTTTTTTTGAGACAGAGTCTCACTCTACCGCCAGGCTGGAGTGCAATGGTGTGATCTCGGCTCCTTGCAACCTCCACCTCCTGGGTTCAAAGGATTCTCCTGCCTCAGCCTCCCTAGTAGCTGGGATTACAGATGCATGCCACCACGCCCAGCTAATTTTTCTATTTTTAGTAGAGATGGGGTTTCCCCATGTTGACAAAGATGGTTTCGATCTCTTAGCCTCGTGATCCGCCTGCCTCGACTTCCCAAAGTGCTGGGATTACAGGCGTGAGCCACCGCGCCCGGCCCCTACCACCGTGTTTCTTCTGCATCACCACATCGCTCATGCCAGCAATGTCACTTGGATTTATTGCTAATATCAGAATATTCACTCCTAAATATGGGAATGCATTTTAGATGTAGTTTGGAAGGAAAGGTCTCCTTATTTGCTTTGTAGGTTGGGAGTCTCTCAGTCAACAGAAAATAGCTGTTGTATTTATTACTGTAAGAACAAAACACTACAATCATTAATAATGTTCGTGGAAGCTGCTAGTTTTCATCCAGAAAAAGTTATTAACAACTTTTAAGTCATTAAATATAGACACAAATTGACAATACTGAATATCATAAGAGTCTACTAACTAGATATTTTTAGGAGGAATGCCATATCCTTTTTGAACCAACACATGCTTATATAAATTAAATAGTAATACAGGGCAGAATAATGGAGAATATATCTTATAGTGGATCTAACCTTTTTAGAGTTGTTTGGGGGTACGAGATTAATAACATTTTAAAAATTACCTATAAAGGCCAGACATGGTAGCTCTTGCCTGTAAGCCCAACACTTTGGGAGGCCAAGGTGGGTGGATCACCTGAGGTCAGGAGTTCAAGACCAGCCTGACCAATATGGTGAAACTCCGTCTCTACAAAAAAAAAAAAAAAGAAAGAAAGAAAGAAAAAGAAATAGCTAGGCATGATGGCCTGTAATCCCAGCTACTCTGGAGGCTGAGTTGGGAGAATCTCTTGAACCCGAAAGGAGGAAGTTGCAGTGAGCTGAGATTGTGCCATTGCACAGCAGCCTGGGCGACAGAGTGAGACTTTGTCTCAAAAAAACAAAAAACAAAACAAAACAAAATCTTGTAAGAATCATATTAAATATTTAGTAATTTAATTCCATATGATTCTTGCTTCTCTGTAGGACTCAGTTGAAATTAAGTCCATATTTACAACTGCAAATGTGCAGCACTGTGGTACAGAAGGAATCTAGCTGCCCAGGATGCTGATCAAGACCTACTGAACTGAAATGGCAAACTTTAAAAATTGACTCCAATTTTTGTTTTTTGTTTGTTTTTATTTTTGTTTGAGATGGAGTCTCGCTCCATTGGCCACACAGGAGTGCAGTGGCACCATCTCGGCTCACTACAACCTCTACCTCCCGGGTTCAAGCGATTCTCTTGCCTCAGATTCCCAAAGTAGCTGGGATTGCAGGTGCCAGCCACCACGCCTGGCTAATTTTGTATTTTTAGTAGAGACAGGGTTTCACCATGTTGGCCAGGCTGGTCTCGAACTCCTGACCTCAAGTGATCCACCTGCCTTGGCCTCCCAAAGTGCTGGGATTAGAGGAGTTAGCCACTGCACCTGGCCAGACTCCAATTTTTAACAATAAAATGTAATGACATTTTTAAGTCAAATTTCAGATTTGGTCTTGTGTCCTCAAATTCGTTGAGGGTGGTGCTGCTGCTTTGTCGCTGGCTAAGAGCTTCTCAGTCCCCGTGTGTTTGTGCAGCTCTGGATGGAGGGGTGAGGGCGGGTGCTTCCGTGAGCCCCTTCGTGTTCCCTTCTCTTTCACCTCTGCTCCTGCAGCAGGGGAGGCCTGAGAGGGGCCATGTTTTCCAATCTTGTTGTGCAGCTGGGAGAGGTGAGCGGGATTGGGAACTCAGATATTCCCAGCACGCTCTGCGAGGCCGGCCAAGCTGTCTCTGGGATGTGCGGTTCCCGTGGACCGTGGCAGGGAGTCTGGGGATGCCCAGCAGTGAGGAGCATGGTGGGTCACCTCTTGTGTATTTCTCTCCTTCCTGCCTGATAGTTTGTGAAGTTTGCCAACATCGAGGAGGATACCCCGTCCTATCACCGGAGCTATGACTTCTTTGTGTCCCGATTCAGTGAAATGTGCCACTCGAGCCACGATGACTTAGAAATCAAGACTAAGTGAGTAGGGGAGGGCAAGGGTGGTTGGTTCAGCCCACAGCAGAAGCAACGGTGGGTCCTGTGGATAACTTCCAACCTGCCATTGTGTGTCTGCTTTCGTTAGTTTCTATGTCTGCTCTGATGTTGCTGGGCAGGTGGGCAGTGTCTGGCTCCCTACATGGGGTTTCTTTTCTTTTTTCTTTTTTTTTTTTTTGAGATTGAGTTTCACTCTGTTGCCCAGGCTGGAGTGCAGTGACATGATCTTGGCTCACTGTACCCTCTGCCTCCCGGATTCAAGTGATTCTCATGCAGCCTCCTAAGTAGCTGGGATTACAGGCATGCACCACCACGCCTAGCTAATAATTTATATTTTTAGTAGAGACAGGGTGTCACCATGTTAGCCAGGCTGGTCTTGAACTTCTGACCTCAGGTGATCTGCCCACTTTGGCCTCCCGAAGTGATGGGATTACAGGTGGGAGCCACCACGCCGGGCCCCACATGTGGCTTCTAAAGGAAGAACTGCTTGGGCCGGACAAAGGGGCTCAATATAAGATAACAGTCATTTGAGCCCAATTTGAGAGCCAGTGACAGAACACACACATGTACACACACACCCACACACACATATACTCTTTGTTCAGAATTACATGCATTTCTACTCCACAAAAACGCCCACCCACCATTAACCATCAAAATCTATACCTACCAATAAAGAGCCAAAGTCCACCCCTTGGCTGATCCCAGCTGCCTTCTCCACTCTATCTCCTTGGCCCTCCCGCTCACTCTTTCCCTTCCAGCACACCACAGAGACTGCCCCAGGACCTTTGCACAGTCTGTGCTTGTGCCTGGAATGCTTCCTCCAGGGATTTGCGCAGCTCACTACGTCGCCTCTGTCAAACCTTTGCTCGAATGTCCCCTTGTCAGTAAAGCCGCCCTGCACACCCCGACATGCCCACTCCCTACTCCCTCACTCTGCTGGGGTTTCTTTCCCCTTTAAGCAGTTTCATAAATTACTTTCTGTGTTTCTTGTTCACCACCTGTCTCTTCCCACTAGAATGTAAGCTCTATGAAGTGGGGTGTGTCATTTTACTCACAGATGCATCCCAAGCACTAACATTGCCCGGAGAGCAGCAGCACTTGATAAATTCTTGTTGAGTGAATAACAGAATGAATGAACACTTTAAGACAAGCAACTTGCCTTTTGGGATATGCTTTTATATGCACACACTCCAATTTATAAAAACACTTAGCTGACAGAAGTATACTTGGATATAGAAGCAAAACCCCTCAAGTAAAATCACAAAGAAATTGACCAGGTGCAATGGCTCACGTCTGTAAGCTCAGTACTTTGGGAAGCTGGGGCAGGAGGATCACTTGAGCCCAGGAGTTTGAGGCCAGCCTGGGCAACATAATGAGACCCTGCCTCTACAAAAAATAAAAGTAGCTGGGCATGACTGCACCATGGCTGTATTCCCAGCTACTTAGGAGGCAGAGTTGGAAGGATCACTTGAGCCTGGGAGGTTGAGGCTGCAGTGGGCCATGATTGCACCACTGCACTCCAGCCTGGGCAAAAGAAAGAGTCTCCACCTCTTAAAAAAAAAAAAAGAAAGAAAGAAAAAGAAAAGAAAGAAATTGAAATGAATATATGCTTCTAAGGCAGTGGACCGACTCCTGGGCAGGGCCCAGTGTGGCGTTGTCTGGGTTCCCCCAGTCCCTGAGACTCTCATAAGCCAGGTGTGGACCCCCTGCAGCTGCACGACCAGAGTAGGGGAGGAAGGAGCCCCTCACCTTCTCCAGGATTGGCTTCCCAAGTCACCACCATTGCAAAATGGCTATGAAGAGGCAGAGGGGCTGGAGCTATGGGGGCGTGCTCAGAAGCAGGTGTTGGGGGAGGTACAGATCATGGCCACATATGTCTGTAACACATGTTGCCCATGCAGGCCCTGCCAAGCTGTCCTAGGATGCTGGGGGAGTGGATGGGACACTCCTCATGCCACTACACACACACACACACACACACACCATCCATAGTTTGTGATGTGGTCAGCACTGTGTTCCAGCAGCATTGGAAGTTTCCTGAACGTCAGGAGGAAGGTTGGCTCCCAGCCACCAGCAATGCCATTATACCCACAGGCTGGCACTTGTCACCCATCCTCCCACCTCTGCCTCCTAAGTAGCTGGGAATACAGCCATGTGCAGTCATGCACAGCTACTTTTATTTTTTCTAGCGGCAGGGTCTCATTATGTTGCCCAGGCTGGCCTCAAACTCCTGGGCTCAAGTGATCCCCCTGCCCTGCTTCCCAAAATACTGAGCTTACAGACGTGAGCCATTGCACCTGGTCAATTTCTTTGTGATTTTACTTGAGGGGTTTTGCTTCTATGTCCAAGTATACTTCTGTCAGCTAAGTGTTTTTATAAATTGGCGTGTGTACATATAAAAGCATATCCCATAAGACAGGAAGGCCTGCAAGTGAGAGAGGGAGAGGGAGGGATCGTCTGGTGTCAGTTTTCTTCCTTCATCCCCTTCTTGCCTGTCTCTTCCGTCCCCGCCCCAGTACCCCTTTTTCCCTGAGATCTCTCCTGTTGTTCATTCTCAGCCTTTTCAGACTCAGCTGACTTGGTGGCAGCTGTGCTAGGCTGTCCATGCACACAGCATTATTTTGCTCTAGGAACCCAGAGGCTGCTTCTGAATGCCATTTTCTGCCCTTTCCAAGAACACCCTTGGGTCCAGCAGTGGGTCTGTGCATGCAAGTGTGTGTGTGTGTGTGTGTGTGTGTGGTATGTGTGTGGTATGTGGTGTGTGTGTGTGCTGTGTGTGTGGGGTGTGTATGCTGTGTGTAGGGGGGTGTGGTATGTGTGTGTGGTGTATATGTTGTGTGTGTGTGCTATGTGTTGTGTTTGTGTGTTGTGTGGTGTGTGTGTGGTGTCTGATGTGTGTGTTTGGTGTGTGGTGTGTGGTGTGTGTATGTGTATGTGTGGAGTGTGTTTTGTGGTGTGTATGTTGTGTGTTGTGTGTTGTGTGTGTGGTGAGTGTGTGGGGGAGTGTGGTTTGTATGTGTGTGTGGTGTATGAATGTGTAGTGTGTGTGGTGTATATGAGTGTGTGTGTGTGGTGTTTGTGGTATATATGAGTGCATGTGTGTCGTGTGAATGAGTGTAGTGTATGTGTGTGTGTGGTGTGTATGAGTGTAGTGTATGTGTGTGGTATGTGTGAGTGTGTGTGAGGGTGGTGTGATTCCTCAGGGCCAGTGCATCAGTATTATCTGATCTTCCCTTGGATTCAGAGACTTCATGGGACCTTTGGTCATGGGTAGATCTCCACTGTGCCCACTAAGAGGAGCAGTAAGGGCCAGGCACAGTGGCTCATGCCTGTAATCCCAGCACTTTGGGAGGTTGAGGCAGGCAGATCACTTGAGGTCAGGAGTTCGAGACCAGGCTGGTCAACATGGTGAAACCCTGTCTTCATTAAAAATACAAAAAATTTTCCAGGTGTGGTGGTGTGCAAATGTAGTCCCAGATACTCAGGTGGTTGAGGCACAAGAATCACTTGAGCCCAGAAGATGGAAGTTGCAGTGAGCCAAGATTGTGCCACCGCACTCCAGCCTGGGTGACAGTGAGACTCTGCCTCAATAAATAAATAAATAAATAGGAGCAGTAAGAAGCTTCCTCCTCCCCTAGGCCTGATCTTTCTGAACTTTTGAAAGGCATGGTGAGCTCTGGGTGCCACAGAATGAATCATGTGCATTTATGGAAAGGATTCTGGGGAGACTGAAGGAGTGCAAGGTAGTTGGGGAAAGAAGAAAGATTAATTCATATGCACGCATAAGGGAGCTCTGGGTAGAACTTTTCTGCCAACCAGGCCTGGTTTCCTGCCAACCAAGCCCTCCTGAGTGGGACAAATGAGTCCAACACACTGAGGATGTGTTTCACTTGTGCCTTGGGGAGTGCCTTTTTTTTTTTTTTTTTTTTTTTTTTTGAGGCAGAGTCTTGCTCTGTTGCTCAGGCTGGAGTGCAGTGGTGTGATCTCGGCTCACTGCAACCTCCGCCTCCCAGGTTCAAGTGATACTCCAGCCTCAGTCTACTGAGTAGCTGGGATTACAGGCGCACACCACCAAGCCTGGCTAATTTTTGTATTTTTAATAAAGATGGGGTTTCACCATGTTGGTCAGCCTGGTCTTGAACTCCTGACCCCGTAATCCACCTGCCTCAGCCTCCCAATGTGCTGGGATTACAGGCGTGAGCCACCATGCCTGGTGGGGAGTGTCTTTTATCCTGGAACCAAGAAAAGTCAGTGGGACAGTATTCCTGATCATTCATTCCCAAGTTCAGACAGCTGCCAGCTCAGGGTCTTGAACGTGGTCAGGGTCAGGTCAGCGTGACCAAGTGCTTCCAGGGAATCCTTGCCCATCGCCTGTGGCCCTAGAAATTCCTGGGCCAGGGTATGCTGGTGCTCATAGGCTCCTGACACCCCCAATCATGGCCCCTTGGTAAGGCCCAGGGTAGCACCCTGACAACCCCAATTAAAACTGAAATTTAAAATGCTACTGGCAACTCAACCTTGAGAAAACTGCTCATCTCCAATAATCACAAAAGGATGTGAATTCAAATAGCTACAAAATGTGAGGATATTTTGGAGTCATAAAATTAGAACAGATGTGTAAAATGAGATCCTCAATACTGCCGCAGGCACTGTCAGAGTGGCATTCTCCTGTGCCTTGCACATGGGCTGGGGGTTGGGGGCAGTTATTTTGGCAATTTGGGAGCTTTTCATTTCTTTTTTTGAAACAGAGTCTCACTCTTTCATCCAGGCTGGAGTGCAACGGCAGGATCTCAGCTCACTGCAACCTTCACCTCCCAGGCTTACTCAGTCCTTCCGCCCCAGCCTCCTGACTAGCTGGGACTACAGGTGTGCACCACCACACCTGACTAATTTTTTTTTTTTTTTTTTTTTTTAGGCAGGTTCTCACTCTGTTGCCCAGGCAGTAGTGCAGTGGCACGATCTCAGCTCACTGCAACCTTCAACTCCTGGGTTCAAGCGATTCTTCCACCTTAGCCTGCTGAGTAGCTGGGACTACAGGCATCCGCCACCAGGCCCAGCTAAGTTTTGTACTTTTAGTACAGATGGAGTTTCACCATGTTGGCCAGGCTGGTCTCAAACTCCTGACTTCAGGTGATCCACTTGCCTCAGCCTCCC
This sequence comes from Saimiri boliviensis, assembly GCF_048565385.1. Taxonomy (NCBI): domain Eukaryota; kingdom Metazoa; phylum Chordata; class Mammalia; order Primates; family Cebidae; genus Saimiri; species Saimiri boliviensis. The sequence goes on from NC_133449.1 coordinate 24,629,212, forward strand.
AAAGTGCTGGGATTACAAGCGTGAACCACCATGCCCAGCCTGATTTTTAAAATTTTTTGTAGAAACAAGGTTTCACAATGTTGCCCAGCCTGGTCTCGAACTCCAGAGCTCAAGCAATGCACTGGCCTTGACCTCCCAAAGTGCTGGGGTTACAAGTGTGAGCCACTGTGCCTGGCTGCCTTTTATTTCTTACATTTTGACTCCGTGATTCCACTCATGACAGTGACTTGAAATGCAGTAAAGTATTTTATACAATGATGACCCTCATAGCATTATTATAAAAGCAAAAATGTTTGGCCGGGCTCATGCCTGTAATCCCAACACTTTCAGAGGCCAACTTGGGCAGATCACGAGATCAGGAGATCAAGACCAGCCTGACCAACATGGTGAAACCCCATCTCTACTAAAAATACAAAAATTAGCTGGGCATGGTGGCGGGCTACTGTAATCCCAGCTACTCAGGAGGCTGAAGCAGGAGAATCTCTTGAACCCGAGAGGCAGAGGTTGCAGCGAGCCGAGATTGCACCATTGCACTCCAGCCTGCATCCTGGGCGACAGAGTGAGACTCTGTCTTAAAAAAAAAAAGGAAGAAGCAAAACTTTTGGAAACAACTTAAATGACCAATAATCACTAGCTTAAAAAGATCTTATGATAGTGTATCAGGCAACCATTCAACATGTTTATGAAGAGTTAATGACATAGGAAAATGCATAGAATATATGTGAAAAAAGCCAATACAAATCAAATATGCACTAGGTTCTTAATTCTGTAATATATTATGCACAGAAGAAAGGAATGCCATCAAAATGACAATAACGATTATCTTTGAGTGGTGGTGGTAGTGGTGAATCTGCTCTTCTCTATACTTTTCTATGATTAGCATGTATTATTTTATAACCAGAAAAAAGGATTTTATAAAAAAAAGAAAAAGAAAGAAACTTCAGGCTAAAATAAACGGCCAGTGACAAGGGCTCCCTCCCACAGGGCTGTGCTGATGCTGGGTCAGCAGAGTGGGGACTGGGGTGGACAAAACGAGCTCCCTCTGTGCTTTTACCGTTTCTCCTCTGGTTAAGCCTAGCCCCAGGCTGAAACCTTCTGTGCCCAAAGAGCCTGCTGCTCTGTGCCTCTGCCTCCGGATCCGCCTCCCCCAGCCTCCACAAGTTGCTCACAGCCTTGGATTCTGCCTCATCAGTTCTTGGCAGCATATTAAGCTCTCACATCTTGGGCCCAAGCTGGAACAACCCCAGCTGAGTACTAAACACGGGGAGCTGCAGCACCGAGCACCCTAGGGCTGGAGCCTGGGTGGTACCACGGCAAGGGCAGCCTGGAGTCTCCAGGATGAGTCAGAAGACATGGCTTCCTGGGTTCATGTCTGCCAGAGCCAGGAGGTCCATGAGAGTAGCCGGTGGTCTCCATTCTGCCTTCTGATGGACAAATGTATCCCTAACTCCCAAGCTGTGCTGCTCTCTCAGCCACCAAAGCTGGACTTCTCAGGGCTTGAGGATTTCCAAGTCCCATTTCACCCTTTTCCTTACAGAATTCGAATGTCAGGCATCAAAGGCCTGCAAGGGGTGGTGAGGAAGACAGTGAATGATGAACTGCAGGCCAATATCTGGGACCCACAGCACATGGACAAGATCGTTCCATCACTGCTTTTCAATCTGCAGCACGTAGAGGAGGCAGAGAGGTAAGCGGGCGGGCAGGGGAGTAGGTCAGTGGATATGGTCAGCCCTCCAAGGGCTGCTTGGGAAACACGTGGTTTGGGTTGGTCAGTGAAACCCAGCTACAAGGCCAGGACCGTGGCATTGGAGCTTGCTCTGCAGTGAGTCCAAAGCTGGCTCCCTGAAGCCATGGGTCTGGCTTTGTGCCAGCCCGCAGTTCCCCTAATGTCTGTGTTACCAAAGGAAGGACATGGTGGTGCTGGGCTCCCTGGGGGTAAGTCGGTTAGAAATAACACACAGAACCAAGAGTCTGGTTGCCTTTGTCTCCCTGAACGCAGGGCCAAGAAGGCTTTAAGATGCCTTTTGTGGCTCCGATCACTGCGGACTTTCCATCTGGACCTTCCTTCCTCTGTTGCTTCCTGATGCTATTTCAGGACCTGCAAACGTGCATGCTTGACCAGCCCGCAGCCACTCAGCAAGAGCTAGCAGATTCTGGGTTTTAACCCTGGTCCCCCTAAGCATGGGATTCATTCCTGTCCCTGCCCCCTCATTTTCCCCCTCTGAGAAAAGGAATGGGGAGAGAGGTCCACGTTGCTGTCCCACCTGGGCTATCCGTACACTAGGCTGGTTAGGTCGGTTGAGCCCAGGCTACTAGAGACCTGGGTGGGGGTAAGGGGGTACATGTGTCCTCTGGTGGCTATTTCTAGAATAGCATCTCACTGACAAGCTGCTGTGGTCTCTGAGCTGGGAGTCCCTGGGCTCTTCTGTCCAGATACGGGCTCACTCCCTGTGACTTGGGTATCACTGAGTCTTGCCTGAGCCAACCACTGTGCCTTTCCTTTTCCCTCCCTCTCTTTCCTCTCCTTTCTTCCATTTTTGTTTTTTGCCTCCCTTCCCTGTCTTCATCTCCCATCTCCTTTTCCTTCTGAAGCCTTAGGTGCATCAAGACACACATGTTCTACGCCTCGCCTGGCCCCTGGGGCTCAGAGCATCCTTCCCACAGGAGCACATCTGGAAATCTTTAAGGATTTCCAGAAAAGGAACTTTATCTCTTCTTCCCCAGTCTTCCTTCACTCTCCACAGTGGGGGGGCTTCTTTACCCCAGTTTAATCTCTGATAGCTGTGACACCTCCCCTGTTGCCTAGCATGACCCATGTCAGACTCCTGCTTGTCCTGCATGGATGAGGCACGGAGAGCCAGGACTGCACAGAGCCCAGCCTGCATGCCACCCTTTACCCACATGCCTCTGTCTTCCCAGCCGGTCTCCCTCACCCCTCCAAGCACCCGAGAAGGAGAAAGAGAGCCCCGCGGAGCTGGCTGAGAGGTGCCTTCGGGAGCTGCTGGGCCGGGCTGCCTTTGGCAACATCAAAAATGCCATCAAACCTGTTCTCATGTGAGTATCCGCACCCCACCGCCTTGGCCCAGCCTTCAGCCTGGACGTGTGTCAGGTCCCTGGCATCTCCTGGCTGGCTGGCAGGAAGGGGATATTACAGTTGTGGCACCACAGCCAAGTTGGTCCCTTCCCTGTGCCTGTGTTCCCTGCATTGTGACAGCAGAAGCTGCCACGGGGTGGCCAAAGGCTGCCAGTAGGAAGGCACCCAACGCTAAACGAAGGTGCCCAGCTTCACTGCACACATCCACAGCTGCAGAGCGCTGTCCTTGGCCTCTCTCCAGCGCTGGGCTGGGACTGCCCCAAGGCCCTTCAGGCTTCACTTCCTCACCTGTGAACTGTGCGAGGGGCTCTGAGGAGGCGTCCCTCTCCCTCCAAGCTAATCTCTTCTCCCTAACGTCACCGGGAGTTTCATGGTTGTTCCCCCATGTTCTCTCCCTCACAGCCATCTGGATAACCATTCTCTTTGGGAGCCCAAGGTGTTCGCCATCCGTTGCTTTAAAATCATCATGTACTCAATTCAGGTATGGTGGCGCCCCAGGCCAGCCAGATCCCGGGACAAGGGCCCCACTGGGAACCAGGCCAGTGCTAAAGTAGAAAGCCAGAAGTCCCCTGTGACTCCTCCGAAGCCACCGGCTGCCTAATCCAGTGCTGCTGAAGCTAGCTGTGAAGGGCCAGCCGGTTTTATTTCCTGTACATCACAGACCAATTCTTTTATAAAATGCAATTAAAACAAATTAATTCTTAGAAAAACTAAATGAAAAACTCATGCAAAATGCAAGCCTACGGATCACACCCTTGGCTGCTACAGCACTGACAAGTTGTTTAGTAAGCACTGACTGTCTCGTCCTTACCTCCGTGTAAACCAGTATCAGACCCATCTTGAATGGGCACCAGCCCAGCGGCCACACTTTGAGCAGCACTGGAGTAAGCCATGTGGCCTCTGCCACCCTTGCTGATAAGACCTGAGGCCTGGAAATGAAAGGAAGACACTATTTTCAAATGGTCTTTTGACCCATTTTGAAGGAAAAGGGCCCTGGAAAACTGTCAGCCAAGGCCTCCACTGGGATTCGACTCTTTTTTTTTTTTTTTGGAAACAAAGTCTTACTCTGTTGCCCAAGCTAGAGGGCAGTGGCATGATCTTGGCTCACTGCAACCTCCACATCCCAGAGTCAAGTGATTCTCCTGCCTCAGCCTCCCAAGTAGCTGGGACCACAGGCGTGCGTCACCACACCTGGCTAATTTTTGTACTTTTAGTAGAGATGGAGTTTCACTATGTTGGTCAGGATGGTCTTGAACTCCTGACCTTATGATCTGCCAGCCTTTGCCTCCCGAAGTTCTGGGACTACAGGCGTGGGCCACCACTCTGGCCTGGATTTGTCTCTTTGTTGGAGGGAGGAGGGAAGGATCCAGGAAGGGCATGAGGTGTCAGTGCCACTTGCAGTGTCTGGGGCCTTGAGACGTCCCTTTCGTTGACCCCAACCTTTGGGTGCCAGGAGAGGGCTGCGTGGCCCAGGGGCCCCGTGGGCTTGCTGTCCAGGCCCAGCTCGTCTTCCTCCCGCAGCCGCAGCACTCCCACCTGGTTATCCAGCAGCTCCTGGGCCACCTGGACGCCAACAGCCGCAGCGCCGCGACGGTGCGCGCGGGCATCGTGGAGGTCCTGTCCGAAGCCGCGGTCATCGCAGCCACTGGCTCTGTGGGTAAGGGGCATAGCGAGGGCCTGAGGGCCGGGGACCCCGTGGAGGCTGCCGCCTCTTCCAGAGAGAGGCAAGGGGCAACAGGGAGGGGTTGAAGGCCGTTTTCCTCGGGAGAAGTCCGCTGGGAAGTTGGTGGCGCAGAGGAAGCCCAGGCTGGAAGCGGACCTGGGCCTGCCCTGCCTGCGCGCCGTGCAGGGAGGAGGAGGGTGCCAGCCCTGGATCTCGGGTGTCCCCCTCTGCCGCGCTCAGGGCCCACGGTGCTGGAGATGTTCAACACGCTGCTGAGGCAGCTGCGGCTCAGCATCGACTACGCACTGACCGGAAGCTACGACGGGGCCGTCAGCCTCGGCACCAAGATCATCAAGGAGCACGAAGAGCGCATGTTCCAGGAGGCCGTCATCAAGACCGTCGGTGCGGCGCGGGGCGGGCCAGGGGCGGGGAGGGACCGAGGCTTGGGGCGGGGCCAGGGTCTGGGCGGGGCCAAGGGGAGGCCAGAGCGACCCTCGAAAGGGGCGAGTCCCCGGGGGCGGCCGGGGGATGGGGGCTGGAGAGGGAGGCGCCGCACTGGGGCAAAGGGCACCCATCCGCGTGCTGTAGGATTTTCCAGCACCCACATGCTATTCGCCGACATCGGAGAAAGTGAAGTCGGTCCTTGGTGCGCTGGCTGGGCAGGGCCCGAGCGACAGCACAAAACAGTCGGATGGTTTTCCAGGTCTGAAGTCTCAGACCTTCCTTAGCCCCAGTCTCCATCAGACCTGCCTAGTGCTTCCAGGTTTGGGCCTCCAGGAGGGAGAGGTGGGGACTAAGGGAAAAGGATGAGGAAGGGGGCAGGCCAGGGAGAAAATGTGTGTGCTCCTGGGAGCGGAGATGATAAAGCCGCTTTCACAGCCTGCCTGCCCTGGCCTTGTGAGCTTTCCTCAGCCTGGAGACGTAGGCAGGGCAGGAATGCAGAAGCCGCTGTTCGTGGGAGGAGAATTTACCCTAGGGCAGCCGGTGAAACAAGCGCCCAATGAGAACTAGGCTCTCCCGCCCTGGTCCCACGGCCCAGCATTCATCATCCCCACCCACTAGCCAAGGAGCCAAGACCTTAACCACAGCCTCAGGAACAAGAGAAAAAACGGAGCCTGGAAGAGACCTCCAGAGGCACCTGATGCCTCCCCTTCCCGGAGAGGCCGAATCACACCCGGGCCATCCTGGGTTCCTTTCTCTGGGCCTGGATTGACTCCAGAGAGCAGCAGCCCTCGCTCTCTGTAGGGGTTTGTGCAACTGAAAGGCTGAACCAGGAGGGGCCCTGGAGC